>NW_024070188.1:34172455-34576028 GCF_014754425.2 Oryx dammah | reverse complement strand
AGGGCTGATCTCCTTCAGAATGGACTGGTTGGATCTCCTTGCAGTCCAAGGGACTCTCAAGAGTCTTCTCCAACACCACACTTCAAAAGCATCAATTCTTCGGCACTCAGCCTTCTTCACAGTCCAACTCTCACATCCATACATGACCACTGGAAAAACCATAGACTTGACTAGACGGACCTTTGTTGGCAGGTCCGTTGGCAAGTATGTCTCTGCTTTTGAATAAGCTATCTAGGTTGGTCATAACTTTCCTTACAAGGAGTAAGCATCTTTTAATTTCATGGCTGCAGTCACCATCTGCAGTGATTTTGGAGCCCCCCGAAAATAAAGTCAGCCACTGTTTCCACTGTTTCCCCATCTATTTGCCATGAAGTGATGGGACCAGATGCCATGATCTTAGTTTTCTGAACGTTGGGCTTTAAGCCAACTTTTTCACTCTCCTCTTTCACTTTCATCAAGAGGCTTTTTAGTTCCTCTTCACTTTCTGCCATAAGGGTGGTGTCATCTGCCTATCTGAGGTTATTGATATTTCTCCCAGCAATCTTGATTCCAGCTTGTGTTTCTTCCAGCCCAGCGTTTCTCATGATGTACTCTGCATATAAGTTAAATAAGCAGGGTGACAGTATACACCCTTGACAGACTCCTTTTCCTATTTGGAACCAGTCTGTTGTTCCATGTCCAGTTCTAACTGTTGCTTCCTGACCTGCATACAGGTTTCTCAAGAGGCAGTTCAGGTGGTCTGGTATTCCCATCCCTTTCAGAATTTTCCACAGTTGATTGTGATCCACCCAGTCAAAGGCTTTGGCATAGTCAATAATGCAGAAATACATGTTTTTCTGGGACTCTCTTGCTTTTTCGATGATCCAGTAGATGTTGGCAATTTGATCTCTGGTTCCTCTGCCTTTTCTAAAACCAGCTTGAACATCTGGAATTTCACAGTTCACGTATTGCTGAAGCCTGGCTTGGAGTATTGTGAGCATTACTTTACTAGCATGTGAGATGAGTGCAATTGTGCAGTAGTTTGAGTATTCTTTGGCATTGCTGTTCTTTGGGATTGGAATGAAAACGGACCTTTTCCAGTCCTGGGGCCACTGCTGAGTTTTCCAAATTTGCTGGCATATTGAGTGCAGCACTTTCACAGCATCATCTTTCAAGATTTGAAATAGCTCAACTGTCATTCCATCACCTCTACTACCTTTGTTCGTAGTGATGCTTTCTAAAGCCCACTTGACTTCACATTCCAGGATGTCTGGCTCTAGGTGAGTGATCACACCATTGTGGTTATCTTGGTTGTGAAGATCTTTTTTGTACAGTTCTTCTGTGTATTCGTGCCACTTCTTAATATCTTCTGCTTCTGTTGAGTCCATACCATTTCTGCCCTTTATCGAGCCCATCTTTGCATGAAATGTTCCCTTGATATCTCTAATTTTCTGAAAAGATCTCTAGTCCTTCCCATTCTGTCGTTTTCTCTATTTCTTTGCATTGATCGCGGAGGAAGGCTTTCTTATCTCTTCTTGCTATTCTTTGGAACTCTGCATTCAGATGCTTATATCTTTCCTTTTCTCCTTGGCTTTTCACTTCTCTTCTTTTCGCAGCTATTTGTAAGGCTTCCTCAAACATCATTTTGCTTTTTTTTGCATTTCTTTTCCATGGAGATGGTCTGTCTCCTATACAATGTCACGAACCACCATCCATAGTTCATCAGGCACTCTATCAGATCTAGTCCCTTAAATCTTTTTCTCACTTCCACTGTATAATCATACACTATCATAAAAGTAGTTTTAGTGCCCTAAAAATCCTTGTGCATCTCTAGTCATCCCTCTTCCCTAACCAGTCCAGGACAGCCATTGATTTTTTTCCCCCTGTCTCCATGTTTCATCTCCTCCAAAATACATTATATTTGAAATCATACAGTACATGTAGCCTTTTCAGATTGATATTTTTCATTTATTAGTATGCATTTAAGTTTCTTCCTTGGCTTTTTCTGTCTTAATAGCTCATTTATTTTTAACACCAAATAGTATTCCATTGTTTGAATGTACCATGGTTTATTTACTCATTCATGTAATTTAACACATCTTGGTTTCCTCTAAGTTTTACCAATTATGAATAAGGTTGCTATAAACATCTGTATGCAGATTTTTGTGTGACCATAAACTTTCATCTCCATTAGGTAAATATCAAGGAGCATAATTGGTGAATCATATGGCAATAGATGTTCAGTATTATAATCTACTATCTTTAAAAAGTGTACATATATTTTATAGGTATACTTATATCCTATTTTATATATTTATAGTTTATTTAAAGTAAGGTGTTTTTATTTAATTTCTTAACTCATCATTCCAACAGTGACAATGCACTTCAGATGGCATCAGATTACTAACCTGTGATGTTAGTAACTTCTGGCAACTTCATCCACTTGATTCATATTTTTCTAGTTTTTTGTTTTTACTCATCATTTCCTTTTTAGAAATGTACAGAACTCTGAAATGTAGAAATGAATTGATGCTGACATAACCACTTTTAAAGAAAAAAAAAAAAAAACTGTTATCTGAACGCAAGTCCCAAAAAAGAAACCATCAAACTGCTTTTCATAGTGACATTACCATTTTGCATTCCCACCAACAATGAATAATAGTTCCTTTCCTCCGTACCCTTGCCAGTATTTAGTGTTGACAGTGTTCCTGGTTTTGGCCATTCTAATAGGTATGTAGTGGTGTCTCATTTTTGTTTCAGTTTGTATTTCCTTCTGGACATGTGACATTGACCATCTTTTCATATGTTTGTCAACCATGTAGTCTCTTTGTCGAGGTCAGTGTTTAGGCTTTTGGTCCATTTTTAAATCGTGTTGTTTATTTTTTATTACTGAATTTTGGAGTTCTATGTCAGACACGACTGAGTGACTTCACTTTCACTTTTCACTTTCATGCACTGGAGAAGGAAATGGCAACCCACTCCAGTGTTCTTGCCTGGAAAATCCCAGGGATGGGAGCCTGGTGTGCTGCCATCTATGGGGTTACATAGAGTCAGACACGACTGAAGTGATGTAGAATGTATATTTTTATAACTTAAAGAAAAAATCAATTATATCCTTTACAAATGTGTCCTCTTAGTCTGTGGTTTACCTCCTCGTTTTCTTGACATTTTCTTTCACAGAGCAGATATTTTTTAATTTTAATGAAGTCCAGCTTATCAATTATTTCTTTGATCTTTAGTCTAGAAACTCTCCCAAAAAGAAAGATAATGCCATCTTGAGGTTCATATCATTTGTCCTTTTTCTGTCAAGAATCACAATCCTGTATTACTTTTGTTCAATTTCTGAATACAGTTATGTCACATATTTTATCTTTTTTTTTTTTATGTTCAGTGAAAGCTTCACTCCATAAATTTTAGTCTATCTACTCTAGTCATCTAGAAAGAAAAGAATTTGGAAATCACTGCCTTTGGCATGTCAGAAACCCCTCTCCAGCTTTCTCAATTCTTCATCTTTGAAAACCTTTGTGCTTACTTGATTTGACTCCTTAGGTCACCTGCAACATTGGTTTGAACATCTGCAGATGAAAAAGATGATATTGATCTTCCCAAGTAAAGATGATAGAGAAGCAAAATTAAATAGGGATAACATTTTTTTGTTTGTTGTGTCTTTTAAGAACAGTTTTTTTTTTTCATATTTTTTCTCTCACAATTGAGTTAGAAACCTTTTGCCTAAGATTAACCTTACTGGTCTTCTTATACAGATTGAAAGAATTCTCCACTCATTAATTTCTTTTTATTTTAATCCTACCACCTCCCCTGAAATGAGCCAACTATGCATTCTATTTCAGGATCCCATTAGGAACCTGAAACAAAACTGAATTAATGAATGAGAAATTTGTTTTTTGAGACTGGGAGAGTGAAAAGACCTAGTGATTTTAATTATTAAACTATATTTGTGATTCAGTCAATCAGATGGAAGCATTCTTTTCCCTTAGTAGTTCTCAAGATAGTCACAATTACAGATTTTTATTTATCCTCAAAATAATAACAATTAATCAGTCATCAAAGAAACTTCATTCATGGCTGCAACAAGCTTTATGTTGCTATTCTACTATTTTTATTGTTATCCACACTTTAATTTTCTTCCCAAAGGAAAAAAATTTCCCTTAAGGCTGAATTAACTGATACCAATCAATAAGGTGGTTTTATAGTTTTAAGTTTTAGGATATTTCCCTTACATATTCCAAAGCAAGGACACTTTTTTTGTGTGTGGTTGAATTTCATTGATATGTGAAAGGAAAACGTGTTTGACTTTGGTTCTCAGAAACAGATTTCAGATACTGCTTTTTTTAGGACACCTCTGTCTTTATTACAAGTATCTGTCTGCATGCTATGCTTGTTCTTTTCAGTTAGCACCACCCACACCTCAAAAACATTCTCAGTTTTTCCATTCCTGTTTTGTGCCCCAGAGGCTTACCCCAAGACATCGCATTTCTTCTGCTCCTGTGCCCGTGTTCACTAGTATGCTTCTGTGTTTACCCGATAGGAGACACTGATAGGAGATGGAAAGGAGAGAAAGAGAGGTTGAAATAGTTCTTCTCCTCTTTCTGTCTCTCTGGGCCACCTTTATGCAGTGGCTGAGTCTTGGACTCATTTTATTTTCTCTTGATCTCCACTCAATGGTTCCATCTCTCCTTGGATATTAAAAACATGATTTCCCAAATTTATCTTTTCAGTTTTAAGGATGATAACAACACTTAGCTCTTTCTAGTCTGGTTGCCTCAACATCCCTTATTGGGTGACTTAAATTTTCCAACATGTCTGAAAGCTGTTCTTTTCTTATATTCTCTTTAATTATTTGTTGAGTTCCTATGTTTTATGGTACCATGACAGATACTTATGCATCATTTAAGAATCTGTTTTTAAAAGGGGTAGAAAGCGGAAGTCCATCTTTGGTAGACTTTGAGAAAGAACACTGTGGGAGGAGCCATGGTTATGTCCTTGAGTGTTTCTGAAGTTCTTCTAATTTCCTTTATGCTTTTTATTTGTTTTTAACTCAACCCATTTATTCATTTTTTAAGAGATCTACATTAGCTCTGCCTTTCACCTTTATCATTTTTTTCAATTTTTTTTTTGACTGTTTTGTTTTTATAGCTTGCTTCTCTTCATTTCCTAGGTTTCAGGCCAGATAATTGTCTCATGAAGACCTTTCTCGATACTTCTGTATAGAGAAACATCTACCCCTGTCATTTTCTATCACATTAACCTGTTCTGTTTCTTTTCTTTTTTTGTCAAATATATTTCTTTGCTTTTCTTTTTTTTAATATAAATTTATTTATTTTAATTGGAGGCTAATTACTTTACAACATTGTATTGGTTTTGCTATACATCAACATGAATCTGCCACGGTTGTACACATGTTCCCCATCCTGAACCCCCCTCCCACCTCCCTCCCCATGCCATCCCTCTAATTTCCTTCCTTTCCTTCTATGTTTCCTTATTATTTTATGTTTCATTATCTTTTGAATGATGTTTCACTATCTTTTGAAGATACATAGTTCATGAGAGCAGAGTCCTTCCTTTATGCTCTTCATGTTCTTATTGAACATCAAATCCATAGCATTTGAAATGTAGATCCTGACATATAATCATTATTCAGTGAGAACAATAATGCTTTGGAAAACTAGGAAATGAAGTATTGAGAAAGACAGCTATGCCTGTATTTTGGGAAGAAACTCCTTAAGTATTATCTGCTTTAAGAGCATCATAAAACTATTAATATCTTTGTTGGTGACAGTGAGACTCATTTAAATGGCAAAGAAAACAAAGATCTTCAGGTTGAATCACATCTGTGAAGACAAGAAAATCTACAATTGATGTTAACATAATAGTAGCATCATCGGTACTCACAATTTGGTGAGAAATGGAGGCATGAATTGCATACTCTGAATTTTGGCATCTAGTTTACATTAAAAAATCGATTTACTTTAAGGCCCATTAATTTTATTCATGGATAATTTCTATCCATTCTTATTATGATATCCAAAAGTCATATACAGATTTTGGATTGCATTATGTAAGTGAATTTTCCTTATTATAATTCTGATAAAATACTTAAATTCCTTTTTTCAGAAGAAGTAACAAGTAGAATTAAAAAATGCCTTTTTATGCTGGATACAGATCTTTAAAACAGAGATGAATTAGTCTCTCTGCTATCAAGTCCCTGAGCTCTGTTTAAAATGATCAAATGTACTTATGATCACAGAAAATCTCCAATGAGGTTTTGTAGTCCATCAGTGCACAAAATCAGCATTTTTTCAATTAGCGTAAAAGACAGAATGACTGCACAAATTTATCTAGTAAGAGGAAGATGACTGAATTAGTAAGAAAGCTGGTCTCTAGAGGGAGAAGCCAGCTTAGTGGATGAAATTAACTTCTTCTTCTTCTTTTTTTTTATTTTCATATCACTGCATAGTGAATTGAATAAGCTAGTTAAGATATTGAAACCAAATCATACTAAAGGTATTTGTTTATTGAATTTTAAAACTGAAATGTACTTGAATAGTACTTTATTTCTTTCTCTCACCTTGAATGTGCTATGGTATGGGCTGTGCCTCCATATTTTATATTTAGTTCATTCGCTCAGTTGTGTCCAACTCTTTGTGACCCCATGAACTGCAGCATGCCAGGCCTCCCTGTCCATCACCAACTCCCGGAGTTTACCCAAACTCATGTCCATTGAGTTGGCAATGCTATCCAACCAGAGGATGAGATCATTCTCTGTCATCCCCTTCTCCTCCTGCCCTCAATCTTTCCCAGCATCAGGGTCTTTTCAAATGAGTCAGCTCTTTGCATCAGTTGCCCAAAGTATTGGAGTTTCAGCTTCAACATCAGTCCTTCCAATGAACACCCAGGACTGATCTCTTTTAGGATGGACTGGTTGGATCTCCTTGCAGTCCAAGGGACTCTCAGGAGTCTTCTCCAACACCACAGTTCAAAAGCATCAATTCTTCGGCACTCAGCTTTCTTTATAGTCCAACTCTCACATCCATACATGACTACTGGAAAAACCATAGCCTTGAATAGATGGACCTTTGCTGACAAAGTAATGTCTCTGCTTTTTAATATGCTGTCTAGGTTGTCATAACTTTCCTTCCAAGGAGTAAGCATCTTTTAATTTCATGACTGCAATCACTATCTGTAGTGATTTTGGAACCCAAAAATATAAAGTTAAAAAGTAGAATTTAGTGGCAAAGTGCTAAGGGATTTGGAGGATTGTGTACCTGAGTTTGACATTGTCCATGTTCATTGCCAGGGCAACAGTTACACTGTTCATGCAATCCTGGTAGACTTATAAGAACAATTTAATAATTCCATCTTAAATGTAACATCCAGGAGAATATATAAGTGGTGCTAAAACTGAGACCTCTGTAATATGTCCATAACTTATATTTATACAAAAGTTTAGAGGGCCACCATGTTCCTGAATAGCTATCTTTTAGAAAACAGCAACTGGAAGACAGTTTCTTTCTTTCTTTCTTTCTTTTTTTAAGAAAGTCTTTCTCTTTGTCTAAGTAATAAAATTCATAAGCAACTTTTTTTGAAATGCACTTAACAGCCCTTAAAGTTTCACATTGAATGTCTACTTTTCTCCTATTTCCCTCCCACGGTACCCAGAAAAATTTCCCCTTCAGTTGTTTCTCACTATTTCCATATATATGCTCTTTGTATTTTAGTGCCACTGAAAAATGAAAAATTGTTATTAGTTTTACCCATTCCTCTTTTTACTCTAGATTAGATCAGGGATACTCACATGTAAAGAGTATAGTGATCCAATACACAAAGTCTCAGCAGTGAACCATAGGCAGAGTACTGGTAAGAAGACCATCCAAGAAGTTGGGCAGCATAGAATCATAAAGGTCTTTACAGAGGAGTTATCAATGAGAAGATGAGGGGGAAATTGGAAAACATGGCACAAAATATGGATCGTGAAATCATTAAATAGAATGGAAACTAACTTGAGTGGCTAAGAATTAGCACTTGAGAGATGCTTTAGGAGTGATAGTGAACCAGTCATAAGACCTTGATGTGGAATTAATGACATACTTGGTAGAAGAGGATGGAGTAGGAAAATAGCAACCCATTCGTGTATTTCTTGCCTGGAAATTCCCATGAATAGAGGGGCTTGGCAGGCTACAGACAATGGGGTCGCAAAAAGTGGGACACCACCGAGTGACTAAATATTTGATAGAAGATGGGCTTCCCTGGTGGCTCAGATACTAAAGAATCTGCTTGGTAGAAGAGGTAGATGATGAGATTAAGCTGAGGAGAACAAGGAGGGTGATACAATGCTAATTCCTATCTATTCTAGTGAGTCTCCAAATTTCACCTGTTTTTCTAAGGGAGTCAATAAGGAAATGGAGACAGAATGAAGATGGGTATGCAAAGCATTTGTGAGACTTCAGTTAGGAAAAACAACAACAACAAAAAAACACACCCTAGCTACTTCAACAGAGAAAATTCAATACAAGAAATTCATTAAACAGATATTGGATAACTTGAACAAAATAGGACAAAATGAAATAAGATAGCAATTAATGAGAAAATGGGTTTTGCCTTCAGAGACAGTGGAACACATTGGAGTTTTCAGAAACTACAGGCCAAGAGTGGGTTCCACATAATCTGAAAATCAGATACGTGAAAAGGGGTTGCCAGCTACTAGCGGGTAACCCAGGAGGAGACTTACACACAAGCACTCTGACCTCAGAGCAACTAATATTTCAGTTCTGTTCAGTCACTCAGTCGTGTCCAACTCTTTGCGATCCCATGCATCACAGCACACCAGGCCTCCCTGTCCATCACCAACTCCTGGAGTTCACTCAGACTCATGTCCATCAAGTCAGTGATGCCATCCAGCCATCTCATCCTCGGTCATCCCCTTCTCCTCCTGCCCACAATCACTCCCAACATCAGAGTCTTTTCCAATGAGTCAACTCTTCGCATGAGGTGGCCAAAGTACTGGAGTTTCAGCTTTAGCATCATTCCTTCCAAAGAAATCCCAGGGCTGATCTCCTTCAGAATGGACTGGTTGGATCCCCTTGCAGTCCAAGGGACTCCCAAAGAGTCTTCTCCAACACCACAGTTCAAAAGCATCAGTTCTTCGGTGCTCAGCCTTCTTCACAGTCCAACTCTCACATCCATGCATGACCACAGGAAAAACCATAGCCTTGACTAGACAGATCTTTGTTGGCAAAGTAATGTCTCTGCTTTTCAATATGCTATCTAGGTTGGTCATAACTTTTCTTCCAAGGAGTAAGCGTCTTTTAATTTTATGGCTGCAATCACCATCTGCAGTGATTTTGGAGCCCAAAAAATTAAAGTCAGCCACTGTTTCCACTGTTTCCCCATCTATTTGCCATGAAGTGATGGGACCAGATGTCATGATCTTGGTTTTCTGAATGTTGAGCTTTAAGCCAACTTTTTTACTCTCCTCTTTCACTAATATTTAGGAACTGAAAGTAAGTGTCCCACAGACCCACATCTGAGGATATGACACACATGTTGATGCAATACCACATTTGTTCAGAGAAGAGCTCTTGAAGAGCTAGTGGTCTACCTGGTCTTGGTATCCCCCTGGGGGTGGGGTAGGGAAGGGGTAGGTGATGAAGATGCTTTGCAAAGAGCAAGATTATACTATAAGTGGGAAACCATTGCTGCAGCCAAGGGGAAGCAACAGTCATGGGATGACTTTGATAGGAACAACAGGCAAACTGAAATCAGCAAGTCCCTTCATTCTCCATCCTGCCCCTCAGTCGCCCTCCAGTGCTTGTGCTGAAAAAGTATAAGAGGAATCCACATGACAAAGAACTATAGATTGTAGAATGCCCACTCCAGCATCAAAAATATAAAGTATAAAAGTATGGATTTAGAGCTGAGTCAATGGATTTATAATCGGCATGAATATAACACATAATTTCAAACTCTAATTAGGACTGCTTACCCTGAGAAATGTCCTAGCTTTATGACTCAGTGTGTGAAAGAGATAGAGCAACATTTTACTTTATATCTGTAGAGAGAGCAAGCTAAGTAGTGATAATTAAGCGCTAAATAACCTAATAAAATAATGGACTTTGCTGTGAGCTTCTTTATAAACCACCTTTAAAATCTTCTTTCCCTAAAAGGAATGCTGGCAAAGGCAAACACTAAAACCTAAGCAGTGATATTGATATACTAGGGATGGTCATGCATTGCTGACTACTCCTCCATCCACAGGCAGACTGTTCCCCTTCCTTGAATTTGGGCTGGCCTTAGTGATTTGACCAGTCACATGCAGCAGCAGTGACTTTCTGGGACACTGGAAACAAGGACAGGAGACTCTTTCCAGTTTCGACCCAGGCCTTACTGTCTCAGGGATCTCTGAGCTATCAGATACGAAGTCTGACTGCAGCACTGGAGAGGCTTCTTGTAGCTGTTCTGCCAAAGCCCCAAACATGTGAAACCAAAAATGTGGCTCCTCCAGCAGAAGCCTCTCTGTGATGTCTGCTGGCAGCATGTGGAATGCCTGAACTCATGACCCAGAAACTGATGAGACAGAATAAAATAATCATTGTTTTCAGTAAATTTGGGGATAGTTTATTATGCGGCATTAGATGGTGCGACCGACATACATAAGATGAGAAACCTGCAGAATTTCTGTGAGAGTCGGTAAACCCGCCTGCCAATGGAGAGACCCGGGTTTGATCCCTGGGTCCAGAAGATCCCCTAGAGAAGGGAATGGCTACCCACTCCAGTATTCTTGCCTGGAGAATCCCATGGACAGAGGAACTTGTCCTCTACAGTTCATGGGGTCACAAAGAGTCAGACACAACTGAGTGACTAACAATTTCACATTTTCACTTTCATGCAGCATAGTTTCCAGGTTTCCAGTTTACTCCAAAAGGCTTTTTTCCCCCTGTATTATTCTTGAAAGGAGAACAAATAATAAAATGGGAGGAAATGACAGAAATAGAAAGCAGTAGAATTCTATTTCTACTGCAATTAAGTAAAATGCAGTAAATAAAACAAATACAAAGAAAAAATAACAGAAAAGAATATACTTTTTTTGTACTCTCAAGGGAGAATGGACTCAGAATCAAGAGAAAAATGTGAGGTATTAAAATGAAAAAATATTAGGAAAAATGATATAAAAACTGAAAGAAATTGTCTAATTTTTAAAGACAGAATTAAAGGCTTCTAATTTATTATAGGGTAAAAACATTTGTGGAAGGCCAACATTTCTAGAATGACTGACTTCAAAATTGAGATAATGATTTTAAAAGAAAAAAATCTATACTGACATCAGAAATCTGGAGCAAGGAAGGATGAGAGAGGCAAATATCACAAGGATGGGATGACTTAGAAGAAGGAAGTAATGATCGGCAGCTTTTTACCTAGAAATAATTGGTGATACAGAAATTGCAGTGTGAGAGATTTAATATAAGCCTAAAAGCTCTGAGTAAGTAGAGGAGGGATTTTTTTTTTTTTCCAATCTTATATTCAAGGAAGACGGATTAAAATACAAGATCTTCCCAGAGAGGCTCCCTGATGAAACTTTAGGCTCTTAGGTGAAAGCCCTATAATATACCTAAAAGAAAGGAACAAAAAAGTCTTAAACTAAATGCAACCTGATTTCAACTCCTAATAGTCCCTGATTGGATTAAGATGATCAGTCCCCCACTTTCTCTGGCTAGCAGTGAAAAAAGAGGGAAACCTCTCTAGAAACAGATAATGCCATAATATTCAAAGTCATTAAACATATATCTCAGTTCAGCTAATGAATGATTTTGATGAGATTCATGTTTTGTTTTTATTTTGGCTTCAAAATGCTGTCTGTGGAGGGAAACATGAAAAAGTGGTCACCCATGGTCCTTGTCTCACGATGATCATGTTTTCTTATAATTCTTTCCCCTCCTGGACCTGCAGCTTTCTTCAACCAAGAGAATAACCCAAAGGTTCTGGGATATTTCTCCCTTGATTATATGTCCTGTTATTTAGCATTATTTAATGCTCTGTCTTCCTTGCAGATTCTCTCTAATGACTAGTCTTACTGTTTTGAAGAAGTAAGCATTTATATGGCAAGGACCGGTGATGGAATATTACTCAACCATAAGAGAACGAGATTTTGTCATTTTGCAATAATGTGGGTAGACTTAGAGCATATTAAACTTAATGAAATAAGTTAGATAAAAATGATGCTGTACATTTTCACTTGTGTATGGAATCTAAAAAGTTATATAAGTGAATCAATATGATAAAATCAAAACAGTCCCACAGATACAGAGAACAAACTAGTGGTTACTAGTGAGGAGAGGGGAAGATGGGGAGGCAAGATAGGAGAAGGGATCAAGAGATACAAAATACTAGTTATAAAATAAACAAGACGCACGAGTGTAATCTAGGAAATTCTGTAGTAGTCTGGTAGTTAGGACTTTCACTGCTGAGGGCCCAGGTTCAATCCCCAGTTGGGGAACTAAGATCCCATAAGTTGTGTGTCATGGTCAAAAGAAAAAAAAAGATGTAATGTACAATGGAGTATAATCTACAAAAAATATTGAATCACTATGTTATACACCTAAACTTATATAACTTTATAAATCTGGTATACTTCAACAGAAAAATTAAAATTAAATTGAAATATGTAAATCAGTCAATGGATAACTTCTCTAAAAAAGAAGAAGTGAGAGCCTAGAATTAGAAGCCTTTCAACAGCACAGAAACTTGGAGGAGTACCCCAAGCTATAGAAAGAAGCTGAACCAACACCTTGATTAAAGCCTTGTCAGACCCTAAGAAGTAGGACGTTAACTGCTCAAAATAAACAAACAGTACCAAAAGAGAAAAGCTTCAACTCCCTAGATATTAAGCAGTACTTTCAAGGAAGTTTTATTCTAAACTACAGATCTGAAAATGTAGCTTCAAAATTATAATAAAAGTATAATAAAATTATAATATAAAATGCATATTATGCTTCCTTTGTGGCTCAGCTGGTAAAGAATCTGCCTGCAATGGGAGAGACCTGGGTTCAATCCCTGGATTGGGAAGATCCCCTGGAGAAGGGAACGTCTGGCTACCCACTCCAATATTCTAGGCTGGAGAATTCCATGGACTGTATATTCCATGGAGTCGCAAAGAGTATGACATGATGGAGTGACTTTCATTTCACTTCACTTCACAGAATATCATGAACTCACTCATTTGATTCCCATCCCAGATTAAATTTACAATTTCCTTAAACTTTCAGCCAAGAAAAGAAAATATTCATGATTGGCTTAGGACTTATTGATTAATATATTATCTAAAAATATGAGTATACCAAGGAGAATATCTGTTTAACAAGTTTTCATATGTAGTTCTTCAAATATAAATAATCACTATATATTTACAGAAATCATTATATTTCCATTAGTGACATCCTTTAAAAATGACTATGTCTATTTGTCAGGCTTATTTTATTTCTGATGGTTGCTAATTTCCTCAACTGTTGCTTTTATTACAGCATGCAAAAATATGTAGTTTCTAGCAGAAGTGATTTTACTAGGATTTTAAATCTGTTCTGAAGTGACAAGATTATTTAAATTAATGAAGAAACTAGACAAATTAAAAGCTTTGTTTGGTAGATTATACCATCAACTGATTTCAATATCAAAATTAAACATAGAATAATGGATAATCTAAGATAATACCTGTTGGTGTCTTATTTCTAATGTTAATCCTGAAATATATTTTCCAACATTAAATATTTCAAGATTTTCAACCAACATGTTTTGATGATTACCCCGTAGATAACTATGCTAACACTGCCACAGTAAGGTTATAACCATCCATGTTGGTCAAATCCAGAAAGAAAATGAGAAAAAGTTGGAAAAATTATTAGAAAGATATTAATAAATATTTTCTTGTTTTTCTCCTTGGTCATCACCTGAGATATGTTGAAGAACATGTTATGAGCTGCCAGGGACTGGAATTTTAAGAGTGCTTTAGAGTCAGTAATTATGGATCATGGAAAAAGCAAGAGAGTTCCAGAAAAACATCTATTTCTGCTTTATTGACTGTGCCAAAGCCTTTGACTGTGTGGATCACAATAAACTGTGGAAAATTCTGAAAGAGATGGGCATACCAGACCACCTGAACTGCCTCTTGAGAAATCTGTATGCAGATCAGGAAGCAACAGTTAGAACTGGACATGGAACAACAGACTGGTTCCAAATAGCAAAAGGAGTACATCAAGGCTGTATATTGTCACCCTGCTTAATTAACTTCTATGCAGAGTACATCATGAGAAATGCTGGACTGGAAGAAACACAAGCTGGAATCAAGATTGCCGGGAGAAATATCAATAACCTCAGATATGCAGATGACACCACCCTTATGGCAGAAAGTGAAGAGGAACTAAAAAGCCTCTTGATGAAAGTGAAAGAGGAGAATGAAAAAGTTGGCTTAAAGGTCAACATTCAGAAAACGAAGATCATGGCATCTGGTCCCATCACTTCATGGGAAATAGATGGGGAAACAGTGGAAACAGTGTCAGACTTTATTTTTGGGGTTCCAAAATCACTGCAGATGGTGATTGCAGCCATGAAATTAAAAGACGTTTACTCCTTGAAAGGAAAGTTATGACCAACCTAGATAGCATATTGAAAAGCAGAGACATTACTTTGCCAACAAAGGTCCATCTAGTCAAGGCTATGGTTTTTCCAGTGGTCATGTATGGATGTGAGTTGGACTGTGAAGAAGGCTGAGCACCAAAGAATTGATGCTTTTGAGTTGTGGTGTTGGGAAAGACTCTTTGGGAGTCCCTTGGACTGCAAGGAGATCCAACCAGTCCATTCTGAAGGAGATCAGCCCTGGGATTTCTTTGGAAGGAGTGATGCTAAAGCTGAAACTCCAGTACTTTGGCTACCTCATGCGAAGAGTTGACTCATTGGAAAAGACTCTGATGCTGGGAGGCATTGTGGGCAGGAGGAGAAGGGGACGACAGAGGATGAGATGGCTGGATTGCATCACTGACTCGATGGACATGAGTCTGAGTGAACTCCTGGAGTTGGTGATGGACAGGGAGGCCTGGCATGCTGCGATTCATGGGATCGCAAAGAGTTGGACATGACTGAGCGGCTGAACTGAACTGAACTGAATTATCATCTCAGCAACAGTTTCCAATTTTTATAATTTATACATTTATTTCTAAATTCAGAAACAGCAAGTTTTGAAGGAAAATATATTTTTGTGGAGTCAATATGTAAATGTCAAAGTTGGCCAAATTAATAAACTTCTGTATATTAATGTGAAAGTGTTAGTCGTTCAGTCGTGTCTAACTCTTTATGACCCCATGGACTGTACCCTGCCAGGCTCCTCTGTGTTTGGAATTCTCCAAGCAAGAATACTGGAGTGGGTGCCATTCCCTTCTCCAAGGGATCATTCTGACCCAGAGACTGAACCCTAGTCTCCTAAATTGCAGGCAGATTCTTTACCATCTGAGCCACCAGTATATGAACTAAATCTAATTTTTCTTAATTACTTTTTGCATGATTAGATGATATAGTTAATTATATTATGAAAATGATAAAGAAAAAAAAAAGGGTTTCAGAAAAAACAGACAAGAAAAGGCATTCCATGGAAATATTTGGCAATATCCCTTGAGAGATTAGCAGATTTTTCTAGAAGACCTACCTGTTGAGCTGGGATAACAGTGACACATTGTAAGGCAAAAATTAAAAGTGAGGAAAACGGTTAGTTACCACAGTGGTCATAACAAATGGGAATTTCAAGCAGAACAGTACAGACCAAGGCTTCGGTCATGGTCATGAGTTAAGAATTTAGTTTGTCAACTGCCAAAATAGTTGAAGTAATTACCTACTAGCATCAAGGCAAACTTGGAAACTTGGATGTCTTTCTTTTTTTTTTTTTTTTTTTAACTTAACTTCAATAATATACATTTTTTTTGGTATTCCATTAAAGAAGTTTGTAGGAACTCAATCTGACTATTGTAGATAGATTTATTTAACTTAGTAAGAAAGTTATTATTGAAGAAGGTGAGTGAAGAAGCCTGAAGCACAATTCTCTGGGATCCCTCTCTCAAACTATGACACAGAACAAAAAAACAGCTCAAAGAGAATATAGTATCTCATGCACTTCACACATTTCTTAACATGGTAGTGAAATATAGGGTTGGCCAAAAAGTTTGTCCAATTTTTCTGTACCATCTATGGACAGACCTGAACAAACCTTTTGACCAACCCAATACTTACAGTATTCATTTTATGACACTTCAAAAATCCATTACTATCTGGATGATGTTGTTCAATATAGGTTAGATTGCTTCTAAGCCATTGCAGACACATGATCATTTTTGTTCTGAATGGCTGTTTAAATTAATTGGCAAGACATTAAGAAACAAGTTTTGAAGATCAAAAAGTTTTACATAATAAGTCTTTTCAGTATAATTAAAGATATTCTGTAGAGAACAAAACCAAAACAGAGAAAACAGAAAGTTATACTCCTGAAAATGCTATTTATAGGTATTAGACGATCTGATAATTTGTGACATGTAGGCAGAATTCATAAGACACATGAAATTTAGAGAGTAAATCAAAAACATAACATTAAAGATAGAATAAATGGAATATATGTTTAAAAAGATAGAGCGAACAAGCATGTTGCTTACAGATGGAAAGGATTGAAAAATATGTCATTGTAAGGGACATATTTTATTAATTCCAGATTAGTATTAATAGCTATATCATCCTTAAATTTCACTTCCTTCTACTGGTAACAACTGGTTATGATCTCATTCTGGTCCCATTCATGTTACTCCCTCAGGCATAAACCACCATCACCACCAGAAACAGATTTTTTTAAAAAGGGACTACATCAGATTGTCTGGGGAGATACAATTGTCTCTCAAGGAGTAGTTGGCCTTGAGTCACTCTGATGAAGCAAGTATATGTTTGCTGTCTGTGTCTCATCTTGTATGCATATGATCAGAAGGGAAGTCTGATATGGCAGAGAGAGAGAAAGAGGGAGAATATAAGAAGATTGGTTAATACAGAATTAAGGTAAAGTGTTCTTTCTACCCCATGTTCACCATGTCTTAAGTGTTAGCCAATCACTTATCTTTCCCTTTGTTTCTTGCCTTATTTTATATAATGTAATAGGCCATATGATCTCTGTATCTTAATTTAATCTTGACCCCCAGCTCTGGGTTAATGTGCTTGGCAATGTCCTTGGAGGCTACCACAACATCAAGGTAACTTTCCAAATGACATTTCAGTTTTCCACCAGAGCAAAAGAAACTCTAATTAACAGGAATGTCATTTTCATCTTCTAGACTTTTGAAACAGCCTCCTTCAAATATTCAATATCTACTTACCAAAGAAAATTGAAAATAAAATTGCCATTTGGGTAGGGAACCTTATAGGTATACTGATATATTTATGGACGATTGGGCAGTTTTTCTTAAACTGCCAGAGGAAATAAGAATTGTCACTTGTATAAATATTTTAGAAGAAATATTTATTAGAAACCATTATTAGTATATTCTGCATGGTCACGGTAGGTAGCTCTTTATATTTTTTTATTGGAATAATACTTCCTTTCTGAATATTGAACATAATTCATGCCAGTCACCATGGCATATTATAATTAGGCACACTTATTTTTTTAAAAAATAATATACATAAAGCATGTTTCTATTTTGACAATATTTTATTAAAAGTAGACATTTGATGAGAAAAAGATAGTTTTATATTTCCCATGAATCCAACTTTATCTTTCAATGTAATCAAGATTTAAGCAAAGAAAACTGAAATACTGTGTAATATTTTGATATGAATATATTTATATAATTTATGCTGACTTTTCTTAAGCAATAATGAAATCAATAATAACCTTCAAAACTAGATATAAAAATAACCCCTGACTTCATCATAAAATTATGATTAAGTGGTTGAGCTCATGAGCTACAAAAAGAAACATGTTATCTATTACATAATGTTTGGAGAAATTTCAGTTGATTTTTAAATTGTAATTTTAAAAAGGTGTTACTTCAGAGTCAACCAAGAACTTCAGAATGGCATGTGAAAAAATCTAAAGATATTTATTTCCATTAAAATAAAATGGAATAATAATTGGTCATATCATATATGAACTCTGCTTAATGATTTGTTATTGGTGAAAGCCATTTCCTTTAAAATAGTAAAACTCAAACAAAATGTTCATGTATGTATATTCATATGTGCACATATACTATGAGCTACTCTGTTTAATGTAGAGGACAGATGACTCACCCAGATTTCCCCTTTATTTCTATTATTCTTCCAAATACTTCCTACATTACTTCTGCTTAATGTGTCAAAGAGACACTTGATACTGTCCATGATATGTCTTTGAAAATTATAAAAAATTCTGAACAAAATTGTTCGGTGTATTAAGAGCTGCTGTTGGTAAGATACGTAGAGCCCTTGGACAGTGTATTTTCAAAACTGGGCTGAGCTGCTTTCTCTTGAAAGTTACACTTAGATGAGGGATTTTCAAAATATCCAGAGCAATCTGTGTAAAATTGTAATTTTATGTCACCTCACAGTATGAAAAGATAAATGTGAGCAGATACAGAGCTGAGCATCAGAGCACTGATGCTCTTAGGAGAAAGAACAGGCTGAGGAAGGAGGGAACAGCTTGATTTCTTGAGTTGATGGATAGTGTGCTTGAGGATGAATCACTGGTTCCTTCTACTTTTCTTGCTCATGAAGGTCAGGTCTGAAGCACCACAGATGAGACTAGATATTTTCATCTGTCCACAGCTATGAAGAGTAGGGGTAGCACACTTATGAGGAGGAGATATGTTACAGTTCCATGCACGGTAGGAACTTTGTACCTAAATAAGCCTTAGTCCAAAATGACAGCTTTAAATAACACATTGCTTTGCTTCATAGCACAGTTATTTCTCAGGGTAAAACATCCTCTTGAAGGTGCTGAGCCAAAATGGGTCACAGTATCTGCTACCCCGAAGTTACCTCTCATTCTTAATCCTAGATGATCAGATCACATCCAGAGAGTAAGGAGTTAAAGCCTTAAAAAAAAAAAAAAAAGAAGAAGAAGAAGAAATAAATAAATAAAAACACTAACAAAAAAAGGTGTGGTCATGTTCTTTATCTGGAATAATAAGCATACTTACTCTAATTTAGTATTACTCAACAAATAAGATAAAATACTTGGAATAGTTTACAATCAACTAGCCATTCTCCCTACCACACCCCCAAGTAAAAAGAAAAACCCCAAAAGAAGAATCTGATAGAAAGAGCTATACCAGGCTAAGGAAGACTATAATCAGGGAAAAAGTCACCCTTCTTCTAAAATACTTTGGATTATTGTCCTTATATGTGTATTAAAGAAGAAACAAAGAAAGCAATTCTACCTAGAAAAGAAAGATTTACTTCACATATATAAGCTATGAATTATTAATTTATCTCACTTTACAGAAGAAAATACAAGTATAGAAATTCAATTTTTAACTTCTAATGGATTTCTATTTTATTAAACATATAGGTAATTCATTGGTTATTTTTAAGTTATTATGTATATTCCTATAAAGTTGATCTTGAGACCCATAATTTGTTAGCTTATATGTAGCATCATATAAAAACATTAGTATAATCTTATGAGATTAGTTAATATATAATCATTGATAAAAATGATCTCAAAACAAAGACAGCAATGAAAATTCAAATGTGTTATAGCAGGAGTGGATTCTCATTTGCAGTTGAACTTTTATTTAAAAACAGAAAAAAAATCATGACAAATTATTTTCTTAGAATTTTATAACCATAGTAATACTCATAGAAAGGAGATTCATGCAAAAGTGTCTCTCTGTTATGGCAGCAAGAAAACAAAATTAAATGACCAATAAATTATTACAAATTAAAATTTGATCTGTGGTCAACATTTTTAATAGTTATTTAATTAAAACAATAAAAATATAAAGTTACAATTTAATAAAATCAAAATATATATAACAGACCCATAAAATATGCATCAGAATTTGATTTTTTTTCAATAGAATCTTTACACCATACATTGTATATTTTTTAAATAATCATAAAGCATTGCATACCCTTTGACAAAAACATTTTTGGTTATAGTTTTTGGAAAGAAAACCTTCTTTTATATTTTTATATGTGTTTCACTCGTGTAAAACAACCTTAAACCATAATACAGAACCTGAAAAAGAGTTTGTTTAAAATGAGGTTTGGGTGGATTCTGCCACATTATTGTTCAAGGTATCAGCATAAAGTACTAGGAGTCCTAAAAATACAGTCTTATCCTTAATTTTTTTTGAAAAAAAGATAATAAAGTGAAGGCAAGTAAAATGTTAAATTTCTTTTTTTTTTTTCCTCCTTAGACAAAAGAAGAAAGAGAGGTAAATAGTTTCTGACATTTTTTGAGCCCTAATATATCTTAGTCCATTTAATGAGCTGTTAAAATGCCGTCTAATTTTTCACAGTATGTTCAGGTTATGCATTTTATAGAGAAAACAGAATCAGAATGCTCAGATAACTTGTCAAGGTCTCAAACCTCATACTTGATGGACGTGAAGCGGTGAATGCAATCTGGGTTGGTGTGATTTGCTAACCCATGCTCAGGATGATTGATTTTTTGAGAAAATATGTAGGAGATTGAATAAAATATAAATCAAGAAATTCTCAGTTGCTCATAGAAATAGAGAACAAGTCAGGATAATTGAACTTCATATGTATTCCCTAAATTTAACTTTCTACTAATAACTTCTGTTCTTTCTTTTATTCAAGGCACAGAAGTTATTTGGTTTAATCTTTCTCCCCAGCCCCTTACCCACAGAGAAGGAGGTGTTAATGAGCAGTGAAATGGCCCAAAGGCAGACATCAGGAAGCAGGAGGGAAATAAACAGGGGGCCTGGATAATCCAACCAAAAATTCAGCCCTTTAAATATTCAAAATACAATAGATTTTTACACTATCTGTATCTTGAAGCCTGAGCTAAAAAAAAATAATAAATCGAAGTATGATTTATAATTTTAAGCTTCATCAACGAGGAAATCAAGTTAGACTTTCATTAATCACTCAAGCAAGAATTAAGATTTAGCCACAGTTCCTTCCAGGCTATTAGAGTCAAAAGCACTCACTGTGGGATCAAGGATATCTGCAGTCCCTCCTTGACTTCCTCCCTCCTTCCTTCCCTCCCTCCTTCCCTCCTACCTTTCCTTCCTTCCTTCCATCTTTCTCCCTCCCACCTCTCTTTCACGCCTCCCTCCTTCTTTCTCAGAGTTCACATGTGATGGAAGTGTCTTGCAAACAGAATCCGCCATCCTCCTTCTACCCTTGCACCCCACCCTACCCCACTCCATTCCAAATTTTTGTCTTTTCTTTTTCTCTTTAAGGGCTTCCCCAGCAGCTCAGACAGTAAAAAATCTACCTGCAATGCAGGAGACCAGGGTTGGGGAGGTCCCCTGGAGGAGGGCATGGCAATCCATTCAAAAAATAAAATTCTGGCTCTTAGTTGAGAACATCTTCATCCGTTTTTATTGATAGTTGTCTTAAATCATCTGAATATCATAATCTAAAATGTTCTTCTTTCCTTGTTATTAGGAAATTGACATTTCTACCATGAAAACTATTACCATTTTTCTTCCAATCTGCCTGCAACCTTGTTTAGCTAAATAGTAACAAGTAATTTGGGATAAAATTAGTCTAAATCTTTGCTGTAATTTATTGATAAGTGTGTATTATACACTCATGCACACTTACAGTTTTTTTGTTATCCCTATTCCTTTTTGCAAAGAGGAATTCAGAACTAAAGCCTTTCCACTCTGTTTATTTTAAAAAGCTGTTCTTGGTTGCTAGCTTCAGTTACTGTAGTCAGTGCCTTGGGCCATCTGTGATTGCCTTTCTCTCACAGAATGCCCTAATCTATCCTTTTGCTAGATTTATTCTTTTTTCTGGATCTTGAATCAAACTATTAAATAACAATATGCTATATTATGAATATTATTTAATTGGAAAGATATATATATTTGTCAAAGCAAAAGACATTTCATTTTGCATTGAAAAATACTTCCTTGGGCCAATTTACTAGGTGATTTAAATGATCAATTTCACTCTATTAACATTAGTTTTCTTATATTTTTGCTCTGTGGAGGGCACCATCAAAACTGTAGTAACAAATCTATTATATCATGATGACAAATGACGGGAGGCATTGCAGTTGATCATCATATGAGAGGGTCTTTCGAGTGAGAAATTACACTGATAACAGTGGTAGCCTTCACATTAGCTCTCAACCAGGTTCTTCCAGAGGTTACAGATCAGTAAAGCCTGTTAAGAGCAACTTAAGATGCATGAATAACATGGTTTACGAATGAATTTTAAAGTTGTGGCAAAAATCTAGGGGGAGGAGAAAGGATAAGGTAGCAAATTGAGAACAGGGTACAGATGTGGTGGAAGGGGCTCCTGTTCCACCAACCATCTTCACATGTCCTGTCACTGTCTCACACAGAAGCAGTATCCTCTGATGATGAGGTTGAAATAAGGGTGGGGGGAGGATGGTTAGCAGATAGAAAGTGCCTGGAGCCAATACACACTTTCTATATGAGTAAGATGTAGGAGAGAAAAAAAAGCAAAAACATTTGTTGAACTGTTATGGATTTCTGTAGTGTTAAGGGTACTTGGGACCAGAATCAATATGACCAGAATGGAGCTTGATAAATGGAGGACATAAATATCAAGTGTCTTATGTGACTTGTGTTTTTCTGTGCATTGTCATCCTGTTCTCCATGTGTCCCATTAATTGTATCATGAATGGTTCTTACTTCTTGGTCCTTTATCCCTTTCTGACAATGTTCAGTACATATGTATTCTATTTACATTATTTATGTACATATATACTCTATTTACAATATTTATATATAGCACATCTCTCAAACATCTTGCTTCTATACTTAGTTTTATCTATTATCCTAGTGTATTTACTTTTCTTTTTTTATAGCAGAATAGAATGTTCTCAAATAAAACTTTAGATGCATATCAGAACATTAATTTTGAAGAATAGTATGAAGCTGGATGAATACTAACATATTTTTGCAGAAATATCAGGAACATTTGATGAAGGGGGAAATCTTACCATAAACGCATGAAGAATTAAAGAGAAAATATTTTAAATATTTATGCAAGTATGTCAATTTACTAACATAAGACCCAATGTTATTTAAGGCACGTTATCTCAGATAAATTAATATTGGGTTTCAATAGTGCAAAAGCATTCAAAAATATGTTTTTCTTTAAGCTCATCCTCTATGTAAATATTTCTAAAATACTTTAAAAAGCAAAGAGTCATGTCTGTCCTCTGTTTGCAGTCCTCATGTCTGTCAAATGGGTTTACCATATAAAGTTGACCACTGGTCGATCTGCCATGTTTTCCAAGCACTCTTCGTACCCTTAATTCCAGGCATTTCTCTGCCTTCTCTGTTTTCTGTGTCTAGGCAGGTTTGGCCTCAGGTACTGCCCACTGGGCACTCATTCCTGATAGCAATATCACCATCATATTGAGGAAGAAAATAATCCTCTACTATCTTATTTATTAGCAGCATCACAGTGATCACAAGGCAGAACATGATGTGTGTGTGTGTGTGTGTGTGTCTTTCATATATTTTGTTGCTTTTGTTATAATTTTGTTGTTTTATCATTACATCATGACTGTAGAACAGTATTTTCAACCCAACCTTACTCTGATGTTTGTGTTCATATGAATAGTGCATACATAAAATGTTCTCAACTGGAATATCTAATAATTAGATGAGTTTATATAAGATGAAAAGAAATGTTGGCAGACATTGAATAGAGTGCAGGTTTTAAATAAGTGTATCTAGGTTCTCTCTTCAATTGTTGATAGACTATCAATACAGAGATTAGTGGGACTGGGCTTAGGATGTGGTATTTTTCTTTATAACAGGAAGAAAATGTTATGAGATTGAAACCATTGTGAATGAACTGAACTGAACTGAACTGATGATAAATAAATAAGTAAACAACAATAACAAAAATTTCTGAGTAGAATAACAAACATAAAATGTGAAGGGCTAACACATTTATTTGCCAAAATAATCTCAGTTTATCTCTTGGAAGGAAACATGTAGTGTCACAGCAAGGGACTGTCTTGTCAGAGTAGCTAATGAATCATGAATACAAAAAGAAAGAAAAAAGCCATGTGCTAATCTCCATCATTGAACTTTCTCAGAGGCTGTCATAAAAACAAAAAAAAACAAACAAACAAAAAAAAACCTCTTTGCCGCATATAGTGAGATACTTCTCAAGAAGCTTAGGGAAAGGTTTGGGATATAGAGATGCTCCTACTCAAAAAAGTGAAGTGAGGGCAATTTTGCTTTTGCTTTTGCCCCTTTTCCTGTTAGGCATTTCATGCCCTGTCTTCACTCCTTTTTAGTATTGATCCTGAGGAGTCTTGAATCCAGAAGTTGCTGAGTATAGTGCTTCTGATTTGCCATTTATTTTGTCAGTGACCAGAGAAGCACCAGAGTAGTGATCATATACTCCATCCCTAAAAAAAGTAGCTATCAATTGGCTTGCTGGGTAACTTAATCCTATGTACCTCCTTTCTGCATCTGTAAGATCAGGTTAATGAGTATTTCTCAGAAACATTTTGAGTACTAAATGGCATGAAATTAAGTCATACTTATTATGTCTTTAGGACAGTGCCCAGAAAAGTGTGTTCTATGTAACAGTATTGGGGAAGGAAATGGCAACCCACTCCAGTGTTCTTGCCTGGAGAATCCCAGGGACAGGGGAGCCTGATGGGCTGCCGTCTCTGGGGTCGCACAAAGTCGGCCACAACTGAAGCGACTTAGCAGCAGTGACTTAGTATATAACAGTATACGTGAAAGTATGCCATTATGTATTAATATATAGTGAGTTTGAAAGTTTGAGAGGCCCTTTTAAAATCCACAGCTTATCCTCGAGACATTTGGCCTAGAATTATACTTATTTATATTGCATCTCCTACTTTCAGTCAGTTCAGTCGCTCAGTCGTGTCCGACTCTTTGTGACCCCACGAACTGCAGCACGCCAAGCCTCCCTGTCCATCACCAACTCCCGAAGTTCACTCAAACTCACGTCCATCGAGTCGGTGATGCCATCCAGCCATCTCATCCTCTGTTGTCCCCTTCTCCTCCTGCCCCCAATCCCTCCCAGCATCAGAGTCTTTTCCAATGAGTCAACTCTTTGCATGAGGTGGCCAAAGTATTGGAGTTTCAGCTTTAGCATCAGTCCTTCCAAAGTACATCCAGGACTGATCTCCTTTATTTTTTTTTAATTTAAATTTATTTTTTTAATTGGAGGCTAATTGATCTTCTTTAGAATGGACTGGTTGGATCTCCTTGCAGTCCAAGGGACTCTCAAGTCTTCTCCATCTCCTACTTTAGATAGTATAATAAAGCAGCAACTACTGATAATATGAAAAAAAAGCTTCTAAAATGAAGAAAATATATAAAAGAATGAAAATGTTGACTGATGTAGTCTTTCATAAAAATCAAAACTATTTAGCAATATCATCCAATAAACCTTAACTATGTTGATTTTTATCACAGAATATGATGGTGAAGATTGTCTTTGAGATAAATGCTTTTTCTTTTTTTTTCAGGATCAAACAATAGCTTAATTTTAGTTGTTTTAAATCTGTATCCTTGCAAGCAAAGCATAAATCTACTTTGTAGAAGAGATGAAAATTTAAAGACTCAGACACTGAGAGACATTACTGCCTTCCAATTGCAAAGGGCACAGATCCTCCACAGGAAATAACTTAAATGATGTTCCTAATGTAGGTTCAGACAATTCTGTTAGACTTTTCCAAATGTTATCTGAGACCCAGAGACATACTATGTGGGCTTTACTTGCCCAGAGATCACTGCATTAACAATGATATTGGTAGTGCATCATTGCCACTTGAGTTCTTAGGGCCAGTAATACTAGGAGGCATCTGTTACATAACTGTACTAACATCCTTTCAGTTCAGTTCAGTTCAGTCTCTCTGTCGTATCTGACTCTGTCACCCCATGAATTGCAGCACGCCAGGCCTCCCTGTCCATCACCAGCTCCCAGAGTTCACTCAGATTCACATCCATCGAGTCAGTGATGCCATCCAGCCATCTCATCCTCTGTCGTCCCCTTCTCCTCCTGCCCCCAATCCGTCCCAGCATCAGAGTCTTTTCCAATGAGTCAACTTTTCGCATGAGGTGGCCAAAGTACTGGAGTTTCAGCTTCAGCATCATTCCCTCCAAAGAAATCCCAGGGCTGATCTCCTTCAGAATGGACTGGTTGGATCTCCTTGCAGTGCAAGGGACACTCAAGAGTCTTCTCCAACACCACAGTTCAAAAGCATCAGTTCTTCGGTGCTCAGCTTTCTTCATAGTCCAGCTTCCTTTCAGAGGGTGTTAAAGGTCAGCAGCACAAGACTTAATCATTGTAGAGGTAAGTACGTAGATGGCAACTTCCCATGGAAGTATCAGTTTGTAACTGATGATCTCTCCGAGCTACAAGTGTTGCTTGGCTGACAACCAGCAGTAGAGCAGGGTCTTCAGTTCTACAACTTTAGATACTGAATTTGTCCAGCAACTTGAGGGAGCTAAACAGCAGAGCTATCCCTCATCAAGCCTCTAGATGCATCTTCCCTAGGCAACACTTTGATTTCAGCCTGATCTCTGACTTAAATCATCACAATAATTTTCCAACTGCACATCTAAATTTAACTTTAGTCTCCACCCCCTTTTTTTGTAGCATATTTTAACAAAGCAGCTAAATTGATTTTCCTAATGTAGAAAAACACTCCTGTGCTCAGAATCCTCCAATGACTTCTCATCTCTCTCAAAGAAAACTAAAGCTCATAAAAGTTTAAATATCCTTTAATTTTATCTCCTGGTTGGCAGTGTCCCATTTGCTTTCACTAATATAGCTTATGTACACCTCTATTCCCCTTTTCTATTTTATTTTCCTCCAGAGAACTCTTCAGAATGTAAAATTCCAGGCACTTTTTCATCTATTTTAGTTATTTTATGTCTCCCCACCACAACCCCACCCAGCTTATTGAAATGTGTGCACCATGGGAGCAGAAGAGTTTGTTCTGTTTGTTAACATAATCTTAAGTGCCTAAAACAGTATGGATAATGAAAAGTTAGCACTTCATCAATGTTTGGTGATTTAATAAATACAAACATTCAGTTTTTCTAGGGTGTATTTTGGTAAGAGGGGGCAGGGTGGTGTCTTTCGGAAAGGCAGCTCTAGTAGTGTAGCGGCTTAGAAAAAACATGTTCATGCACACTTATCCATATACAAATGGGACATGTGTTCCTGTAACTGTTTAGAATGTCTGAATTCCCAGTGTGACAGAGAGATGTCTCAGACAGTTTAAAGGTGATGAATAGTTCTTCTGTATTTATTTGGGTGTCACTTGGTTCTCTGCTTCCACACGCAGAAGAGGCACTGATAAACTTTTCCAGAATTTAATTCGGATCTGAACATGTGATGTGCTCCCTCTATCATACACATTCAGTTGCTAATAACTGGAGGAAGAAATGCATCCCATGATTTTACTGAAGAATCGTAGGTAGCTAGAGTCTGTCTTTAGGGATGATTTGTTCCAGTTCTGCAAAATATCGACAAATGACCTAAAAGAAAAAAAAAAGTATAATGGAATCACAATGATTCCATCAAGTCTGTTAAGGACTACATACCCAATATGATATCTTAGATTCAGACCACCACCTCTTTATTCTTAAGGTTATGTAGATGGCAGACCATAGACAATTGTTCAACAGTGTTAAAAAGAGATCAGTGCTGGCTGGAGCCTGGTGTCTGCTGAGTCAAAATTCCACTGCATGCTGTGTCCTTATTGCAATTATCTCTTTGGTTTAAAGTAATAAATCTCTTTTAAAAACTAGTAGACTCAGATTGTAATTGTTTGATTTTGTCTTATCCATAAAGGAAATTCTTTATGCGTTAAATACACAGGTCAGTCAGGAGGTAGGACAGGAGACATTGTACTGCTGAATAGATAGACATCAGCTGGAAGCTACCATCAGATGTAGCAGCTACTCTTGCACAGAAATTTATCCCAGACTCCAATTAAGACGGAAATAAGTATCATGTATATTTTGGCAGCACTCCTTTCAGAGCTTCTGACCTCAGTGACATTTGCTTTATGTCTAAATGATTGTCAGTTTGTATTTGTTATAGTTCATTGTATTATTCATTTAAGTCAGAATGGTTCTAAGTTCATACACATGGGGAGGGCAAATTTCATTTTATCTAATGGGAAGTTTTCTCTAAGATGTCCCTCAGTGGGAAAATCTGAGTCTATTTTTCCTACATTAACCAGCAATATAATACATAAATGGATTTTACAGTTCAGATCAGGCTTTCACTGAATAAAGCCTTCATTACCTATGTAGTAAAAACAGTTCAGTTGTTCAAGGATGATTATACAAGAATTATTGTATTTAGATAACACTTTGTGTTTATTGCATTTCGTTTCATATTCAGACACACAATACCCTATCTGTATTCCAGGAAGGAAAAAAAAGAAAACTCTGTACACATAATTAAATCCAATGAAATGTAGTCAAATTTAAAACTTGAATGCAAAAAGTTACTCTAAATATAATTTCTACTACTTAGAGAAGATCCCATAGAAGTTGACCATTTTGTATGACTTTGCTTAAAGTACATAATGGAGAAATAGGGAAACATAAATTTTCCTATCTTCTTCTTACTACTGTACCTCACTTAAAGTAAACCACTTATAAACTTCTAATTTTCTGAACTAGAAAAAATACAGAAATAGATTTTAAAATGTGTAGCATCGTCTTTCTGTATGATCTGAAACTTACTGGAATTATAGCATCATGGAAACATCCTCACCAATTTCAAAGCCTTAACCTCTCCTTCTTGAGAAGTAATATTAATCTGGTAATAGAAAAGAGTGTTCTGTGCTCACTCAGTTGTGTCTGACTGTCTGCAGCACCATGGACTGTAGCCTGCAAGACTCCTCTGTCCATGGGATTTTCCAGGCAAGAATACTGGAGTGGGTTGCCATTTCTTACTCCAGAGAGTTTTCTGGACTCAGGGCTGGAACTCGTGTCTGTTGTGTCTCCTGCACTGGCAGACAGATTCTTTACCACTAGTACCACCTGGGAAGCCTGATAGAAAGGAGACTGCAATGTAATGTAACAATTCTGATGATAACTTTCTTATGAAATTTAAAAGCTTGTCTTCTGACTGCAGTTTTTGTCTTAATCATGTTAAAATTAACGGGAAAGAAATGAGAACTTTAGCATTTTAGTATACTTCTATTGTGGTTGTTAATCGAAGCATAGAATAAACTAAATATAACCATGCCCATTAATCTCAGTTTTCAACTGCTGGAATTTAAAAACAACCTTTTTTACTTGTTGATTGAGTAATTGGAGTGCTCATAGACTACTTAGAAGAGATTAATGAAAAGCCAGCATGTGAAAACTGAACTAACCTTTCACTAATTAGTTTTCTTGACCTCTGTGACATTCACAAAGAGAATAAAAGCAAAGCATATAATAACAAACACTTTCTTTTTCTTTGGATATAGCTTGATCTATGTATTTTTGCTTTGCACTTTCTTAGACTTTCATAAAATCCATCAAAGTACAGAACAATTTGCAAATTTGTCATATTAGTCATTAGTCATTAACTAATGCAGATTAGTTATTAACAGTTCTTAATAGGCCTAAAATAGGCAAAGTCCCATGTTGTTATTTAAAAAAAAAAAAAGACTAGACTGAAAAATCTAAGTTTATAGTGACTATCAAGGGCAAAGTAAACTAAAGTATCACCTGAGATCTTTATTGGGTAACTATATTTGAATGATTTATAGAATTGAGATACATTTTACCCAGAGATAACCATGATTCTTTTTTTTTTAATCACCATAGCAGACTGATCTAAAAATATTACTTTTTGAAAGTTATGTTTTAAACTGCTAATAATTCTTGTGCTTTTCCTCTATAGTTCATTCAGGTTTTTATAACATTTTTTAGTATATATATATTCAAACATATATAATCCTAACCAAGTGGGAGACTTGGAAGCCTTCAGCCCCTCAGTGAGTGATCTGAGATCTCTGACTTTATTTTCTAAATTTCTATTAGCTTTTTCTTATTAACCCAAAATATGTACACATGCAGCCAATCCTAAGACAAATATTATATCTAGTTTCTATTTTCCCTACAAGAACCTATCACCTTTTTTTCAGTAGCAGTGAAAAACAATCTATACACCTGCTACCTTAATATCTTTACCAGTCAATCAGTTCAGTCGCTCAGTCATTTCCGACTCTTTGTGACCCCATGAATCGCAGCATGCCAGGCCTCCCTGTCCATCACCAACTCCCAGAGTTCACTCAAACTCATGTCCATCGAGTCGGTGATGCCATCCAGCCACCTCACGCTCTGTCGTCCCCCTTTCCTCCTGCCCCCAATCCCTCACAGCGTCAGAGTCTTTTCCAATGAGTCAACTCTTCACATGAGGTGGCCAAAGTACTGGAGTTTCAGCTTCAGCATCATTCCTTCCAAAGAAATCCCAGGGCTGATCTCCTTCAGAATGGACTGATTGGATCTCCTTGCAGTCCAAGGGACTCTCAAGAGTCTTCTCCAACACCACACTTCAAAAGCATCAATTCTTCTGCACTCAGCCTTCTTCACAGTCCAACTCTCACATCCATACATGACTACTGGAAAAACCATAGCCTTGACTAGATGGACCTTTGTTGGCAAAGTAATATCTTTGCTTTTCAATATGCTATCTAGGTTGGTCATAACTTTCCTTCCAAGGAGTAAGAGTCTTTTAATTTCATGGCTGCAATCACCATCTGCAGTGATTTTGGAGCCCCCCAAAATAAAGTCAGCCATTGTTTCCACTGTTTCCCCATCTATTTCCCATGAAGTGATGGGACCAGATGCCATGATCTTCATTTTCTGAATGTTGAGCTTTAAGCCAACTTTTTCAGTCTCCTCTTTCACTTTCATCAAGAGGCTTTTTAGTTCCTCTTCACTTTCTGCCATAAGGGTGATGTCATCTGCATATCTGAGGTTATTTATAAACCATCAATATTACATATCCTTGTTCTGTTATGTTTTCTGAAACTTTATCATGACTAATTACTCTCAGTATCCTTAAACTTGCTCATTTTGGGCTTTATAATAAAGCTGTGTTGATTCTCTCATCTTAAGGGGCAAGATTTAATTTCTTTTTGTGTCTCTACTTCTTTTGTTCATGATTGGTAATTTTGTGAGACAAAATATTCATATTTTAGAACAGAAGTCATATAAAGTATAGTCCCAGGTCTTACTGGAATTAATTCACAATGGAATTTCATCAGTTATGAAAAGCTACCTGGAAAATTCCCAAATATTTTAAGATTAAACAAGATACTTTGAAATAACAAATGGATCAAAGAAGTGCCAAGGTAACATTTTAAAATTACATATTTGAATTAAATTAAAAGAGAAATGCAGAGAATCAAAAGAAGAGAAATCTAAAAATTATAATTTAAATTTGAATATTTGGAAATTAGAAATAGGAGAGAAAACTTAATCCAAAGTAACTAGAAGAATAAAAGAACTAGATTAAAAATTATTGAAATGGAAAACATGAAATCAATATAACAGTTATCAAAGCAACAAGTTGATTCTTTGAAAAGATAAGTCAATAAATTTCTAGTCATTAGATAACTAAGAAAAAAAGAAATTACTAATATCAGAAATGAAAATGTTGTGATCACTAATGATCCCATCCATGCACATTAAAATAGCAAAATACTATCATGGACAATTCAATAGTTATAATTTGATAACTTTGATGAAAACAGACTATTGAAAGACATAATCTCCCAAAACTCATTAAAAAAAAAGAAATGGATAATCTGAATTGGTTTGTATTTATTGATTTGCATGGGGTGGAGTCTGCATGCTCAGTTGTGCCCAACTCTTTGCGACCTCATGGACTGTAGCCTGCCATGCTCCTCTGCCCATAGAATTTTTCCAAGCAAGAATACTGGAGTAGGTTGCCATTTTCTACTCCAGGGGATCTTCCTTACCTAGGAATTGAAACTTAATCTCTTGTATCTCCTGCATTGGCAGGTGGGTTGTTTACCAATGGCACCACCTGGGAACCCCAGTATAGTTATTTGTTAAAGGGATTTAATAAACAAATAATAATCTCCCCAAACAGAAAAAACAGTTGCAGATAGATTCCCCATAAGTGAATACTTCCAAAAATTTAAGGAAGAAATTATACTAGTTCTCTAATTTTTTCTCCCAAAATAGAAGCAGAAGGAAAGCTTTCTAACTCATTAAACCAGAGAAAGAGATTACAAAATAGGAAAATACAGGGTAAAATATTTCATAAACAAAGATGTAAAAATCTCTCCAATTTTAGCAAATGGAATGCAATCATATATAAAAGAATTATATACCATGATTACTGAGATTTATTTCAACTATGCAAGGCAGTTTCAACATTTGAAAATCAATTAATGTAATCTTTTTAACAAGCTAAAGAAAAATTGAATGAATATATTACTAAGTGAACAAATCAAAGCACTTGGCAAACTCATGACCCATTCATGATGACAACTCTCAGTAATCCAGGAGTAAAGGGAAATTTCTTCAAGTTGATAAAGAAAACCAACAACAACAACCAAATATAGCTAACTGCATACTCAATTTTAAGAAATCAGATACCTTTTCTCTAAAATTGATAAGACAAGGATGTTCTTTCTTATCACTTTTATTCCACATCTTACTGGAAGTCTTAGCAAATGCAGTAAGACATATAAAGGAAATAAAAGTTTGCAGATTGGAAAGGAATAAGTAAAACTTTGCTTACAAAAGACATGAGTGTCTCTTTAGAAAAATTCAAAAGAGCAACAAGAAAAATTGATTCTTGAACTGATAGGTGATATAGCAAGGTGCAAGATACAAAGTTAATACACAAAAATGAATTGCTTTGCTGTACGCCAGCAATTAATATTTGGAAATTAAAACCACAATGCCATTAAATTAGAACCAAAATTAAAATATTTAGGTATAAATATAAAAAATAAAATATATATACAAGACCTGTAAAAGAAGTATAAAACTGATGAAAGGAATTGAAGACCTAAGTAAATGAAGAGATATTCCACATTTATGGAGAGCATTCCCTGTTCATATTGAGTAGGACTCAGTTTTGCTAAGATGTCAGATCTTCCCAAATTGACCTGTAATTTGATAAAATCTCAAGGAAAATCCCCATGAGTTATTTGCTGGATATCACCAATCTGATTCTAGAGTTTATATGGAAAGGCAAAAGACCCAGAACAACAGATTCAACACTAAGAAAACACCTAAGTCAAAGAAATAACACAACCTGTCTTCAAGACTTACTAAAAATCTGCAGTCATAAAGACAATGATAATGGCAGAAGAACAGACAGAATAATGAAACAAAAACAGAATAAAGATAGCAGACATCAGTTTGGTTCAGTTCAGTTCAGTAGCTCAGTTGTGTCCAGCTCTTTGCGACCCCATGAATCGCAGCACGCCAGGCCTGGACCCATACAAATATAGTCAGCTGATTTTTGGCAAAGTAACAAAGACAATTAAATGTAAAAAGAATATTCCTTTCAATAATCCAATTGAGCATTAAAATAGACACATACAAAAAATTCTAGATGTAGGTAGAAACTGAAGTCTATAAAATATTCTTGAGAACTTTGCCTTCATGAAATCTACTAATTGGCTCTCCACTTGTTAAAGTCATTAAATGATACAAAATGGTACCATTTAAATAGTTTTGTGTAATTTTATTTTTTTTAAAAAAAAGCAGATGAGTAACACTTAGACCTACAAATCAATTATTTATGATAGAAACTCTTCAAGACAGTCAAATGAATGGGTTCTTCTCAGTCCCCAATATGAATTTCATAGTAAAAATAGTTCATTTTTTTTCTCTTTTCCAACTTTACTTTTTGAAAAAAAAAAAAAAAAGATTTAACATAGGAATGTAGAATGTTGTTTGAGGTTACATATAAAACTTGAGTGCATTTTGTTAAATCAGGATCCATTTACTAAAGATTACCCTGTCTTTAGACCAGGGAATATTACCATCTTGTCCTACTTTATCTTATAAGACCAAGACACATAGTAAAATGAGTATAGTCTCTTTTCTCCAAAGATAACATGTAATGAAATGATAAAATATATGACATGGGCAAAACTAGCTCAATTACAGAGCATTTTCAACCGAAAAACTGCAGTGCATTTACCTTATTACTTAATAGCATAGTACTGTACAGCTGCCATAAAAATAAATGATTGGCATGTTATATTAATCCTGCCCAAGATAAAAGCCAGTTAAATAAAACTACAAATTTTTTGTGACTTTGCATCTCATCTGTTAATTGATTCAACATTTGGACTGTGCAATATAACAAGAAATCTGTTGGGCCTGGGGTAAGAAGATAAATAAGATTTCTTTCCCACAGGTGCTTGATAGTGTTACAGTTTAAAGAAAAGAATCAAGCTTAATTACAATAATTCATATAATATACAAAATATTACCAGCTTCCAGTTATGCCTGAGTAACAGTTAGACGATCATTACTCCTATCCACATGGCATGGTCAGAAAGGAATATTCCTCCACACAATTTGAAAACCTTTCAAATATCTGGGAGCATAAAAGAAAATGCTTTCTGTGTAACTGGAACACTCAGTGTAAAAAGGATGACAGCAATTGGTAACTTGAGGCTAGTTTATAAAAGTATTTATATTTGGCTACCACTGAGTCAGACTGCAAGGAGATCCAACCAGTCCATTCTAAAGGAGATCAGTCCTGGGTGTTCTTTGGAAGGAATGATGCTAAAGCTGAAACTCCAGTACTCTGGCCACCTCATGCGAAGGGCTGACTCATCGGAAGACTCTGATGCTGGGAAGGATTGGGGGCAGGAGGAAAAGGGGACGACAGAGGATGAGGTGGCTGGATGGCATCACTGACTCAATGAACGTGAGTTTGAGTGAACTGCAGGAGTTGGTGATGGACAGGGAGGCCTGGCGTGCTGCAATTCATGGGGGTTGCAAAGAGTCGGACATGACTGAGCGACTCAGCTGAACAGAGTCAGCTTCCTAGGTGGTACAGTGGTAAAGAATCCTTCTGCCAGTACAGGAGATGCAGGAAATACGGTTTCAATCCCTGGGTCAGAAAGATGCCCTGGAGTGGGAAATGGAAACCCACTCCAGTATTATTGCCTGGAAAATTCCATGCACAAAAGAGTCTGGCATACTACATCCATGGGGTTGTGAAGAGTTGGGCACAACTGAGCATGCATGCATGCATACACAAATGCAATGCCACTGAGTCATTTCTGTAAGATTCAGGGATCCCAATAAATGAACCACAAAAGATCAGTGACTGTATACATATAGCCTCTGAAAATTCAATAAACCGTACAGTTGGCCCTGCATCCAGAGCTTGTTATCTTTAAGGGTTCTTGAATCCAATCTCCTGAAGATACTGAAGGACAACTCTATTTACAAACAGTTTGAAGAATATTCTAAAATATTGCCTATATGGTTAAACACAGGGCTTCCCTGGTGGCTCAGTGGTAAAGAATCCACCTAGAATGCAGGAGACCTGTGTTAAATCCCTGAGTTGGGAAGATCCCCTGAAGGTGGGTATGAAAACCCACTCCAATATTCTTGCCTGGAGAAGTCTATGGACAGAGAAGCCTGGCGGGCTATAGTCCATGGGATTGCAAAGAGTTGGACATGATTGAGTGACTAAGCATAGCACATGGTTAAACATGAGAAATATCTTAATATAAAAATAACACTAGAGTTCAAAAGAATCATGTTTAAGTTCTATGTGTGCCCTAAGTTCTTTTTTTCAAATATTTTTGAAAAATATTTTTCAAACTTTTTATTTGATCGTTTGCTTTTAGTAACTGTCTCTATAATTTCTTAAGCCCTATCATCCATCACTCTTGAATGTCATTATCTTCTGCCTCCTTATAAAAATGAAATCCATACTATAATACTTGCAATATTGATTATACTATGATACTCAAAAGGGGACACTGCAGTTTTTATAGGTAATTTTATCCAAAGGGGTTGTGATGGTAAAAGAATTATCATTGTATGAGGTGTAAGATCTCTGTCTATTTGCACTTTGCAAATTAGAGAGTTGGTTACAAGTTTAATGACTGATATTCAATTTCAAATCCCTTCCTCCAATCTTGGCTCTTTTTTTGTAAGAATCTGGTAGGGTTCCTGGGTGTAAAACTAATGAAAGTGTGCCCTCCATTTCCCTCAGTCAAGAAGGTAACTCCAGGAATTACCCATCTTTAAGTTAGTCCACACTTCACTTAAGTTTAGTTCAGTCACTCAGTAGCGTCCAATTCTTTGTGACCCCATGAACTGCAGCACGCCAGGCCTCCCTGTCCATCACCAACTCCCAGAGTTCACCCAAACCTATGTCCATCGAGTTGGTGATGCCATTCAACCAACTCATCCTCTGTCATCCCCTTCTCCTCCTGCCCTCAATCTTTCCCAGCATCAGGGTTTTTTCCAATGAGTCAGCTCTTCATATCAGGTGGCCAAAATACTGGAGCCTCAGCTTCAGTATCAGTATTCCAATGAACACCCAGGACTAATTTCATTTAGGATGGACTGGTTGAATTATCTTGCAGTCTAAGGGACTCTCAAGACTCTTCTCCAACACCACAGTTCAAAAGCATCCATTCTTCAGCACTCAGCTTTCTTTATAGTCCAACTCTCAATCCATACATGACCACTGGAAAAACCATAGCCTTGACTAGATGGACCTTTGTTGGCAAAGTAATATCTTTGCTTCTTAATATGCTGTCTAGGTTGGTCATAACTTTCCTTCCAAGGAGTAAGCATCTTTTAATTTCATGGCTACAGTCACCATCTGCAGTGATTTTGGAGCCCAGAAAAATAAAGTCAGCCATTGTTTCCACTGTTTCCCCATCTATTTGCCATGAAGTGATGGGACTGGATGCCATGATCTTAGTTTTCTGAATGTTGGGATTTAAGCCAACATTTTCAGTCTCCTCTTTCATCTTCCTCAAGAGGCTCTTTGGTTCTTCTTCACTTTCTGCCGTAAGGGTGGTGTCATCTACATATCTGAGGTTATTGATATTTCTCCCGGCAATCTTGATTCCAGCTTGTGCTTCTTCCAGCCCAGCGTTTCTCATGATGTACGTTGCATAGAAGTTAAATAAGCAGGGTGACAATATGCGGCCTTGATGTACTCCTTTTCCTATTTGGAACCAGTCTGTTGTTCCATGTCCAGTTCTAACTGTTGCTTCCTGACTTGCATACAGGTTTCTCAAGAGGCAGGTCAGGTGGTCTGGTATTCCTCTCTTTCAGAATTTTCCACAGTTTATTGTGATCCACACAATCAAAGGCTTTGGATAGTCAATAAAGCAGAAATAGATGTTTTTCTGGAACTCTCTTGCTTTTTTGATGATCCAGCAGATGTTGGCAATTTGATCTCTGGTTCCTCTGCCTTGTCTAAAACCAGCTTAAACATCTGGAAGTTCACAGTTCACGTATTGCTGAAGCCTGGCTTGGAGAATTTTGAGTATTACTTTACTAGAGTTTGAGATGAGTGCAATTGTGTGGTAGTTTGAGCATTCTTTGGCATTGCCTTTCTTTGAGATTGGAGTGAAAACTGACCTTTTCCAGTCCTCTGGCCACTGCTGACTTTTGCAAATTTGCTGGCATATTGAGTGCAGCACTTTCACAGCATCATCTTTCAGAAATTGAAATAGCTCAACTGGTATTCCATCACCTCCACTAGCTTTGTTCATAGTGATCCTTCCTAAGGCCCACTTGACTTCACATTCCAGGATGTCTGGCTCTAGGTGAGTGATCACACCATCATTATTATCGGGGTCATGAAGATCTTTTTAATAGATTTTTTCTGTGTATTCTTGACACCTCTTCTTAATATCTTCTTCTTCTGTTAGGTCCCTACCATTTCTGTCCTTTATCAAGCCAATCTTTGCATGAAATATTCACTTGGTATCTCTAATTTTCTTCAAGAGATCTCTAGTCTTTCCCATTCTATTGTTTTCCTCTATTTCTTTGAACACTGAGGAAGGCTTTCATATTTCTCCTTGCTATTCTTTGAAACTCTGCATTCAAATGGGTATATCTTTCTTTTTCTCCTTTACTTTTCTCTTTCCTTCTTTTCACAGCTATTTGTAAGGCCTCCTCTGACAGCCATTTTGCTTTTTCACATTTCTTTTCCTTGAGGATGGTCTTGATCTCTGTTTCCTGTACAATGTCACGAACCTCCATCCACATAGTTCATCAGGCACTCTATCAGATCTAGTCCCTTAAATATATTTCTCACTTCCACTGTATAATCATAAGGGATTTGATTTAGGTCATACCTGAATGGTCTAGTGCACATTTAGCCTCTAGCAATTTATCACACTTAACATGGTGGTGGTTTAGTCGCTAAGTCATGTCCAACTCTTGTGACCCCATGGACTATAGCCCTTCAGGTTCCTCTGTCCATGGGATTCTCCAGGCAAGGATACTGGAGTGGGTTTCCATTTCCTTCTCCAGGGGATCTTCCCAACCCTGGAATCGAACCTGGGTCTCCTGCATTGCAGGCAGATTCTTTACCAACCAAGCTATAAGGAAGCCACTCTTAACATATCAGGGTTCAAATCAGGGTATGACTCCAGTGACTTTGCTCTAGTTAAGCAGATCTTGGCTGTGACTCTTGGATTATCTTATCTCTCCAGATTCAGCCTCCCGCAGTGGCCCTGCTATCTCAATTCCCTGATGGATCTAAGGGAAAAAAAAATGTTAATTTCCAGTTTATTTAGCTTGTAAGTATGACGGTGATGAGTTTCAAGTTCTTTAGATGTCAGAGCTGAAATCATGTTGTAGATAACCTTTGAGATTATTATTATTATTTTTTAAATTTGGCATAATGTCTTTGTGATTCATCTATGTTGTGTGCATTAATGATTGTACCTTTTTATTGCTACACAGTATTCCATAGTGGGGGTGAAATACACTTTGTTTAACTATTTACCTGTTGAAGAATATTTGGGTTATCTTCCATCTAGAACATTACAGATAAAGCTGCTGCAGACATTTGTGCATAAGTTTTTGTGTGAACACAAGTTTTCATTCCTCTGGGATAAAAATTCAAGGGTACAGTAGCTAGGTCTCATGGTAATTGTTTAGTTTTGTTTCTTTTGACACAGTGGAAACTGGGTGTATAAGACTGAGAAACGATGTGCTTTTGACTCAAATAAATTTATTTGAAAATAAAAGTTGGACACCAATTTATTTTTTACACTGGATAGTCAAAGGAAGTAACTCTATGTGATGACATTTGAGAAGAAAACTGAGAATTAAGCACCCTCTTAAATTTTATACTTTGATTTAGAGAAATAATTCTACCTGATATTTAGAGAGTATGTTATAATCAATAGAAGGGTATTGTAAATGCCTTGCTTGAATTGGTTTGGTAACAGATGAGATGGAGAAAATGGTGTGGCAGCTTGAATCAGTGCAGTTACAGATGAGATGGAGAAAAGTTGACAGTGTAATGGATGCTGCGGGGGTAGTAATACTGATGATTTAGATATGATGGTTGAGGGAAAATGAGATAGTTATTTGTAACAACAAAGAGATTTTGACTGAGGCAATGAGAGGAAGAGTGATGCAGTTTACAAAAATGTGGTATTTGTGGTGTGAATGGAGTTCTTCTTACATAAATCAGTATCACTGAATAGATTTTTTTATAGTCAGCCAAATATTTATTTTAATTCCATGTGTAGGATATATGATTTTACATGTCAGTCAAGTGAATCATCCAGGTCATAACACTGTGTTTATTAAATGATTTTTATATAATGGAAGCTCCTAGAATATTTGCGGTTCCTACCAAGTCATAAAGTAACTTCATGATTGTGTGATATATATCAAGAACCTAGTAAATATATCCCCAGATAAAACATTTATCTGGCAAGCTTCAACATTAAAATTCAAATTTAGAAGTGTTAATAAATTCATATTAACATGGGGTTGCGATAGGAAATAAGAAGGCTAATGAAAGTAGAAAAAATTGTTAGGGAAATTTTTTGGAGAATCAGGAAATAATGCTTATATTTTAATGGATGATGTTAAGAGTGAGAAAACACAGAATACAAAAGAAATGAGAAGTGAAAAGAGTGAAAAGGCATCAAGAAATTAGAAAATGGTAGTTCAAAAGGGAAAGAAACTCATATATCTAGATAAATTGTACAAGGAAATCTTAAAAGTGAAAGTTCAGAACATTGTCTTGCAGGGTCTTCTTCTCCATTACCACCCACACTGTTTCTGTCAGATACCTTGGCATCACAATCAATAAGAGAATGAAAGTTATTGAAAGTTTGAAGGTCCTTTCCAAGGCAACAATTTCTCTTCCATTAAATGAGAGCATCAAGTGTGAGGTTTTTTTAGATGTCTGATGTGATGAGTACCTAAATTAGAGCAAATCTCCATCTGTTGTACAGAATTTGAAAAAAACGTATTCAAGTTTTCCATATGATTAAATTACCAGAAGTCAGTGTTCACAGTTTGGTAAATTAGAGATGAATGTAGTTTGCAGACAAGATGCAAATGTTGAATATTTAGTGTCTTATACCTATTGTGTTTTTATTGTTGTTAAATATGAGAAAATATTTGAAGGTTTAAGTTCTTTAAATCTTTAAAATGATATTACAAAGCATATTGTTTTCATCAAATGAATACCATTGGAAATTACTCAGTATAACTATACAAAAATTACTAAACTCATATTTCAAACTTCATTTTTAAAAGAATTGCAAATATTATATACCATTGAAGGCATTTATTTAAACATTAAACTATTAACAATCCTTTTTGATTATACTAAATGAAATCTGATGTCAAATGAACATTATGCTTAAAAAATAAAATTTTAAAAGAAAATTACATACTTTTTTTTACTGTTACTAATAAACAGTAAGAAGAAGAACTTTTAATTTTGATTTGAGTTATAGCCTTCATATATATATATATAGAAATGGAGTCCATATGCTTCATACCTAGAACCACAGGGCAAGTAACAAGGATGCTATTTTGAACACAGATTGTTCCTACAGTTGTTTCTGCATAAAACCTTTTCTAACATCTCTCGAGTAGACACACACACTTTGTACTTCAATGAATTCAATTTGACCGTACTTCTTTAAACTCATGTTACTGAATATTTGTGTTTCAAATAGTCCTATTATAATAAAACAAAGGTACTAGGACACCAGAATATTTATTAATGATAAAATGAATCTAAGAAATCTGTACTTTAGAAATGTCCCCCCCTTACACAATAAAACATTTTTAGAGTTTATTCCCAGTGTAGGATTTATTGGCTTTAGTGGTTTTCATTAATTTAAACCCTAAAAGACTGAAATAATTAAATAACTTTCAAAATTACTCACAATCTAGCAGTATACCAGGTGTTTAATGGGAAATAAAAAGGTCCTTAGTTCAGAATTTGCTGTTTGGTGGAGGAACCAAAAAAAAGCATAAAGTAGAATGTATCAAGGGGAACAGGAGTACAAGAGGTAAAAGGAGCTATTTTCTTCTCCAGCATAGCTACCGTACTTTCCAGGTAAAAAAGAAAAAACAAAACAAAACAAAAATATGTGTGTGTGTAAGGCTTCCCAGGTGGCACTAGTGGTAAAGAACTTGCATGTGTATATTTGTGAAAAATGAAAGTGTTAGCTGCTCAGTCCTGTCTGACTTTGAGACCCCATTGACTGCAGCCTGCCAGGCTCCTCTGTCCATGGGATTTTCTAGGCAGGAATACTGGAGTGGGATACCACATCCTTCTCCAGGGGATCTTCCTGACTCAGGGATTGAACCTGGGTCTCCTGCATTGCAGACTGATTCTCTAACATCTGAGCCACTAGGGAAGCCCATGTATATGTATATGAATATGTATTTGTATATGAATATGAATATGTATATGTATATACATAAACACACATGTGCACACACACACACACACATATATGTAAAGAAGCAAAAATTAGAATTTCTTTTTTCCTTTAACAATATAGGAAGCTTACCAATTCTTGTCAAAAAGTACAAACACCAATAATGCTCTCATCTCTCACATCATTCCTAACACTCAAACTTCAAATCAATACCAGCTACATTTCTGCTGTGCTTTTTTTTTATATAAGGCTAAAATTTAATAAAACTTCCTGGTTCATATTTCTTGAATAATGACAGGTTAGCGAAACCTTACTGAAAATGGGAGACACCATTTAATTCTAAGATATTAATTTATAAAGTCATAAAATTTTCCCATTAGAATAGTAGTTTGTGGAAATTAAAAAAAATGTTTTTGTGTTCACTTATTTACTTTGAAATTTCTTACCTGTCATTATTTTCTTTATCTTAGAAAGAGAAGAGCCTAGGAGAAAAATAAATGTTGCAAATTAACAAAAATTATTAATTCATTTCATATTAGCAAAAAAAGGACATTTAGGTGATACAATTTTACAAATGCACAGGTTTTTGAAAGTTAGAGATGCTCTTAGTCTTCGTTTTATACTAAGCTGTGAATGTTAATATGCCAACAGAATAATGTTGCCTTTTTTTTGGAATGATCTTATTATTTAATATGCTTCCTTATAACTGTAGCAATTAATATTTGACCTAAATTTGAGAAAAGAGAAATAGATCAAAAGTTTATGGGGTATATTAATAGATATATTTATTGCATTTGACAATGGACAATTTCATATTGTACTTCAAATATTCTTATATAAAGATATTATTTTGACTGTCAATTATAAACTCTACTGAAATGGGCACTATAAAGAAAGTATATCATCTACATCAGAATAGTGTGTCTGCTTTAGGACATGTTGTTAGCTTGTATTTTGGAAATTGATTTTTTGGGTTAGTTTATGAAATTACTAAATATAAAAATATTTTATGTCTCTAAAATATAATCTATGAAGATGAGTTTTATTTTTAATTATTTCTGTCACTTTTTCACTTGTATCTATAGCAGTAAAGTGCTTATAGTTTGCTTATTAATATGTCTATCAAGTCTTTAAGGATTTAATGATTAGGACTTAAGATATTTTTAATATAAAAATCTCTTAAATTAATAAAACTCAAAATATCTTAGTCCCTCCACTGCAACTTACATCATCTCTTACCTAGGTCATTGCACTAGCCTCTAAACAAATCCGCTTATGTCTGCTTTCATTTTATTTGTCAGTTTTTATGTAACTAAAATTATCCTTTTAAAAATTCTATAACATCAAAATATGCCTGGTGTTACATATCAGATTTTACTGTAAATCTCTCCTCTCAAAAGAAATTTGAGCTTATGTTTTGGGGGAAAGAAACGTGCAACCCATGGATGACAGCATACCAGTAAAGGCTTCCCTGTCTTTTATTATCTCCCGAGTTTGCTCTGATTCATGTTTATTGAGTCAGTGATGCTATCTAACCATCTCACCCTCTGCCTCACTCTTCTCCTTTTGCCTTTAGTCTTTCCCATTATCAGGGTCTTTTCCAATGAGGGTTTTTTCACATCAAGTGGCCAAAGTATTGGAGCTTCAGCATCAGTCCTTCCAATGAATATTCAAGATTGATTTCTTTTAAGATTGACTAATTTGATATCCATGCAGTCCAAGGGACTCTCAAGAGTCTTCTCCAACACCACAATTCAAAAGCACCAATTCTTCAGTGCTCAGGCTGCTTTATGATCCAACTCTCCCATCCATACATGACTGCTGGGACATAGCTTTGACTGTATGGACCTTTGTTAGCAAAGTGATGTCTCTGCTTTTTAATACACTGTCTAGATTTGTCATAGCTTTTCTTCCAAGGAGCAAGTGTCTTTTAATTTCATGGCTGCAGTCAACATTTGCAGTGATTTTGGAACCCAAGAAAATTATATCTATACTGCTTCTACTTTTTCCCCTTCTATTTGCCATGAGGTGATGTGACCAGATGCCGTGATATTAGTTTTTTGAATGTTAGACCAGCTTTTTCACTCTCTTCTTTCACTCTCATCAAGAAGCTCTTTAGTTCCTCTTCACTTTCTGCCATTAGAGTGGTGTTATCTGCATATCTGAGGTTGCTGATATTTCTCCCAGCAATCTTGATTCCAGCCTGAAGAAATCAAGGCAATCATGCTGCTGCTGCTGCTAAGTCACTTCAGTCATATCCGACTCTGTGTGACCCCATAGACAGCAGCCCACCAGGCTCCCCCATCCCTGGGATTTTCCAGGCAAGAGCATTGGAGTGGGTTGCCATTTCCTTCTCCAATACTACTGTAAGTTAATAATATCTAGTAGAGTGGTTAACAAAAAAACCCCCACTAATATAATTATACATACATGTATAATTATACTTATTTACACATATTATATCTAAAATACAATTTAAGAAATTGTATTTAAGAAATATTTAAATACAACAAATTGTATTTAAGAAATATTTAAATACAATAAATTGTATTTAATTATAATTATATCTATAATACAATTTAAGAAAAAATATATGCCTGCCTGTTTGATAGTCTAGTTTTTGGTCTTGAGTTTCAAAACATTTAATGCCAAAAAAGGTAACTTAAGGTTACACATTTTTGCAATGTTTATTTTAACATTTTGTGGCTTATTAGCTCTCTCTGCTTGTAGCAATGCTTGAGGTTTATATATCTCAAATGATTTTTAGTTTAATATTACCTTCAATTACTATAATTTAGCAATATTGTTCCATACATTCATGAATTGCTTTTGAAAAAAATGCCGTTAAAGCTATTGACAGCCAAATATATATGTATATCACTATAAAAGAAATAAAAACTAAGTTTAATGAGTACAAGGAAAATAATCCCTTCCATTTTTTCACACTACAGACAACTATTAACTGGACTGCTTCACCACCTATTCTGTGCATTTGAGAATCTTTATTTCTTCTGTGGAAGGCAGTACATGAATGATGTAGGTTTGCAATTCATGTGAAATATTTCAATCAACATAGGGGAACACCTCCTAGTTAAATTGAATCTGACATTAAGCTAATGAATTAGCATGTCATTCAAAAGTTTTATACCATTGACAACTTTTTTCTAGTTATTATAAAATCATTTTCATCTAAGATTCTTAATCATAAAACAAAGCAGGATGGTGAGTCATTTTTGATAAAGTGGGAAACTAAGCCAGAAGATCAAGAGCTATACAAAAAGGGACACTGAAAGAAGATTAAAAGAGACAGTGTTGGTAGAATAGGTTTGAAAGATTAAAAGCTGAGTGGAATAGACTGTTTAGATAAAAGAAAATCACAAAGAGACATCAGAAATATGCCAACAAAGATGCGGTAAAAGGCTTAGTCAAAAATTAAATGAAACAGTGCATCTTTTTTACAAAAATCAAAAATAAAAGAGAGAGAGAGAACAAGGAAATAAAAATAAATAAATAAATGCCAGAAAAGAGAAGAGAAAGATCAAAGATCGTCATATTAAGTATACAAGAGACATTATAGAGAAAATTCAATTTAATTCTGTCAAAACAAAATCCTTGAATGCAGGTGAAAATGTCAGATCACTTGGGAAGTCTTACAAAATGAATATAATTGTTCTTTAAAAATAGAGTGTGTGTGTGTGTGTGTGTGTGTGTGTGTGTATACCTTGAAGGATCTCAGTTTCTGGATCAGGGACTGAACTCATGCCACTGCAGTGAAAGCCTGGAATTCTGACCACTATGCCACCAGGGGAACTCACTTTTGTTTTTTATTTCTTTTTCTTTTTTTTTTTGGTATGTCTTTGTGTGTGTGTGTGTGTGTGTGGCAAGAAACTCTGGGCTTCCCAGGTGGTGCAGAGTGGTAAAATTCCTGCCTGGAAGAGGAGACAAGAGACTCGGGTTCAATCCCTGAGAGAGGAAGATTCCCCTGAAGGAAGAAGACATGGCAACCCACTCCAGTATTCTTGCCTGGAGAATTCCATAGACAGAGAAGCCTGGCAGGCTACAGTGCAGGGGGTCACAAAGAGTCTGATACAACTGAAGTGACTTAGCATGCACACAAGAACTTTTGAGAGGAGATCTACCTCTCAGTAAATTTTCAAGTGTACAGTGTTGTATTGTTAACTGTAGGCTTTATATTGCATAGAACAGGTCTCTAGAATTTATTTACCTAGCATAACTGAAACATTATACCTATTGAAAACTCTTCATTTCCTCCTCCTCCCTACCCCTGGAAACCACCATTCTACTTCCTACTTCTCTGAGTGAGCATTTTAGATACCTCATAGAAGTGGAATTTAATGCAATTCTGAATCTATGGTGTTTTGTTGTTGTTTTGCTTCTTTTGGGAACTGCATAAGCTGGTCAAAAAATTTAGATGGAAGAAAAAAAGTGTCAAGAATAGCCAAAACAATAATCAAGATGAAATACAAGAAGCGATTGACTCTACAGATACTAATAGGACCAATCTGGTATTATAAAATTAAAATAGCATGACAAGGTTCAAGAATTGGCACAGCAACTGAGGAACAGAATAGAGTTAGAAACAGATTGAAAAGAAAAGGAGATTCATGGAACATTGGAGTAAGAGTTAATTGAATTGTATAGGGAAGTTTGGAGATACCAGTAAAGCTGGACATTTCTCTGTAACAAAAAGTTTCTGATTCCCACCCTGAGGAGGGAGAGTTGGTCTGTGTTTTTGTTGGGGGAAAAGGAAAATTCCACCTCTACCCCTTTTGAGTTCATGTGGCTGGAATCATGATGAAAGTGACACAAGACAGGTTAACAGGAGAAAAAGATACATTTTTATTCATGTGCCTGAAAGCCTTTGCTCATAAAATGGAACCTAAGAAATTACCAAAGCAAGCAGCTTTTTATGCTTTTCAGACAAAGGAACAATGCATTTATGAGGAATTGATAAGCAAAACAACTTAGGCTTTAGACGCTTAATTAGTGAAGAATCTAAACAAAGTATGGGCTTGGGGTAGTCAATTTAAGAAGAAGGCTAGTTTGAACAGGCTTCTTGGCTCTAAATTCCCTGTTTTTGGTGACAAGGGGGCCAATTTACTTTCAGATGCAAGGAGTGCACCTTTCACATGAGAGATGTATTTCCTGCTTTCAGGAGAACAGAGAAGAGTCAGTTTCTTTCTTGCGTTGGCTACTTCTCAAGCATCCTCAACTCAAAACATTCAGTACGCTATTGTGGCATATTTTGGAGTGGTCAGTGCTAAACCATCCTAAGCCACAGTGACTGCAACCATAAAATTAAGAGATGGTTGCTTCTTGGAAAGAAAGCTATGAGAAACCTAGACAGCCTGTTAAAAAGCTGAGACATAACTTTGCCAGCCAAGGTCTGTAGAGTCAAAGCTATGATTTTTCCAGTAGTCACGTATGAATGTGAGTTGGATCATAAAGAAGGCTGAGTGCTGAAGAATTGATGCTTTTGAACTACAGTGCTGGAGAAGACTCTTTAGAGTTCCTTGGGCTGTGAAGAGATCAAACCAGTCAGTCCTAAAGGAAATCAACCCTGAATATTCACTGGAAAGACTGGATGCTGAAGCTGAAGGTCCAGTAATTTGGCCACCTGATACAAACAACTGACTCACTGGAAAAGACCCTAATGCTGGAAAGGATTAAAGGCAAAAGAGGAATGGGGCAGTAGAGGATGAGCTGGTTGGATCACATCACTGACTCAATGGATATGAATTTGAGCAAACTTCAGGAGATAGTGAAGGACAGAAGAGCCTGGTGTATTTCAGTCCATGGGATCACAAAGAGACACAACTGAACAACTGAACAACATCCTGAACCTAAACACTTGCAACACCCCAACTTTTCCCGGGACTACTCAGAGGTCTCATTTCTTCCCTGCTGATTTCAAAATGCTGATAGGACTTCAAATAATCTAGACATATGAGAGCCAATAAGAATAGAGTTTTGTGGTTCAACTCACCATACCTACTCACTCCACTCAGCACAGGTAAATGAATAACACCAAGTTCACAGCCTCTTCCTGGGGAGGGAAAGAGTTGCATAATTACATCCAGTGCCCCAACTTTTCTGAGGTTGCCCCAAAGACTAAAAGCCCCGAAGGCTTTTATCTTGACTGTCTTAGAAATCTAAGGGGACCAGGCATACTTAACCTCATTAATTATCTGAGACATACAGTCAAAATCATAATGTGATATCACTATACATTTTATGATTGTTATTATCTAAAAAAATGAGAAATAAGTTTGACAAGGATGTGAGAGAAACTGGACCCCTTGTTAGTAGGAATATGCAATGGTACAGCTATAGAAAAGATTAGAGAGGTTCTACAAAAAAATAGTGAAAAACTATTTGCTTGTATTTACCCAAAATAATTGAAATCAGGATCTTGAAGAGATATTACCATTCTCATATTCATTTATGAGCTACATAGAAAAAGAATGTGTGACATACACATACAGTAAAATATTATTAAGCCTTTTAAAAAAAGAAGGAAATTCTGTAATAAATGACAGTTTGGGCAAACCTTGAGGTTTTATGCTAAGTGAATTAAGTCACAGAAGGACAAGTCCTACATGATTCAACTTATATAAAGGACCTAAACAAATCAAACTAATAGAATCAGGGAGTGGAATGGTGGTTTCCTTGTGTTCAAGAGAAATGTAAATTAAAAATCGCTAATCAATGGGTATAAAGTTTCTGCTATGCAAGATGAATAAATTCTAGTGATATTCTGTACTACATTGTGCCTGTAGTTAACAATACTGTATTATATGCTTAAAAATTTGTAGGGTAGATCTCACATTGTATTTTTATCACAATAAATATACTAAAAAAAATTATAAGATAAGACTTTACCAACAAAGAAAGAAACTATGTTGACTCTTCAGTAGATTTTACTAGTATAAGAAAACCTTAATTGCAATTTTAGGTATTAAACTTAAATTTCCTCCCCAAATAAAAGTAAATATATATATATATATACACACATATATAATTAAATAGATATATTTAAATATATATAATTTATATAATATCATATATATAATTTATATCATATTGTATTTCTCATAGTCTCCTGAAGTATTAAGTATACAATTGTAAATTTAAAAAAAATACACCAACTCTCCTATTACGTAAGTTAGTGTCTACCTTGAAAGATTCTATTTTTCAGAACTATCATAGATATTTTTTGTTCACCTATTTTCCCCCAGGCTTCCTTTACCTCAGCTGGAAAACCCCACTTGGGCTCAAGTAAAGTTGCTAAAAAATAACAACTCATACAATTCTCAAGAGAACTACAGGGGTTCATACTGAACTTTTCCTTTTTTTCCCCTCTTGTCAACAGATGTTCTGTTTTCTTATAAACTTGTATGCCTGAAAACTTGAAGTTGTGTGCACAATTTTTTTGTCATTTTTTTCTCAGAATTTTTGGTACATATCTTCAGTATACTTCTGTTTCCCCAAAACACTATAAAAATCTTTCTCTGTTGAATCAATTTCAAGTAGCTTCTGTAGAGGTTGTTTTCTTTGCTTCACCTCAGCTAATAAAGAGTGACTTTTCATTTCTTCAAATCTTCTTGTTTATTTCAACAATCATTGTGGCCTTCCACATTATTCATCTAGTACTTTGAACAACTTTTAATATTCCCCCAACAAATCTAAGATGTTATGGATTGTAACACCTACATTATTTTGAGAACCAGTATAAAAGAAAAAAAAAAAACTACTGTCAGCTTATTACTTATTATAATTTAGCAATTTAAAGTCATTGAGAGAACTCAGAATTATACTGAGATTTTTATAATATTAATTTCACACATATAAAAAGATAATACAAACAAAATGTATTTGTTAAGGTATTCTTAATGATTTTTCAGTTAAATTTGACTCAGGAATTACTTTTAGAATTTAGAGACATTGATATATATGCTTATGCACTGAGAATAATTTGCTATGCAGCACTGATGATGCACCATTTCTTATAATAGGGCTTTTCTCTTGAGACATTTTCCAAGACACTCATCTTCTCTGAATATTTTGATGCTGTTTCTTAGTTGGTCTTACTGGAAGGTTTAATAAAAGGTTTTCAGACAACAAGTAAGATTCATCTTCTTTCCCTGAAGTATTTCTTTAATAATCTCTTGACTTTTGTTACAAGGATTTGCAATTATACTCTTATGCCAGTAGGACAAACAATTGAGCGCATGCATGAACAGGCAGTGAAAATTCCATGACTGCTATCTGACCAACAACAACTTTAAGAAATGTGTCAAGAAAATGCACTCTGATTTTAGAGGTGTTAAATATTGGTGGGGGGGAGTTTATTTTTTAGGGCTTTCTTCTCACTCTTCCTATCATTCTGAACCTCTTGGTCCTCACTATTCCACACTGTTGTTGTTCAGTAACCTCACTGACTTCTCTAGGTGAAAACCTGAAGGCTAAGGCATTTTGACACCTATCTGTGGCTGTTTTTTACTAAATTTCAAGTCTGTGCTCTGCTGTTGATACTGCTCTGACTCTCTTTAATCACAACCCTTTTAGCATGTGTCTTGTGTGAGTGATGGCCCACACACATGATTCACTGTGCTTCTCGTATGTGAAGACTACTAGTCATACACAGAAGGCAGTTCCTTTAGTCCTGTTGACCTCTGTAATGATCTCTCAGGTTTAAGGTTTACCAGAGATGACTTAAAGTTTACTAGCAGTCACCCAGAAGTGAACTTGATCAGTGACTACCACCCTCAGCTAATGGTTTGGATTTCCTTCTTCCTCAAAGTCAATTTCCTGCTCAGAAATTAGTTGGCAGGCATGTTCTCTTTTAAAAGTGATGATCTCCATGCCCAGGAGACAGAAAGCTTTCCCAAAGTCTGCTCTGCTGTTTGCTTCTCTGTGCAAATCTGAGATGCTCTCTTGCAAAGAAGAGTGACCTGATAGCTAAGAATTCCCTAGAGCCTTAATGATTATCTTTCCTCCTTCCCTGGAGCCTCACAGTCAACTTATCCAGATTTATGCCTTTCTGTGATGTTTATATGTTGGTCTTCTCTTTTTATGTGCTAATTTTTAGGATTCTCCTGTAACAGGACTGTTACTGCTTATAATTGTATCTATGCTCAGAGAAAGGAAATAGTTTCTATTAATACTAATGTATTTACTTTCCTATTCAGAAGACATTAATCCACCTCCCTTTTTCTCACTTCTCTTTCCCCTCCTTTTCCCCTTCCTATTTCACAAGTTTCTTTTCTTCCTTTTGCCCCATCATATCTGAATATTTCTCCTTCCTCATTTTCTGTCATTCACTCCATTTTTTCCTACTCCATTTTGCCTCTCTGTGTACTCTGTTCTTTGGGGAGTTTGAATCAATCTGCATGTTTCTATTATTCAGACTACAGCACTTTTGGAGCACCAACATTGACATCTGTCTACAGGCCAAAGTCAAGCTAAATTTACTTTAAAAAAAGAGACATTTACTGAAGAAAAAGTTTACTGCCCTGTTTCGGCCACTGTGGGGAAAAAAAAAGTGTTTCAGGAGGAAGGGAAGGAATGACAGATGGCCTGCATATACAACACAGCTTTAGAAAAATGGATGAAACAAACTCAGCAGGTACTAAGACTACATGTCATGGAATAAAGATAGGGAAAAGCCTGCATTGACCCAAGATGGGCTGTTTAGTATGTACCTCCAGATGGAAACAAAATGGAAAGCCAAAACAAACAACAACAAAAAAACCTAGCTTTCAAAATGTTTTATTTATTTTTATACCCACTGAAGGAGGTAACACTTTCCTACTTATTGATAATGAAGAAGATATTTTAAGATCTATTGATGTATTTGCATTTATCTATCAACATTCACATGTCACTGATGAAACATTAATAAATACACACTGTGAAATAAACTTTAGGTAACATTGTGCTCCGTGGTCATTGAGAACAGAACCAAACTCAAATTGTTCCTAGGGCTGTTGAGCCATTGTTGTGATTTAATTATCATAATGCTCTATGCCCTTAGGCAAGAGGTGCAGGGACAGAACACAATAGTTATTTTAATTTTACAACAATTTACCACTCAGTTTAACATGTTTTTCCATCCAGAAGTTTGAGTGCATGTATAACAGACACGACTGAGTGACTGAACTGAACTGAACTGAACTGAACTGATCATTATGCTTCACTGTGAAAGACATAGATATAGTATTTGTTAAGCAATCTTAATATATTGTTGGGTATGAATATTCATTTTGTAATTGAAATACCACATGTGTAAGAATTTATACATAAAAGAAAGCCTTAAGTCTGGAGAGAATGTTAGATATGAATTTTTAGATCAATTATATGTGTAACACAAAATTATCATTAACTTATATATAAAATAGATAAGTGGGAAGGATATATTGCACAATACAGGAAAACACAACCATTGTTTTATAACAACTTTAAATGGAGTATAATCTATAAAAATGTTGAATCAGTATATTGTACAACTGAAAATAGTATAATGCTGTAAATTATACTTCAACTAAGAAAAAGAGTCTTCAAGAAGCCATGGGTTAAATAAATGAAAAATTAAAAAAAGAACAATAGCCTTGAAAATGATATCTGTATATACAAAGGATTTTTTACATTTAATTCATATTTAAAATCAATTTAAATCAATTTAATCAAAAAATAATACATTCCTAAAAAATGTCTTGACCATGTTTGTTATTATTCACGTATAAACCAAACAACACTTTACTAGTATATGCAGATAGTTTTCATGCTTTATTTTTGAGTAGAAGAAAATGCTTGAAAATAAATCTGAGGATTCAAAAGATAAAGTTGAGTGACTGATCAATACTCTATTTTCTTTTACTGAAGAATAAACATATTTCAATATCATAATTCTAATAGTACTCTATCACCATGTTTGATCTCAGTATTTTTAGTATATTTTATACTTCCCTATTTAATGTTACAGAGTCACCAGGAGATTGCTATTGGGCAAGAAAAGATTATTTTATTATTTATTATTTTATTAATGTTCACTAAAAAATACTTTGTATATTAGGCATAAATTTTAAGCTATATAACTTATTAAACATATGTTATTTACAATGTTAATACAATTAATATATTTACTCAAAAGATAAGATTCTTGTCTGGAAAGAATAAAACTTTATCATTAGTTCTCTAGTTTTTCTTACTTTTATCACAAATCTGATATCGTGGTGGTAGACATCAGGGAAAGAATAGTAATCTCTAAGAGACAGAAAATTACAGTGGTCTTTAGGCCCTAGCAGTTCATCTTTCTAGAGAGTCATCTGGTTTTAATACCAGTACAACTAGAGTAGGACAATGAGAACTGCTTTTTTGAGCTACCAAATAGTCAGTGGGATGCAAACAGGCCAAAATCTATGTGAAAGAAGCTCTACTGGGAAAAAAATCTGCAAGAGAAAGTTATTCTTTACTAAGTGATGTCAATAATATGTCAGAGCTTACTGGAAATCTTTGTTTGATGCTATTAAGTTAGTCAGGAAACCAAAGATAGAAGATTACTACCACTGTTCCTAATAGAATAGTTTAAGAAATGTGGCAGTATTAGCATCAAAATCTAATTTTTTTAAATAGTTACTTTCTTTAAATAATTTTTGACAGCCTTACATCTTTTTCATATAAATACATTTATTTTTTTTTATTTGGATTTATTTTGCTTTTTAACACTGATTATGGCCATACAACTTTTCACTTACAGTATTTCATGACTGGCTTTTTTAAGAAGAAATGTAGAATCCAATGCCTTTTTCTAGAGAAAGTAAAACTGAGCAATTAATGTATATTTTTATTTTTTACAGAAATATGCCTAAAGAAATAGATCCAGTGACAAACACAATTGAAATATGATCAATTTATAATATATTCACTGGTATTTGTTCCCAAAAACCACAGTAATATAGTTCATTCCTAAATCAGTATACAGTCAAGAATTTACCTCTAATCTTGGAATTGTAAGACTAGAATTCCTAAAACTTGACTTACTAGCATGACTCCATTATTGAGTAATTCAGCTGATTGCAATTTCACTTTAGTTGCACTGAGATCTTTCTTTCTTGTTAAAGGATGTACAAATATAAACAGCTTCTCTCAAATATACATCCATGTATTTTGTGAGACTCACATTAGAAGAATGAGTAAGCACTCTGAAGTGTTAGTCACTCAGTCATGTCCAACTCTGCGGCCACATGGACTGTAGCCCGTCAGGCTCTTACATCCATGAAATTCTCTGGGCAAGAATACTGAAGTGGGTTGCCATTCCCTTCTCTAGGGGATTGTCCCCACCCAGGAATCAAACCCTGGTCTCCTGCATTGCAGGAAGATTCTTTACCCTCTGAGCCACAAGGGAAGCCCAAGTTAGCACTCTAGGTGACAGAGTTAGCATTTTGTTAGTAATATTTTCATGTATTTTTTGTTAAAGAAGAGCACTTGTAAAATGACAGATTGTGAAATAAATCCCTTAAATGTTACTCATTTTGCTTTTACTTGTTTATTTCCCTTCCAGTTTTATTGAGATATATTTGACATACAGTAATACATAAGTTTATGGATAATGATTGAAGATATATCATTTAGGAAATGTTGACCACAATAAGTTTAGTGAGCATCCATTAATTCATATAGATATAAAATAAAATGAAAAGAAAAAATATTTTCTTTGTGATGGGAACTCAGAATCTACTCTTTTAATAACTTTCATGTATAACATAAGGCAGTGTTTGTTATATTAGTATATATCATTTTGTACGTTACATTCCTAGTACTTATTTATCCTATCACTGGGAGTTCATACCTTTTGCCCATCTTCCTCTAGTTTCCCATCCCCCCTTCACCCACCTATGATAACCACAAATCTGATCTCTTATTCTATTAGTTTGTTTTTAAAGTATAATTGACCTACAACACTATGTTAGTTCTTGCTGCACAGCATAGTGATTCAGATATTTCTATACAATTTCAAAATGATCAACATGATGAGTCCAGATACCTTTTGTCACCTTACAAAGATATTACATTAGTATTGACTACAGTTACATTCTTGTACATTCCATTGCTACGATTCATATATTTTGTAATGGGATTTTGTACCTCTTAATATACCTCACCTATTTATTGCGTTTCCCCACCTCATTCACCTCCAACAACCACATTTGTTCTCTGTGTTTATAATTCTGTTTCTATTTTGTTATGTTAATTGTTTTGTTTTTTAGATCCATGTATGAGTGAAATCATACAGCATTTGTCTTTCTCTGTCAGACTTACTTCACATAGCATAATAGCCACTAAGTCCATCTATGTTTTTGCAGATAGCAAAATTTCATTCATTTTTATGGCTGAGTCATGTCTGTGTGTGTGTATATATGTGTGTTTGCAGGGATTGTTCATTTAGTTCTTATTGGGTTTGGGAACAAATCAAGTTCAAGGGTATACGGGGAGGATAAAAGTTAACTAAAGTTTGGTCAAGACAAAACATAATGTAAGGAATTGAAATTTGTGAATGCTTGATTAAACTGAAAATTAATTTGTGAATTTTAATGTTTTTTAACAAAATTTCTCCACCAACATTTTTAGCTGGACATTTTATGTGCTTAATGCAATTGGTTTTAAGGAATATGAATTATTTATGAAAAGAAAATAGCAGCAGTTTTGCAGTTTAGTCCATGTCTTTACAAAGGGGATAAACTCAGGTAACAAAGAAAGATGGTGACCTGGTTGAATCTCCTTATAAACAAACCAAAGACAGACCTCTTGCAAATACAATGGTGATATTTGCTAGCAGGAATTATTTGTAATTCTTGATAGCTCTGGAATTCCTCATGGTCAACAAGCCTAGAATCCATGAGGCACTAAGTGTCCTTTGAAAATGTCATATAAAGTATGTAACTATTGGAATAGAAAGTGGACATTGTTCATAAGTGAAATAGTTCCTTTCCGTATAAAACCCTGCGCTGTCATACTTTGCTCAAGGACCTCAGGTGACAGATCTTAGGCAGTTTACATTCCAATGTGGTAAGTGCTGGCAAACTTCACCTTCTCCCAGGTTTGCTTGTCTTGAAAAATTTTATATTCTTCAAATTATTTGTGAAGCTTAATAGTGAATATAATCTCTCATTCTTGAGTGTCATTAGAAAATATAATTTTATATGTTACTGTAACTTCACTTGTGTTTTCATTGCAAAGACCTTTTGACTAAATATTTAAATTAATAGATGAAGCAAATTTTACTCACTATAATATCTTATTTTTCTGAAAATATATGGTACGATTGAAAACTAGCTTTAAAATATGTTTGGCATCCCCAATGAAATATGTGGAAGAGAAATAGTTGCTCTAATTAAATAACGTATGTCAATGAAACAAGACCATATTGACATGGAAATGCACATGGATAGTAAAAGGAAAATGGGGGAAAAAAGAAAAAAAAATGAAATAAGACAATAATAACTAACATAGATCTGAAATACATTCAAATATATTCAAATATATGTTACTTCATATTAAGTAACATATATTTGAAATCACACTGTGAAATGCTGAAAAAGAAGCAAAGAGGCCCAACTTGAGTTACTTACTTAGAATATAGAAGAAGAAAGATGGGTTATTCTCAGCTCCTAAAAGCCACTTACATTTCATGGCTCATGTTCCACCTTCTTCCAGCAATGGTTCTGCTCCATACTCTTGAGTCTCTCTAGTCTGCCTTCCCCTACTTACCACAGAAGGAAAAGCTTCTGTGAGTAGATTGAAGCCACTGGGATAATCTAGAATCATCTCTAATCTCAAGGTCCCTAGATCTTTCTCACATTTGAAAAGTCCCATTTGCTATTTGGTGTCTCAGCAGTAAAAGAATCTGCCTGCAATGCAGGAGACACAGGAGACACAGGTTCAATCCCTTTGTTGGGAAGATCCCCTGGAGAAAGAAATGTCAACTGACTCCAGTATTCCAGCCTGGAAAATCTCATGGCAGACTACAGTCCATGGAGTCTCAAATGAGTCTGACACTACTTGGCGACTGAAAAACAACATTTTTTTGCTATTTAATGCAATATACCCACAGATTCCAAGGATTGGGGATCATTAATCTATCTATTACAATTTACTAGAAGGTTAATGTTTGGCCTGTATGTCCCAGTTTTTGAAGATATGAAATAGGGATGATACCATGTCTCATTCATAGATTTGTTAGGAATAAAGTAAGTTATTTAAGCAAAATAATTACAACAAAGTACTTCATATTATAAGAATTATATATGGGTTTACTTTGCTTATTATATATAGCAAAAATAGGAACCCATCCCATTTTGTAATAGTGTGAGAAAAGTTCGTGTGATGGCTACCATGCAATCAATGCAATGATTATTAATGATTTATAATTTGGTGTTAAAATAATTTGTTATGCTGCTTAATTAAAATAATAGAGGTAGTATGGCTATATGATGATGATATATAATTAATAGCTACATAGCTAGACAGATGATAGATAAACTGAAGGAACCCAATCACCTAAACATAAATTGAGAGAAATATTCCAACATTATAACATTGTCTGCTATCTGGTAAAGGAGTTTTCTATTATTTTTGTTCTTTATGTATGTACTATAATTCTAGAATATGTTGCTTTCATAATTAAAAATAAAATTTAAATGAATTGCTTATGATAGATCTGAGACTTCACCCCCTTTCTTTTACTAATACAAGGTAAAATAAATGATTGGATTTACTTCCTTTATGGGTAATGATTACTGATTGTCTCTTTCATAACATGGCTTCAGTGGACCATCACAGCTTGATCTTAGCCAGTGAAGCCTCAGCAGACATCACTCTTCATTGCACTTACACAATTTATTCCTTGGCTCTTCCCTTTCAACGGAGTAATTAGAAAGCAAAGATCTTTTGGAAGAATTATTTCTAAAAAATAGATTCCTTTGGCCCATTTTTTTGGATTGGGTCATTTATTTTTCTGGAATTGAGCTGCATAAATTGCTTGTATATTTTTGAGATTAGTTGTTTGTCAGTTGCTTCATTTGCTATTATTTTCTCCCATTCAGAAGGCTGTCTTTTCACCTTGCTTATATTTTCCTTTGTTGTGTAGAAGCTTTTAATTTTAATTAGATCCCATTTGTTTATTTTTGCTTTTATTTCCAGAATTCTGGGAGGTGGATCATAGCGGATCCTGCTGTGATTTATGTCAGAGAGTGTTTTGCCTATCTTCTCCTCTAGGAGTTTTATAGTTTCTGGTCTTACATTTAGATCTTTAATCCATTTTGAGTTTATTTTTGTGTGTGGTATTAGAAAGTGATCTAGTTTCACTCTTTTACAAGTGGTTGACCAGTTTTCCCAGCAGCACTTATTAAAGAGATTATCTTTACTCCATTGTATATTCTTGCCTCCTTTGTCAAAGATAAGGTGTCCATATGTGTGTGGATTTATCTCTGGGCTTTCTATTTTGTTCCAGTGATCTATATTTCTGTCTTTGTGCCAGTACCATACTGTCTTGATGACTGTGGCTTTGTAGTAGAGCCTGAAGTCAGGCAAGTTGAAAAGAACTAAATAGACATTTCTCCAAAGAAGACATACAGATGGCATGAAACAAACACATGAAAAGATGCTCAACATCACTCATTATTAGAGAAATGCAAATCAAGACCACAATGAGGTACCACTTCACACAGTCAGAATGGCTGCGATCCAAAAGTCTGCAAGCAATAAATGCTGGAGAGGGTGTGGAGAAAAGGGAACCCTCCTACACTGTTGGTGGGAATGCAAACTAGTACAGCCACTATGGAGAACAGTGTGGAGATTCCTTGAAAAATTGCAAATAGAATAGCCTTATGACCCAGCAATCCCACTGCTGGGCATACACACCGAGGAAACCAGAATTGAAAGAGACACATGTACCCCAATGTTCATCGCAGCACTGTTTATAATAGCCAGGACATGGAAACAACCTAGATGTCCATCAGCAGATGAATGGGTAAGAAAGCTGTGGTACATATACACAATGAAGTATTACTCAGCCATTAAAAAGAATACATTTGATTCAGTTCTAATGAGATGGATGAAACTGGAGCCGATTATACAGAGTGAAGTAAGCCAGAAAGAAAAACACCAATACAGTATACTAACACATATATATGGAATTTAGAAAGATGGCAATGATGACCCTGTATGCAAGACAGCAAAAGAGACACAGATATGTAGAGCAGACTTTTGGACTCAGAGGGAGAGGGAGAGGGTGGGATGATTTGGGAGAATGGCATTGAAACATGTATACTATCATGTAAGAAACGAATCGCCAGTCTATGTTCAATGCAGGATACAAAATGCTTGGGGCTGGTGCGTGGGGATGACCCAGAGAGATGTTATGGGGAGGGATGTGGGAGGGGGGTTCATGTTTGGGAACGCATGTACACCCGTGGTGGATTCATGTCAATGTATGGCAAAACCAATACAATATTGTAAAGTAAAATAAAGTAAAAATAAAAATTAAAAAAAAATAAAAAATAGATTTCACATGTATGTCATACAATATTTCTCCATCTCTGTCTGACCTCTACTCAGTGTTATGTACCAGTCTGGCTGGGAGGGGAGTTTGGGGGAGAATGGGTACATGTATATATATGACTGAGTTCCTTTGTTGTTCACCTAAAACTACACAGCATTGTTAATTGGCTATACCCCAATACAAAATAAGAAGTTTAAAGTTTGAAAGAAAAGAATAGATCATCTTCTGTTTTTCTGCTTGTTCCACCTTTATTTGAGACAATGGATTTTATTCCATTTCTCAATTTGAAAAAGAAGAATAAACAAGTAACTGCAACAAGTTTGATTTCCCTGAACAAATTATCCAACAACCAAACTGATCCTCTAATGACAATTGTTCAGTGCTTTAAATGTATCATACATTTTACATGTGTGATGAATATTTAGATGATGTCTAGTAATACCTTGCCAGTAAACTACATTCATAATCATTTTTGATATTTATGTTAATCAGAAACCAATTAACCCAACTATAAGAGCAATTTCTTAGTCTTGATTTGATAACTTACTCAGCACTTCTCCTCCTCCAGAACAGTTAACAATACCACATTTGATATTTCATTAATTGATGAACATTTGTATTATGCATAAAACTATTTTTTATGGCAGTTTTCCACTGTTTATGGCAATTTCCCAAATATTTATAACATTTCTGCAGCTATAAATTATTATTTATGACTTTTTCTTTCATTTTTGGTTTTTGAGAGAACAAACAGAAACGCTGTTACTGTACTGTTTGTGAGAGCCTGCTGTTGTGATTAAGAACCATATGTTTTATTTAACATAACAATAGATCATAAGGTAGAAAAAAATGTGTTGATCCTAGTCTTGGATGTTGACAGTAAAGGAAAAATTGTTACTCTTAAGTAATGGCCAATTTTTATCAAAAAACATTTGTTTGTGATGTTTAGGTTTTCTACTTTTATACTATCTACATGAAATTTGTATTATTTAAATATCTTCAGGACAATAGCTTTGTTTTTATAACTTTAAGACATACTAGATTCTAAACCATTTTTATCACTAAATAAATTATTTTCATAGTGCTATATTTTATAACTGCGTTTCTTTGGAATGAAAGCTAGCATGGTACCTTAGAAAAAAAGTCTACCTAATTTCTTCTGTCAGGGTACTTTACTAGTTTTTATGCATCCTTTAAGAAAGTTACTCAGTTTTAGAAGATGAAATAGTCTTCTGTGATAGGGTTAGCATTATATATGTTTATTAGTGGGTAGCATTATATGTTCTCAGCAATCAGTACACATAATTATTTGCCGGAACCCTAACATATGACAAGTCCTAGATTCTGCCACTGTGCTCTGCACATCATCTTGGTATCTGTATTTCAGTTATACCTATAATACATCATTCTGCCCTTTTCTGTGAAATCCGGAGAAAATTCTTATACCTAGAATCCAAACCACCTAATTTCATTCACTCTACCATCTCAGCTTCCATTTCACAACAATAAACACACCATAATTATGTATAAAATTATAGGTAAAGAAAGTAACAATTTATATGGAGCAAAATCTTATCTAGAATTTAATGAGATTTTTATTTGAGAAGCCTATGTTATGTCTAGATATCTTGAAATATTTGAGAAATTCAAATTAAAACAGTGAGATACAACTACACATCTATTAGAACTATTAAAATTTGAAACACAAAATACCAATTCCTTGTAAAGATGCAGGGCAATAGGAACTCTCTTCCATCCTTTTTTGTAATGCAAGATGAAATACCAGTTAGCAAGAAATATGTCAGTTTCTTACAAGTCTAAACTATGTCTTATGTGATCCAGCAATTGCTACTAGGTTTAGTCAATTGATTCAGAAGCAGGTCCAGACAGAAATCTACATGCTAATGTTTACAGGCGTGTTATTTGTAACTGACAAAATAGAAAGTAATCAAGTTGTCCTTCAATATGTGATGGATGAACAAAAGCTGGAAATAAGCTAACAAGATATGAAAAGATGTGGATAAATTTTAAAGGCATAGTTCTAAGTGAAAGCCATTATGAAAGCATTATATACTTTATAATTCTAGTTAGTTGTCATTCTGTAAAAGGCAGATGATAAAATGATCAGTAACATCTTGGGATTGGTGCTCAGGAGAGGTTATGAATGAATGAATCACTTGAAGTGTTTTTCAGTGGTGAAGTTACTCTGTATGATTCTATTTTACAGAATGGTGGATGAGTGGGTGAGTATAAGACACTGAATTTGTTAAAAGCTGTGGAATTTTATAAAACAAAGAGTGGACTCTTAATCAATAAAGTTTTATTAAAAATAATTTAAAGATCAGGGGATCACAGGATGGAATGCAGAAATAATGTGATTATATTACAAATATATGAAATGGTCTTTCCACTGGGTAAGGAAGAAAACTACTGCTCATCAGGGTTACTTTGGAAATCAGTGGAATCTGGAACAGTGAATATAAATATACTATATATAATAATTGCTCTCTAAAGTTGTTTCCCATGGAGTATGAATTAACAATCATTAAACATGTATATTGGTAATTGAACAATTAAATAAGTGGATGGAAAATAAGTTTCTAAATTTTGAAGTGGGAGGTTAGAAATGAACAAAGGATGGAGCCTAGAATGATCTGTGTAATAATGATATAGAATTTCGGACATCTGTATGAACTTATATTTAGCTTAATATTGATACAGCTGTGTTCATAACAGCTGAGTTATGTTGATAGAAATAAATTATTAATTGACAGAGAATAGACAAATATCCTCCTGTGCAAAATAATTCCAAACAGCATATCTGTATACTCTGCCTTCAAAGTAGTAGGCAATAATGCCCCTCTCATTTCAAAGAGTACATTTTGAAAAGCTATAAAAAAAGAGGAACTTTGCAATGGAGAAATTTGAAAACCACTACCTGGGCCAGGTCAAGGTCAATACACCTGTGAAGAATCCTATTGATAACTTACACCCTTGACATGATGTGATGCAAATGGCACTTAATCTTGGTGTATTTCCTCACCAAATCCAATAATTGTAGTCTGATCATGAGGAAAACATTAGACAAATATAAGACCTGAGGCCATTTTACAAAGTACTTAACCAGTACTTCTCAAAACCTTCAAGGTCATAAAAACCAAGGAGAATCTGAGAAATGGCACAGCCAAAATTAACTATTTGTGATATGGGTCTTTTGTGTTATAAGGCTTACATGCATTATAGAACAATAGCATGAATTTAATCTTTTAAATGATGCTATTTGGAACATTAAAATTTTTGTCTATGAAGCTTAAAAATTACTGCAATGCAGGAAACCCAAGTTCAACCCTTACATTGGGAAGATCTTCAGATCCCCTGGAGAAGAGCTTGGCAACCCACTCCAGTATTCTTGCCTGGAGAATTCCATGGACAGAGGAGCCTGGAGGACTACAGTCCATGGGGTCATAGTGTCTGACACAACTGAGCAACTAACACACACAGATAAATTATCTGTTCTTATGCATTGGAAAATAGGTTAAAAATTTCTCCTCTTTATATAAATCTCCTGATTTCCTGGTTGCTCATTGATGAAGAATCTGCCTGCACTGCAGGAGACACAGGTTCAATCCCTGGGTTGGGAAGATCCCCTGGAAAAGGGAATTTCAATCCACTCCAGTATTCTTGCCTGGAGAATTCTACAGACAGAGGAGCCTGGAGGAGTACAATCCATGGAGTTGCAAAGAGTCAGACATGACTGACAGACTGTTCCTGTCACCTGTTTCATTAGGAGTTATGTAATTTTAATATTTTGATGGCTTTTTTGAAGATAGATGTCAAAGAATTTACTTATTTCTCACAATCATGCTTGTTTGGTTCCCCCCCCACCTTGGGATTTACTTATCCATTAAGTTACCATATATTAATGTATTTACTTGGAGAAGGAAATGGCAACCCACTCCAGTAGTCTTGCCTGGAAAATTCCATGGAGGAGGAGGAATATCTGAGGAGCCTGGTAGGCTACAGTCTATGGGGTCGAAAAGAGTCTGGCACGACTGAGCGCTTTCACTTTCACTTTCTTTCAATGTATCTACTGAACATCTACCGTGTACTAAGCACTGGGCAAGGCACTGTGAAGACACAAATGTAGAGTTCCAATGTGGCCCCATGCTCTTTTGAATATTAGACACTGTTGGAGAAAATAGATATTAAACAGATACTTAAAATCATGGCAGATGACACAGTGAAGAAACATAGCATTCTCTTTTGTGGAGTCAGAAATTCTTTCTGAATTAAAAGTGATATTAATGTGTAACATAAGAGAATGAACAAGATTTGACAAGGATAAGTAATTTAAAACACATCAGACAGAATGTAATGAAAGAAAACCAGCAACCAAAAATATTTGAAGTTGCTGGTGTGACTTAAGGAGTTCTATTGATTGAAGTGATTCAGGGAAAGTTAGGGTGCTAGGGCTCAGATTCTAATGGGAAGAGAATAAGAGCATGCTAGATGAGACAGAGATCAGAACTTGGAGTCTTGGAAGCCATAGGAGTGCTGTTGGAGTTTTCAAAAATCAAACAAAAACAAAAAAAAAATAGGAAACCACTGATGGATTTCAAATAATAAAGTGAAAGCATTAAAACTAAATATTTAAGCAGATCAACTTAGGTATCTTTCATGAATGGAATGAAGGAATCTAATGTGGATACAAATTAATAATTACTCATCCTTTCAGAGCAAGGGTGTGTCTTTTCCAGAGATCCTTAGGCACCAGGTGGTTCTATTATAATTATGTGTGCAGTGAATTATAAGTGCTGACCTGTGGATCAGGGTAATATTTTGTCTCTTATCCCTTTGATAGAACAAGATGGAAGTCCTTATAGCTCATATGCTGTCAAATTAAGCTTATTCCTTTTTTTTTTTTTACAATCACAGGTCACAAAACATATTTCTGAATAATTTTTTAAATAGCAGACATCAATCCCATAACAGAGACAGCTAAACAAATAACAACTGTGGTGCCCGGAGGGAGAATCAGAAAGTGTATAGAGGAAGACTGTGCACTATCCATCAAATGCTTCTACTGAAAAATCATGCTGCTCACTAAAGAATGCCTCAAGTGCCCTTCAGCACAATCCAAAGCTCTAGGATATAAAAATATAGCTTAGTCTGGTAATTAATGGACAGAATATCCATTGTCTTTGGGGGAAAGTTATAATTAAAAGCACAATGAATGTGACCACTGACATAACTACTTAAAGAAAATTCGCTTTGCGATACCTTTGAAAAGGAATCTAGTTCATACTTTATAAGTGCTTGGATTCTTCATGTGAGAATTTTCACTCAACTGTCTCATATCATGTTTGCAATTCTGTATATTATAACAGTATATGTAATACTTTTAATAATAATAGTTGTCAATGTTATGTGGGTTATAGTGTTATCAGAAAGAGATCACATAGTTTTTTAATGTGGCTTTTATTTAGTTATTTTGGCCGAAGATACAGAACTTGAAAGAATGGTAACTCTGTAGGTAAAAAGAGACTATTTCTTAGTATAACTGTTCTCTTCCCCTTGGTTCCCTTGACAGGATATTGCTTTAAGATTACATTGTCATATTCTTCCTATGTCACTGTACTTTAATATTGATGACTCTGTACTCTATTTAAAATAATGTTTATAAATATTAAGATTTTCTGGTTTTGAAACAATCTCTATAGAAGTTAGCTAATTGAGGTAAAAAAGCAGAGGCACCCCTAAGTTCTCCATGAACTGTACTCCTGCCTCCTGGTTTCAAGTCATATCCCACTCTTTGTGACTTCATAGACTGTAGCACACCAGGCTCCTCTGTCCTCCACTATCTCCCAGAGTCTGCTCAAATTCATGTCCATTGAGTCAGTGATGCTATTTAATCATCTCATCCTCTGCCACCCCTTCTCCTTTTGCTTTCCATCTGATCACAATCCATTTTCCTATGCTGTGTCCCTAGCTCTTGGTTTGTAACTATATTCAACTGATAAAAATTAGTACTAAGAATTACTTTCTATATTTGATCACCAATCAATTTCTGCCTATTGTCCTTAGTGAATTTTACTTAGCCTATTTTATATTATTGCCCCTTTTAAAACATTATCATGGAATCATGAGGTTTCATTGATTAAGTTTTCTTAAAAGATTCTAATTATTGTTACATATAAAAACATCTTACATGGATGTTTACAGCACGTTTATTCATAATTGCCTACACTTGGAAGCATCCAAGTTAACCTTCAGTAGATAGATAAATTAAGATGCTCTGGTTGATACCTCCTCTTAGTGCTCTCAAGCTATTTAAAGTACATGGAGACAACGTAAGTGCAAATTGCAAAATGAAAGTAGCCAGTCTGAAAAGTCTACGTACTATATGAGTCCAACTGTATGATATTCTGGAAAAGGCACAACTAAGTAGACAGTAAAAGTATCAGTAGTTTCCAGGGATTGGAGGATGTAGGGATGAATAGATGGTACCCAGTGGTATTTAGGGCAGTGAAACTATTCTGCATGATATTATAATGGTGAATACATATCATTATACATTTGTCTAAATCCATAGAATATACAAAACCAAGAGTGAATCGTAATATAAACTATGGAGTTTAAGTGAAAATTAGGTGTCAGTGTAAGTCCATCAATTATAATGTACCATTTTGATGGGTGACAGTGATGAGGGGAGGCTATGCATGAGTGGAGGCAGGCAGTATATATAAAAATCTCAAAACCTACTTGATTCGCTATAAACTGGAACTAAAAGATAAATTCTATTAGGAAAAAGCGAATTAGAGAAAAATGTTTGCCTCACCAATACTCTAGAATTCAATAAAGGTTTTACTTTCTCAACTTTAATGATTTTTATACAAAGAACTTGCAAATATATATTAATACATATAATAATATTAATATTAATAGAATCAGTTATGAAACAGCAAATGATAGAATGGTCTTAAGTGTGTATTTTAATGCTAACCATATTCAGCATATTTACTTAATGGATTCCTTTTAAGCAATAAAAATGAATGTTAGAGCCATTTGTTTTTATAAGTTTATAATTGGATGTTTTTTACAGTGTCAACTGTAAAATATTTTAAAAGCAGGAGACAGAATAATTAGATACATACACATGCTTTGATAATCATTTAAAAGAGTAATCATTCATAAGAAAATGTAAAGAAATGCAAGGAGAATGATAATATGTTTTTAGGAAATTAGGAGGGTAATGTAATTGGAAAGGGATTAATAGTATTGCTAATAGTTTGTCTTATGTTGGCTGTATGACATAGTTGTTTTTGTTGTATTATATCTTGTGTCTTATATGGTTAATAAGTGTTGTACACTATGTTTTAAGGTAGATGTTTTTAGTTTTATTATGTTTCTTTTAATGTGGATTGGCTTAACTATAAATCATGTCTAAAAGATTTAAAAATTAGAAACAAATATAGAAATTACAAAGTGAAAAGCATATAAAAATTCAAAGAGAATGATGAAGAAGACAGTGGAAGAGAAAGAAAAAAAAGGAGAGGAAAAAAAGGCAGAGAGTGAATCCTGAAAGATTAAGTAGTAGTTTCCTTTTCATTAATGACAGAGAAAGACAGTTTACTACTTGAAAAGATTTCCTTAAGAGAAGTCTTGTGTGAAAAAAAATGTTTAATTGAAATTGTCAGAATCAATGTAAGGAGCTAAAACAGTTGCAATCCTGACAGAATCAAAATTGCAGAGCTAGAGTTAAATTCCTTAGCTATAAAATAGTTTAGTATTAAGCCATTATGCAAAGAATATGTTTTTCTGAAGCAATGGAATGGGAAATTGGTGCAAGGAAATACTAAAAGGATCATTTCATACAACCTATTTTGACTTTGAAGACACCATTAAAGTACTCCTGCAAAATACCTAAATAAAAATATAAAATTTTAAATCTAAAGAGTTTAAAAAAAATCCTATCTCAGCAGAAGTATCTAAAATGGTAATATAGTGGGTCAGGTCAAATAATATTTCAACTCCTGAATGCATTTGAAATGGTATGCATTAAAACAAATCTTGATATGCAGTTACAGTTTTAACAATGCCCCTGTTCTAATACAAAAGGATTGAGTTTAGCTTTAGGCTTCTCTAGAATTGAAGGTTGGATTGAGGCTATAGAAAGCATGTCCTCTGGAATATGCTCTTATTCATTGCTGGTAACTCCAAGAAGTTGAGATCTTTTTAGAATGAAAACTGTATATAACTGAAATAGAAAATTGGGGATCATTTAACCCTGAATCTCAACTCACATTTCATACAATCTTAATAAAAGGATGATCTTAGGATCATCTTTCTAGGATGGATAATTTGTGTAGTAGGAGATTCCTTAGTGGCTCGAACAGTAAAGATCAGCCTGCAACACGAAAGACCAGGGTTCAATCCCTGGGTTGGGAATATCCCCTGGAGAAGTGAATGGCTACCCACTCCTGCTTGGAGAATTCCATGGACAGAGGAGCTTGGCATGCTACACTCGATGGGCTTGCGAAGAGTTGGCCATGACTTATGTGTGTCTAGATTTGTGTGTCTAATTTATGATTCAGTTCAGTCAGTTCAGTTTGCTCAGTCATGTCTGACTCTTTGCGACCCCATGAATTGCAGCACATCAGGCCTCCCTGTCCATCACCAACTCCTGGAGTTCACCCGGACTCACGTCCATCAAGTCCGTGATGCCATCCAGCCATCTCATCCTCTGCTGTCCCCTTCTTTTCCTGCCCCCAATCCCTCCCAGCATCAGAGTCTTTTCCAATGAGTCGACTATTTGCATGAGGTTACCAAATTATTGGAGTTTCAGCTTTAGCATCATTCCTTCCAAAGAACACCCAGGACTGATCTTTAGAATGGACTGGTTGGATCTCCTTGCAGTCCAAGGAGTCTCAAGAGTCTTCTCCAACAGAGCAGTTCAAAAGTATCAATTCTTCAGCACTCAGCTTTCTTCACAGTCCAACTCTCACATCCATACATGACCACTGGAAAAACCATAGCCTTGACTAGATGGACCTTTGTTGGCAAAGTAATGCCTCTGCTTTTTAATATGCTATCTAGGTTGCTCATAACTTTCCTTCCAAGGAGTAAGCATCTTTTAATTTCATGGCTGCAGTCACCATCTGCAGTGATTTTGGAGCCCAAAAAAAAGTCTGACACTGTTTCCACTGTTTCCCCATCTATCTGCCATGAAGTGGTGGGACCAGATGCCATGATCTTAGTTTTCTGAATGTTGAGCTTTCAGCCAACTTTTTCGCTCTCCTCTTTCACTTTCATCAAGAAGCTCTTTAGTTCCTCTTCACTTTCTGCCATAAGGGTGGTGTCATCTGCATATCTGAGGTTATTGATATTTCTCCCGGCAATCTTGATTCCAGGTTGTGTTTCTTCCAGTTCAGCATTTCTCATGATGTACTCTGCATATAAGTTAAATAAGCAGGGTGACAATACACAGCCTTGACATACTCCTTTTCCTATTTGGAACCAGTCTGTCATTCCATGTCCAGTTCTAACTGTTGCTTCCTGACCTGCATACAGATTTCTCAAGAGGCAGGTCAGGTGGTCTGGCATTCCCATCTCTTCAAGAATTTTACAGTTTATTGTATCCACACAATCGAAGGTTTTGGCATAGTCAATAAAGCAGAAATAGATGTTTTTCTGGAACTCTTGCTTTTTCGATGATCCAGTGGATGTTGGCAATTTGATCTCTGGTTCCTCTGCCTTTTCTAAAACCAGCTTGAACATCCAGAAGTTCACAGTTCACATTTTGCTGAAGCCTGGCCTGGAGAATTTTGAGCATTACTTTACTAGTGTGTGAGATGAGTGCAATTGTGTGATAGTTTGAGCATTCTTTGGCATTGCCTTTGTTTGGGATTGGAATGAAAACTGACCTTTTCCGGTCCTGTGGCCACTGCTGAGTTTTCCACATTTGCTGGCATATTGAGTGTAGCACTTTCACAGCATCATCTTTCAGGATTTGAAACAGCTCAACTGGAATTCCATCACCTCCACTAGCTTTGTTCATAGTGATGCTTCCTAAGGCCCACTTGACTTCACATTCCAGGATGTCTGGCTCTAGGAGAGTGACCACACCATCGTGATTATCTTGTGTGTGAAGATCTTTTTTGTACAGTTCTTCTGTGTATTCTTGCCACCTCTTCTTAATGTTTTTTACTTCTGTTAGGTCCGTACTATTTCTGTCCTTTATCGAGCCCATCTTTGCATGAAATATTCCCTTGGTATCTCTAATTTTCTTGAAGAGATCTCTAGTCTTTCTCTTTCTATTGTTTTCCTCTATTTCTTTGCATGATCACTGACACATCTAATTTACACATGTTTGTGTGTGTCTAAATTTGAACTAAATGAATTGAACTCACATCATGCAAGGACAAATCAGTTTTAAAATATAAGTACCTTAGTTCTCCATGTTGAAGATAAAGGACAAGACCTTATTTCCCCCTTTTCTAGAGCATCTGGTTTGGAAGATTGTGTTTTATATGTTTTTCTTTCCCTATAGCTTCAAAATGTATATAAATCTTTTTAGGAGCTAAATAAGCCACTTTTCAGTTTTAAGAAATGTCTTCCTCAAGGACTCGGGACCTGTCTTTTTGGGGGGGAAATGAGGTAGGTGGAAAATATAATCATAAGGAAGCTAATGTCCCATCTCCTAGTTTCTGTGAAAGAATAGGAGCCTACTTTGGTAGGACCTCACTCCAAATTGCAAACCCTCCTCTTGTCATAACAAAAGATGTTAATTTTTCTTTAGGATGAATTCAGATAGCTAACACAGATAGTCACTGCAATTATCGAATGAAGGATGAACTATCTGTGACAAATGGTGCTTTATGTCCTGTTACTTGAGATCAAGTAGATGACGGGTTATATCTACTTGGATGTATAAACAGTGGACTTCCCAGGTGGCTCAGTGGTATAGAATCTGCCTGCCAAGCAGGTGACATAGGTTGAATCCCTGCATTAGAAGATCTCCTGGAGAAGGAAATGGCAATCTAGCCAGTATTTTCTTGCCTGGGAAATCCCTTACACAGATGAACCTGGTGGATTATGATCCCTGGGGTCTCAAAGAGTTGGGCATGATTTAGTGACTAAACAACAACAATGAACTTTGTTTTTTTTTGCAATCTCTTAACAGATTGTCTGTGATGCATATCACCTAATGGTTTAGTGCTTATTTAGTAATAAATTTATTTTCTTTCTCTTCTGCCTCTGTGGAGAGATTTCCTGGTTTGAGTAACGATTTTATTTTTAATTATATTTCCACAGAGGTCATCACTATCAAGTATGTCTTCTGAAACTAATTGAAAAATTAAAAAACAAATACCTCCAATAGTCAAATTGCTAGTTCTAATACTTATTGTGGAGAGACTTCCCTGGCTCAGACAGTAAAAACATCTGCCTACAATGTGGGAGACCCGGGTTCAATCCCTGGGTGGGGAAGATCCCTTGGAGAAGGAACTGGCAATCCACTCCAGTACTCTTGCCTGGAAAAATCCCATGGACGGAGAAGCCTGGTAGGCTACAGTCTGTGGGATCACACAGAGTTGGACATGACTGAGTGACTTCACTTCACTTCAATACTTATTGTAGACCTTTAGAATGAAATAAAATGTAAGCATGGCTTACTTCTAATAATACCACAGGGCATTGACATAGGAGGTACTTCTTAAAAAGCCATCTGTCTTTTATTTAAATCCATCTTATAAAAACATCTAGTCTGTGAAATTTATAAATTTCTATTTTAAAAATTAAGTCACATAATATCTCAAAAAGTAGTTACAGTCTCTAATCAAAAGCCAGTGTTCTCCTTTCACAGTATCCATGGCAGGAAAATAACTAGGACTAAAGTGGATGTGTAAGTTTTTATTCTCAGGCTTTATTCAGAATGACCATTAACTATTAACATGCTATTCTCTCTAATACAGCCGAATTGTAGGCTGATGCCTATTTGATTGTAGCTATGTTTATCCTTCTGGGTATAAGCTGCGTAAAAGAAGAATATCATTCCTCATCACTGTGAGAATTTGGAAAGAAAATGGAAGAGCAGACATGAATGCTCTACCGCAGAATGAAAGGGATGTAGACTGATGCTTCAACTCTTTACAGAGAATGGCTGCAAGGATTAGAAAAATCTTAAAAGATAATGTATCTGGATGCCCAAATTACATCTAAATGTAGTTTGGTTGCCTAAATTTAAGGTATTCTATCAAATACTACTGCAAATATAAACTATCAAAGTATAAATGAAAACATTTGAACTTGCTGCCATTCCCTTGCTAATTCTCCCTATTCAAATGACTTTTAAATGATTTCACCCATTTCTAATTGTTTCAGTGTCTGAATAATAAAACTAGCAGAACCATAGATCCGTGGTGCAAAAATGATTTATATCCTTTATTTCTTGAATGTTAAAAGTTAGTCTTTCTTCATCTGAAAATAGCAAGAATAAAGAAGCAAGTATAAATGTATCATGATATACAATTATTTTTAATTTTCATACATATTTTATGAAATCTCAGGAGAAAGTATATTCATGCACAGGAATCTGAGACATTGATTTTTTTTTTAAATTTATTTATTTTTAATTTTTACTTTACAATTCTGTATTGGTTTTGGCATAGATTGACATGAATCCACCACAGGTGTACATGCGTTCCCAAACATGAACCCCCCTTCCACCCCCCTCCCCACAACATCTCTCTGGGTCATCCCTGCGCGTCAGCCTCAAGCGTGTCATATACTGCATCAGACATAGACTGGCATTTCGATTCTTACATGATATTATACATGTTTCAATGCCATTCTCCCAAATCATCACACCCTCTCCCTCTCCCTCTGAGTCCAAAAGTCCGCTATACAGATTTGTGTCTTTTTTGCTGTCCTGCACACAGGGTCATCATTGCCATCTTCCTAAATTCCATATATATGTGTTAGTATACTGTATTGGTGTTTTTCTTTCTGACTCACTTCACTCTGTATAATCGGCTCCAGTTTCATCCATCCAGTTTAAACAAATTTTCTGCAGCACAGCTGTGTGACTAGAATATTTGTATTCAAAAATCATGAAACACCTAAAATAATATTTAAAATGAGAAGCTATATCAAATCACCTCTGCTCCTTTAACCTTATGTATTTTGTCTTATCAAACAACATATTAAAACCATATGCCTCTCATTTCTATTACCTTATGATACAGCAAGTTCTCTAAACTATATTCTAAATATTACTTTTCTGCTATTTTATCCCCATGCAATTGTATCAATTCAGAATGAAGTACTATTTCTGATATATATCTACATGGGAACAGCTGTACAACTTAGGTGCTAAATTGTTGCATTTATTTTTAGCCATGTAGTAAAATGAATAATTTTTGTATATTTTTTATGAGTTTTTCTCTTGACTCATCTAAGAATACCTTTATACAAAATAAAAGTGTTGATCAAAGTATAAAAATAAATTAGTATAAATATATTTACTTTTAAATTGCAAGGTAGGTTTAGTTGAGAAAAAATATATAAAAAAGCAAAATAACAATCTTCAATTTAAAAGCTCATTTGTCATTAATTTTGCCAATACTAAATATGTATTAAAGAAGAATTAAATCAGCATTTTATTTTTTTAAATTAAATGATTATATGTTCTAAATCTCATAAAATTTAGTGGTCATAAAAGTTAAAAACTTGTTAAAGATTCTGATCATTTTGTATAAGACACAATAGCATCTAGAACAGTTAGTTTCATTATTACTATTACTTTATATAAACATACATATGCTTATATATATTGCTGTTTATTTTGATATATAATGCATATATTTGTGGTAAAATTAATACATCCTATACATTCAAGCACTGTGTTAGATACTAAGCCTGCAATTTTATTTGAAAATGTACTTTAAAACATTAATATTGAGACCCAGAGCACATGGAGCTTTTTTAGTTGTTTTTTGAATTATAGTTTCTTAGTTTTCTTCACCTCTCTGATTCTCATACCCTTTGCATTTGAAGATAATGTCTGTTAGGTAATTCTGTGAATATTAGAATTTTAAATCTGTCACAGAGATCCTATTTACCAAATATCTCCTCATAATATAGCAATGTTTTCATTCATTGATTTATCAATTGTAAATAAAAACTTCTAGACACACTGAGTCTGAGCCCTGCCAAAGGAATTTTTAAAAATTCTTCCCTCAAATAATTAAAAATCTATCGTCTGTGGTTTAGTGAATCTATTAGAGCAACAAAAAACCTAGTTTAAAATACAGACTAGCCTGACAGAAGACAAAGCATGCCTTTCACTAAAGTAATAATTACTTCAGTCACTATACACTATATTTTATTAACATGCATTTGCTAATATTTATTTTTTTTAAAAAAACTTGTAAGACATGGAAGAGGCAAGACAACTTGATACATTGTCAAGAGATTAAAATATTTGAAAGAACTAGACTCAAAGATCTTGCATATGTTGGAAGGATCAGAGGAGGATTTTTGCTTTAGTGGAAAAATATTTCTAGCTGATGTAATGAAAAAAGCATGAAAAATATGTGAACAAGTGGAGAACATCAAAGAAAGACAGAAGCTATTAAAAGAAGCCCAATAGAAATGGAGAAGTTTTGGTAGCAGAAATAAAGGTATGATGGATGTATCAGAAGACTGGAGGGTACAGAGAAAATAATTAGTTTGAAGACAGGTCAGTGGAATTTATCCACACTGATTTGTGAAGAAAACAAAAACTTTAAAAAGAAGAAAGAAACCAGGACGTGCAACATTTAAATCAAGGTAAAATGGTCAAACGTATATATAATTTGAGAAGAGAGGAGAAAAAGAGAAAAATGTAAGGGAGAATGAATGGTGGAGCATGCATATTTATTTTTATAATAGTTGAATAAGTTCCTTTTATACTGATTCACACATAGCAACCATAAACTTTGGATTGATATACAATCAATAAATCAATAAAATGAATTTTTAAAAGCAACTTTGCAATAATCAGAAATTCTTAATGTTAATATAGTCTTATTTACTAATATTTACCCTTAAGTCATTGCTTTTTTTTGTTATTCAGGAAATTTTTCTAACATCTAGATTATAAAAATATTGTCATATAATATTTCTCATTGCTTTATTAATATTCAGCCTTATGAAAGTTGAGTCTATAGTTTTATATACAGATGCTTTTTGTCTCAACTATATTTGCCAAAATGTGCATATTTTGCTAATTGTCCTTTTGGGTTATTTTATCATAAATTTATGTTTATATATTCACAAAGTTCTTTTTAGATTTTCAGTGTAGTTTCATTGTTTGGTTGTCTCATATTTTATGCCAGTACTGCACAATTTTAAATATTGTGCTTATATATATTTTTGCATTTCTATATGAATTATATAGGCAATTCAATGCTGTCAGTTTTAACAAGAACCAAAAAAAGAATGATGGGATTTTGATTTAGATTGCTTTGCATCTAATAATATAGGTAACTGATATCTCTACAACACTGAGAACAGACTCTGGATGGGTTAATAAGGGGGAAAAGCAGATGGCACTACTCACTGGAGGGATTTTAAATTGTATAAAAGTGGAAGAGATGTTTAAATTTTAGACCGAAGATTTGGAACAACTATCAGTGATGATACATCCTAGATATGGCTGTTGGAATGAGTGGATAAGATGAAATTCAGGTAAAAGTAGTTAAAATTCAAGACTATCAAAAAGAGGGACAAAGGAAGAGCAAAAGAGAATTTGAGGCACTCAGTGGAATATGCATTAAGAATAGTTTCATCAAGGCAGATAGAAGACCTGGTTTGGAAGCACATGAGCCAGGTACAAAATCTTCAGCAAATACAAGACTGGATTGGATCTTATCTATCCCATGTAGTTACAGAAGTGTTAGAAGACTAATGCCCAGCAGGGTGAGTACAGTTCTTCCACAAAAGTGTGTTCTTAAGTCATAAAGGACTGCCTGTATTATAAAATTATTGCTTTATTACTAGCATGCTGAGATGTTCAATGTCACATGGTGAAGGATTTTTACACATTAGTCACAAGAAATAAAAAAGTAACACCTAAAAAAAAAAAGAAAAGAAAAGAAAGAGGATATGGTTAGTCTCAAAGCAAAGTGATGTTTCAGACAAAGGGAAAGAACTATTTGGATATAAGAAGGGAAGTGAGTATCAGTGAAATATACAGTGTGGGAGAAAAAGTAACAATTCCTTCAAAACCTGATTCCTTGTTCAGAAGGCAAAAAGATGAAGGGTATGCTCAGTCACACATTCCAAGAGGTAGAATAGATTAACCATGAAGTAAAGGGAACCATGGAAGATTTTATAGAGGGTGGAGTAGTATGAGAGTGACTCAGAAGACTAGAAGCAGTTGATAATAAGTGTGAGGCAAGGGAGAGGATAACTTGAGCTGGAGAACAAAATACCAGGAAATTTAGATTTCTAGGGTTGAATTGACCTGAACTTTCTAGGCCTTATGGGTTTTGTTGTCTGGGTTTGTGTGTGGTTCTGAGAAAGCTGTATTTTCAGTGAGCAGGTGAGAAAATAGATAAGTTGTGCCCCAGGAATAAAATCAAATTAAAAGAAAACCTGGAGTTGTTGTGCTAAATTTAAGTTGTGAGCCTTGCAATGCCATTTTTTAAAAGCAAGATTGCTATGTTTATACATTTACTAAAGGTGAAATACTAAATAAAAATGCATATATATATATGAATATGTGAGAATTTTAAATATAAAAACTTAGATTCCAAGCTGAGGTTTTATATGGTAAAACAACATTTTCAAACTATTTATTGCTTATCATAATTGAAAATTATAAAGTGTTCTTTCAATGGCTGTTAACAACTCTTACTAGAACAAGCAATCCCTTCTCCTCACAAACTCCTCCGTTAAAATCCAAACAAAAAATAAAACCAGTGTATCATTGTACAAACTGAAAAATAAAAAGATATAAGGAAAAACTAAAGAGAGAAGTAAATTAACTATATTTTAACTCTAAGCCTTTTATTGAACAATAGAATGATTAAAATTATTTGGGAATAAAATATGCTAAAGGGAAATAATGAATAAGCATGAAAGAGGGAAGTTTAGAAGAAAGAATGAAAATATGGTGGGGATAGGTTTTGAAATAGGCCACTTTTACAAAAGGAGAGGAAAAACTAACAGAACAAAACATAACCTTTTTGATGAAAGAAAGTGAAGTTGCTCAGTCATGTCCAACTCTTTGCAACCTCATGGACTGTAGCCTACCAGGCTCCTCTGTTCATGGAATTTTCCAGGCAAGAGTACTGGAGTGGGTTGCCTATTCCTTCTCCAGGGGATCTTCCCGACCCAGGGATCAAACCTGGGTCTTCAGCATTGCAGCCAGATGCTTTACCATCTGAGCCACCAGGGAAGCCCTTTTAATGAAAGGATTGTTTTAAAAACAGGGAGTCATTAATCAAATCTGTAAAAGGATTATGTTGGAAGGTGATAATTAGAAATAGACTGCTCATTATTTTCCTGTTAATTCAGATATTAGTATTGTCCTCATTTGCATGTTTATGACTCTGTAGTCATTTAATCTAAGTTCTGCCTCAATTCAATTCAGTCACTCAGTCGTGTCCGACTTTTTCAACCCCATGGACCCCAAGACCGCCAGTCTTCCCCGTCCATCATCAACTGCCAAGGCTTGCTCAAACTCATGTCCATCGCATCAGTGATGCCATCCAACCATCTTATCCTCTGTTATCCCCTTCTCCTCCCACCTTCAATCTTTCCCAGAATCAGGGTCTTTTACAATGAGTCAGTTCTTCACATCAGGTAGCCAAAGTATTGGAGTTTCAGCTTTAGAATCCGTCCTTCCAATGAATATTCAGAAATGATTTCCTTTAGGATTGATGGAATATATCTGGAGATCTGATCGGATCTCCTTGCAGTCCAAGGGACTCTCAAGAGTCTTCTCCAACACCACAGTTCAAAAGCATCAATTCTTCGGTACTCAGCTTTCCTTAAAGTCCAACTGTCACATCCATATATGACTACTGGAAAAACCATAGCTTTGACTAGATGGACTTTTGTCGGCAAAGTAATGTCTCTGCTTTTGAATATGCTATCTAGGTTGCTCATAACTTTTCTTCCAAGGAGCAAGCGTCTTTTAATTTTGTGGCTGCAGTCACCATCTGCAGTGATTTTGGAGCCCCCAAAAATAAAGTCTCTCACTGTTTCCACTGTTTCCCCATCTATTTGCCATGAAGTGATGGGAATGGATGCCATGATCTTCGTTTTCTGAATGTTGAGTTTTAAGCCAAGTTTTTCAGTCTCCTCTTTCACTTTCATCAAGAGGTTCTTTAGTTCTTTGCTTTCTGCCATAAGGGTGGTGTCACCTGCATATCTGAGATTATTGATATTTCTCCCAGCAGGCTTTATTCCAGCTTGTGCTTTATCCACCCTGGCATTTTGCATGATGTCCTCTGCATATAAGTTAAAAAAACAAGGTGACAATATACATCCTTGATGTATTCCTTTCCTGATTTGGAAACAGTCTGTTGTGCATTAGAGGTATAGGGATAGACTATATGGGCATATATAGACTAATACAGGCATTTTGTCATTTATTTTTCAATGTAGAAGAATAATTATCTCCATTAAAGAGCTCATGTATAGGGTATGTATTATAAGATAATCCTGTTATGTAAGCTTAACTAGATGGTAATTGCAGCCATGAAATTAAAAGATGCTTATTCATTGGAAGGAAAGTTATGACCAACCTAGATAGCATATTAAAAAGCAGAGACATTACTGTGCCAACACAGGTCCATCTAGTCAAGGCTATGGTTTTTCCAGTGGTCATGTATGGATGTGAGAGTTGGACTGTGAAGAAGGCTGAGTGCCAAAGAATTGATGCTTTTGAACTGTGGTGTTGTAGAAGACTCTTGAGAGTCCCTTGGACTGCAAGGAGATCCAACCAGTCCATTCTAAAGGAGATCAGTCCTGGGTGTTCATTGGAAGGACTGATGCTGAAGCTGAAACTCCAATACTTTGGCCACCTCATGCAAAGAGTTGACTGATTGGAAAAGACTCTGATGCTGGGAGGAATTGGGGGCAGGAGGAGAAGGGGACGACAGAGGATGAGATGGCTGGATGGCACCACCAACTCAATGGATGTGAGCTTGAATAAACTCCAGGAGTTGGTGATGGACAGGGAAGCCTGGCGTGCTGCGATTCATGGGGTTGCAAAGACTCAGACAGGACTGAGTGACTGAACTGAACTGAACTGAACCATGCACTTGAAAAAGAAAGAAAATATGACAGATGGAGAAAAAGGTTAATTTAAAGCATGTAAGATGACAATATTTAACTCAGTAAATTTATGTTCAAATGGAATATGAGGTGACACCTGGAAGTGACACTCTTACTATTAGTCTCGATTGGTTTATTCTGCTAACATCATGCTACTGAAGACTCTGCTATCTAAATATGCTAGTTTCAGTACAAGAGATTCTTAAATGCAAGACAACTTCATCTGGCACTCAGTCAAAGAAACAGGGTGCCTGCTTCTTGCAGAGTACTTCCTCTTTCAAATTTTATATTTATTTTATTTCCTGTTTTTTTTTTTGGAGATTTTTTTCTACATAACATTAAAAGTGAAAAAATGGAAAGAACAGCAGGCATACATTTAATGAGGCTTATTTTTCTTTTTTTTTTCTTAGTTCCACTCCAAATTTCCTAAATATATAGATTTTCTATGTTTTTTTTTTAAGTTTAGAAGTGAATAAACAAGTTATTTTGTTATTCTCATGTATAACTTCAAGTTTGTTTGTAAGTAATGTGAGAGTACCTTTTTGTATTCCTTTAAATTATTTTTTCAAAGGTTTAATATCTACTTTTATCTACATGTAAGTTGGAAAACTTCTGTAATACTTGAATCTCTCTCTCTTTCCTCACACTGTCTGTCATAAAGCAGATACTTGTCTTTCCTGGCCAGGTCTGTACTCGGCCTTTGTTTCAGGGATCCGACCTGTTCAGTTTCAAATAATCAATGAGCTCTAGATTAATTATTTCATTTTCCCAGGATTTTGGCCTCTTTCCTTTTTTGTTGTTTTTGTTTTCTTTCTCTTATAAATTCATGGAGACCTTGATTTTATCATTGTAATATATTACCAACATGTTCCCATTTGTGTGTGTGTGTGCACGCGCATTCTCATGCACACACACATGCTCAGACATGTTTGACTCTTTGGGACGCTACGGACTGTGGCCCGCCAGGCTCCTCTGTCCATGGAATTTTTCAAGTAAGAATATATACTGGAGAGGGTTGCCATTTCCTCCTCCAGGGGCTCTTCCTGACCCAGGGATCTAAGCCACATCTCCTGTGTCTACTGCATTGCAGGCCAACTCTTTACCACTGAGCCACCAGGGATGCCCATTTTAATAGCTTTACCCTTACCTTATTGTCTAATTTCTAAATTTATCATATTGGTAAAGGCTCCAATCTTTGTTGAATGCAGTATATTAACAATGAATTTCATTCCTTTAAGTTCATCTTGAAAAGCTGACTAAGTTCTTGCACTATATACTTGCAGAATTTTATGTGCATCCCTGTTACTCATTGTTAAGACTTGCTTTACTGTTGCTTTCACTGTCTACCTGTTAATGTCCTTACCGATTGTGGTTCCTAATATTTTCTGCTTGCAAGTACCAAGAATAAATGTGAGTCCAATAACAGGAGAATGTTATGCTCTACCAGCTATCTGGATAACGTACTTTGAAAATCTATACAGAACACTACTCTCTCTCCAACTTTAATCTCTTACCAACTAGACCTAACTTGCCATTTATGTTTGTGCCTGAATTACTATAATAGCCTCTTAAAGGCTAAAGCTCAGTTTTACTTCTTCTGTATAAGAGGAAAATGCAAGTCTTTATCCTGTGAATCTTTATTCTCAGAACACTTCACTTCTAGTCACCATATGTGTTTGGGTTTTTCATCACAATAACAATCAAGTGTCTGACATCAGCTGGGTGTCTACAATTTAATTCAGTTTTGATATAATCTACCCAGAGATAGTATCAGGTCCCACAGCTAAAGACTCAGTCTCACAGACTGTAACCCAAGCCCCATTGACCCTCCCATAGCAAACCCAGATTATCTTTCACCTGTGCTTCTGATCAACTGTCTACAGATGGGAGGGTCCAACGACTCCACCTCAGGTTCTATTAACCTGTTTAGTTCAGTTCAGTCACTCAGTTGTGTCTGACTCTTTGAGACCCCATGAACTGCAGCACGTCAGGCCTCCCTGTCCATCACCAACTCCCAGAGTTCACTCAAACTGACATCCATTGAGTTGGTGATGCCATCCAGCCATCTCATCCTCTGTCGTCCACTTCTCCTCCAGCCCCCAATCCCTCCCAGCATCAGAGTCTTTTCCAATGAGTCAACTCTTCCCATGAGGTGGCCAAAGTATTGGAGTTTCAGCTTTAGCCTCAGTCCTTCCAAAGAACATCCAAGACTGATCTCCTTTAGAATGGACTGGTTGGATCACTAACTTGTTAGGGCAGCTCAGAAATCAGTGAAACACTGAAGTTTACCAGTTTGCTAGAGAATATGACAAAGGATACAGATGAACAACCAGATGAAAATATACATACTCTAGTGCTCCTATACCTTAGAAAATTGCAAGTATTTTAGAAGCTCCATGCCAGAAACCGAGGGCAAGTATGTGTATAAACACACACACAGACAGATAGATAGATATAGATTGATATACACTTTTATGCATGTTTATGCACACATATATACATAATGATATATACATAATGATATATACATATGTACTTTCTATGATCTCACACCTCCTAACTGGTCTTCCTGCTTCTACTTTTGCTCCAGAGGTTTTTTGGAGAACAATCTCCAGAAGGATCCCATTATAAACCAGTGTGTGCTGCTTTTCTGTGTAAAACTCTCTAGCAACTCTCATCTTACCAAAGTCCGAGATCCCTAAAGTTATTTATAGCCTGTTACCTCTCTGAATTCATTCTCCCATTTCCTAGCCTCTGCCACTTGGCACAGACACACTGGCCTTCTCACTTTTCCCTAAATCTGCCAGTCACACTCTTAAGTAAGTTTCTTGACTGGTAAAAAGTTAAGATATTTTTATATTGCTTTAAAATGTGCATCTTACAAGATAATTATATGGCTAAGTGGACTAAATTTTCCTACACATGACTCATATACTTTCAGTGTTATGTGAGAAAACTAAAAATGATTCCTGCTTAAGACCACACGATATGAACTTTTGACCTTCAATTTTCTCCTGTCAGTTGACAAGTGTTTGGAGTATTAAAATTAATGTTTAAATTAATTTAATTTTCACTAGCAAATTAATTTATTAAAGTTAATTTAATTTGTGTTAGCAAAGTGTAATTAAAGTAGTAAGTCTGTTGCTGCAGGAAAAAAATCACAAATCCGTTTCATAGAAATTATTTTTGTATTACCTGCTGTCAGATTAATTCCAGTCACTCATTTGAATTGAAGATAGGAGTGAATTACACATATAATTACTTTAATGCTCTATTTTATTATATCCATATGGATAAAATCAGTATTAGATTGCAGTAACTAGTAACTGACTTTGTTAACATTTATAGATAAGACACTAATTTTCCACCTTCAGTGTTATTCAACTAAGAAGTAAATGAAAGTAGAGCGTTCATAAGCTTTGTGTAAAATCTAAATCTTTTGAGAAAATGATGATTCTGTTCCATTGTAAATGAAGAGAATTACTTTTGTCAAAATGAAACATCCTTTGTGTGTTTCCTACATGGGATTTCAGTGTTCCTGCACTTGTAGAATTATCCACTTATAAAATAGCAGGAAATTTATCTCATCAGAAGGTTAGTAATCAGTTCAGTTCAGTTCAATCACTCAGTTGTGTTGGACTCTTTGTGACCCCAGGGACTGTAGGACACAAGGCTTCCCTGTCCATCATCAACTCCCAGAGCCTACTTAAACTCATGTCTATTGCATCGGTGATGCCATCCAACCATCTCATCCTCCATCGTCCCGTTCTCCTCCTGCCTTCAATCTTGCCCAGCAGCAAGATCTTTTCCAGTGTAGGAATACTTCGTAAGTAAAAAGGTTATTAATAATTTTATTTAAAAAGTATTCCTACATTATGTGAGTTGTTTTCATAAAGTATTTAACCTATATTTAGAATTCATATTTAGACATATAAGTATTATTTTATGAAATACTTTTCTTCCTAAAATTTCTATCCTGTTGCTCCAGGGGGATAATGAAGAGTTTTAGATGGAAGAGGAAATCTTTTATAGATGCTGTGTTATCTAAATGACCAAGAAAAAATGCATTCCAACCAACAATGAAAGCTTTTATTCTATAGCAGTGTTATATCTCTTATGACTCATCACATGATACCTTGAATTAATTAAAGATATGGTACTTATTAGTACCTATAGATTATGTACCTATAGATTATCATCTATCAAATCTATAGATTATGATGTTAAAATAATAAGTACCATATATATATGTATATATATATAATCTATAATTTCATAGTGACACAATATTTACTATATAAATATACCCTTATTCATTTAAAACCATTTCTCAATTGATGAACAATTACTCTACTTCCTATATTTCTCCTTTGTAAATTTTTCTGCATTGAGTATACATTTATATATATACATATATATAAGGGCATACAAACATACTTTCACAGTATTTTGTAGTTTATAGTTTTACATTCAGCATTACAAATCAGAGATAATACAGATTTTATATTTTAATACCTATGTCTTAAATAATACCTATGTCTTAAATTGTCTTCCTAAAGATGCAGTATTTATAGTCTCTTCAGCAGTGGGTGGTATGAGCTTCTGGTTCATTGGAACTTTAAGTTTTATATTTTTATGGATTATTCTTAGCATGAATATCTTCATATATATATATATAGATTTCATTGGGACTTTAAGTTTTATATTTTTATGGATTATTCTTAATGTGAATATCTTCATATACATATATAGACTTCATTAATATGTTTATCTTTTTTATTATCTCTCAAAAATTAATCATTGGTATTCAAAAAAGTTGTTATTGTATATACTAACACTTTGTTACATGTATTGTAAATATTTAATCTGGTAACCAACTGTTATTAAAAAAATGTGTTTATTGTGTCTTCCATCTTACATTTTTATTATGTCTCATACGTTATAGATTACTAATTTATGCAATTCTGTATAATAAATTGTGTCAAAATTTAGTTGTTCAAAATAAGGCAAAAAAGCTGTTAGTTTCCATAGGTCAGGAATTTGGACACAACTCAATTGGGTCTACTGACTCAGAATATTATATAAGGTTGAAATCATGTTGACAGTTAGGGCTACAGTCTTGTTTTCAAGAAAAAACTCATAGAGAACCCATTTCCAAACTCTCTTGTGAGGTCGTTAGCAAGATTCAGTTCTCCCTAGGTTGTTGGATCGCAGGTCTGTTTCTCACTGGCTGTTGACTGGAGGCCAGGGCTCTGGCTCTGTAACCTCTCCCAGAGAGCAGCTCACTATATGGCAGCTGGCTTCCTTTTGGGTGTGCAAGTGATGAAGCAAGAGATCAGGAGTAGTGGAAGCCAGGATCTTTTTGTAACCTAATCTCAAAGATGATAGTTTCTCCAGTTTTGCCATATTCTACTCCTTTGAGCAAGGACTCATACACTCCCCTTGTGTAGGGGCCTATACAAGGAGATGAATAAGAGAAAGCATCAGAATAAGGGAATCTTTTTGAGAGGCATCAGAAGCAGTGTACCATGGATATTGAAGTTTTTCTTTAGACAAATGTATCTGAGTTTTCCTTTACTGTTTATATGTCTGTGCCCAGTCCCTCAGTCATGTCACACTCTTTGTGACCCCTTGGACTGTAGCCCACTAGGCTCCTATGTCCATGAGGTTTTCCCAGAAGGAATACTGGAGTGGTTGCCATTTCTTCCTCCAGGGTGTCTTTCCCACCCAAGCATCAAACCCACATCTTCATCTCCTGTGCCTCCTGCATTAGCAGGCAGATTCATAACAACTGTGTTACCTATAGCTTTGACATAAAAATGATTGTGGCTTGTTTACAATTGCTTTAATGTGGCTGGAGACCTTGAAAATTAATCTTTGGTCTAGTAAAATATGTCATGTAGTTGATTATTCTGGAATAATACTGTCAATCAACCAATGAGCTCTTTCAGCAGCTCCAATAATAGAAGTCATCTTCTTTCTTTCACTATTTTCCATGTTCATTAATTTCCCTCTAATCATTTTTCTTCTTGATGCTATATTCTCTTTTTTTGCCTTTTTAAAATATTCTTTATTTTTTATTTAAATCTACTCTACATTGGTTTACTTAGAATATTTATGAGATAATTTTCATATTTTCTTTCATTTCTTTTTCTTTTATTGTCCATTTATACTTTAAATTTCTGATTGGTGGCATTTCATATCTCAATTTTTTTTTTAGACTATATAAACTTTTTGGAACATGTTAAGTTTTCTTGATTGGTATATCTTTTATATTTTGTAAAATGTATAGGATCCATTTCTTTGCATCGCTATTTTTATTGATGTATAATTGATGTACAATATTGTATAAGTTAGGCTTCCCAGGTGGCACAGTGTTAAAGAACCGCCTGCTATTTCAGAAGACCTAAGACACATGAGTTCAATCCCTTGGTTGGGAAGATCCCTTGGAGTAGGAAATGGCAACCCACTCCACTATTCTTGTCTGGAAAACCCCATGTACAGAGGAGCTTGGTGGGGGCTGCAGTCCATGGAATCTCAAGAGTTAGAGCCCACTGAACAACTGAGCATGAACATGAGTGCATGATATAAGGTACAGGTGTACAATATAGTGATTCACAATTTAAAGGTTATACTTCACATATAGTTATTGTTACATATTGGCTATATTCTCTGTGTAGTACAATATATCCTTGTGGCTTATTTCTTACCTAATAGTTTGTACCTCTTAATCCCCTACCCGTAGATTGCCCTTGCCCTCCCTTTTCTTCTCCACACTGGTAACCACTAGATTATTCTCTATTTCTTTGAGTCTGTGTATTTTTTGTTCTTGTTATATTCACTAGTTTGTTGTGTTCTTTCAATTTTCACATGTGATTTTATACAATATTTGCCTTTTCTTTGCCTGACTTATTTTGCTTAGTATAATATCCTCCAAGTCCATCCATGCTGTTGTAAATGGCAAAATTTCCTCTTTCTTATGGCTGAATAGTAACCCACTGTGTCTATGTGCATGTTTTCTTAATCCATTCATTTGGACATTTGTAAATAATGCTGCTGTGAATATTGGAGTACTTTGATGATAGCCATTCTAACAGATGTGTGGTGATATCTCAGTGTGATTTTGATTAGTGATATTGAGTATCTTTTCATGTGCCTGTTTGCTTTATACATGCCCTTTTTAGAACAATAACTATTCAGATCTTCTATCTATTCATTTTTCAATCAGGTTGTTTTATTTTTTATGTTGAGTTGTATGAGCTGTTTATGTATTTCAGATAAAATGCTATGACCAATAGGATCAATTTGTTCAGTGTACAAGTGTAAAATTTTGTTTCATGATTTCCTAAAACAATTTGCTAATGACTTTTGTTTCTGTTTGCTGATTTTGTGATATTGTGATAATTTAAATTTATTTAATTCTGTCCCATTTTACCTCTTTTTACACACAATTATTTTGGCTCCACTGTCTTCAAATAGTATTTATGATGTAATTTTATATAGAATTTCCATTGAAGTGAGGCTATTTTTTATCATTTGAGGAGGAAATTTTGGAATTTGTTTATACAACACTAATATTGTCTACAACTACACAGAATTCCTACCTCAAAGATTTCAGATTTATTTTTTGACTTTTTTATTTTTCTAGTTAAATCAGAGTTTATTATAATCAATGTTCTCAATTACAAAAACAAAATAAATTTGTTTTCAATATATAGGGCCATTATTTATATACTTGAAAATGTAAGGAACAGTATGACATCCTGAAAACTTTGCTAGAACTTTAGGAAATACCAGATATTTTACTAGATATAGATGTCTAGAGTTTAGGTAATTAGGGGGAAAATCTTGTTAAAGGTTTAAAAGTAAGTGAATATTACCACCTTGCTGAAATGAAAGCAGATACTCCTTTAAAAAGCAAAAACAATAAGAACATCAAGTTAAATATTAAAAATTATGAAATCATCAGTCTGGAAATAGCAATGTGATATATATCAATATATGATTCCCAGATTGAAATACTACCAAGTAATATGTACTTTTAACATACAATTTAACAACTCATGTATCAAAACTCTTAAAATATAAATGTACTTTCAAATATTTTACCTAAAATTTTACTGTGAGATTTAAAGGAAATTTAAGGTATATTGTAATATTGAGGGAAATATTATTCCAATTAATGTATAAATTAAAAAATATTTAGGTATATTATAATATTAGGTATATGTGGATAGTGAGGGAAAAGTAAATATGGTAGGTGGTATTTTACTTTCTTTAAACAAAGAAAGTGATCAATAGAAAGAAATAGAAGAAAACAATAGAATGGGAAAGACTAGAGATCTCTTCAAGAAAATTGGAGATACCAAGGGAAGATTTCATGCAAAGATGGGCCAATGAAGGACAGAAATAGTATGGACTTAACAGAAACAGAAGATATTAAGAAGAGGTGGCAAGAATACACAGAAGAACTGTACAAAAAAGATTTCCACAACACAGATGATCATGATGGTGTGATCACTCACCTAGAGCCAGATATCATGGAATGCAAAGTCAAGTGGGCCTGAGGAAGATTCACTGTGAACAAAGCTAGTGGAGGTGATGGAGGTTCAGTTGAGCTATTTCAAATCCTAAAAGATGATGCTGTGAAAGTGCTGCACACAATATGTTAGCAAATTTGGAAAACTAAGCAGTGGCCTCAGGACTGGAAAAGGTCAGTTTCCATTACAATCCCAGAGAAAGGCAATGCCAAGGAATGCTCAAACTATTGCACAGTTGCACTCATCTCACATGCTAGTAAAGTAATGCTCAAAATTCTCCAGGAGAGGCTTCAACAGTATGTAAACTATGAATTTCCAGATGTTCAAGCTGGATTTGGAATAGGCAGGGAATCAGAGATGAAATTGCCAACATCTGTGGATGATTGAAAAAGCAAGAGAGTTCCAGGAAAACATCTACTTCTGCTTTATTGACTATCCCAAAGCCTTTGACTGTGTGGATCACAACAAACTGTGGAAAATTCTTAAAGAGATGGCAATGGCAGACCATCTGTCCTGCCTCCTGAGAAAAGTGTATGCAGGTCAAGAAGCAATAGTTAGAACTGGACATGGAAAAACAGACTGGTTCCAAATTGGGAAAGGAGTACATCAGGCTGTATATTGTCACCTTGCTCATTTAACTTATATGTGGAATACATCATGAAAAATGCTTGACTGGATGAGATGCAAGCTGGAATCAAGATTGCTTGACACCACCCTTATGGCAGACAGTGAAGAAGAACTAAAGAGCCTCTTGATGAAAGTGAAAGTGGAGAGTGAAAACATTGGCTTAAATCTCAACATTCAGAAAACTAGGATCATAGCATCCATTACCATCATTTCATGGAAATAGCTGGGGAGACAATGGAAACAGTGACAGACTTTATTTTTTCTGTCTCCAAAATCACAGCAGATGGTGGCTGCAGCCATGAAACTGAAAAACGCTTACTCCTTGGAAGAAAAGTTATCACCAACCTAGACAGCATATTAAAAAGCAGAGATATTACTTTGCCAACAAAGGTCTGTGTAGTCAAAGCTATTATTTTTCCAGTTGCCATGTATGCATGTGAGAGATGGAGTATAAAGAAAGCTGAGTGCCAAAAAATTTATGCTTTTGAACTGTTGTGTTGGAGAAGACTCTTGAGAGTCCCTTGGATAGTAAGGAGATCCAACCAGTCCATCCTAAAGGAAATCAGTCCTGAATATTCATTGGAAGGTCTGATGGCTGAAACGCCAATCCTCTGGGGACCCGATGCAAAGAACTGACTCATTTGAAAAGACCCTGATGCTGGGAAAGATAGAAGGCAGCAGGAGAAGGGGACAACAGAGAATGAGATGGTTGGATGGCATCACCGACTCCATGGACAAGAGTTTGAGTAAACTCTGGGAGTTGCTGATCAACAGGGAAGCCTGGCATGCTGCAGTCCATGGGGTCACAAAGAGTTGGACACGACTGAGCAACTGGACTGAACTGATTGTACTTTCTTTAGTATTAGTGTTATTTGCTCAGTCGTACCCAACTCTTTGCGACGCCATGGACTGCAGCCTTCTGTCCATGAGAATTTCCAGGCAAGGATACTGGAGTGGGTTGCCACTTCCTTCTCCAGGGAATCTTCTCAACCCAGGAATCGAACCCAGGTCTCCTGCACTGCAGGCAGATTCTTTACCAACTGAGCTACTTTCTTTAAAAGCAAAAAATTGTAAAGTACTTAGCCTCCATTTAAAAAAAAAAAAAAAAAAGGTGAAAAACACCTGAGAATAAACCAAGGAAAATATCTCATTCCTTAAAAAAAAAAAAAGGAAAGCACTCTATTTGTTAAATGAAGTCATGATCCCATGAATAGACAACTTTATATTATAACAATCTAAAATATGTAGATTGGATTGTGGTTCCCTGATATTAAACATTGTATCTGACTTATCAATTATTTTCAGGAATATAGCATATATGGGCACACTGTGAGTTCTCAGCACATTTGTTCATCAGATAATGGGGGCAGTAATCACATTTTGAGGCTACAAAATACAAGCAAGTCACACTGGAGAAGATTTAAGATATTGTTCAAATTGAATCCTGAAAAATAAGTTGGAGGTTAGAGAAAGAAAGGAATAGGAAGAACATGCCTGGTATGAGAAATAATGTGTCTGTGGTAGAGAACACATTTCTTTCAATAGCGTTGTATTTTTTTCTCAAGATAGAACTAGGTAGCCGTAAAGCCACCCATATTGAATGTACTGTTTAAGCCTTTCTTTCAGGGTAAATGCAGCCATATTACTAACTTCTTGTCAATCAATAAACAGAAGTGAGATGTGTCATTATCAGTTTTACCCTATTGATAGGTATGGGCTCCTCCATATTTGTTTCTCTTTCTGTAACTAAGATGCTATAAACTCTGGTGAGATTTTGATGATAAAGACCAAATCCCTAGAAAAATGTAGAGGTCTAAGGTGGAAGGAACTTGAATCACTAAGTGACTCTCTAGATTAGTCTCTCCAGACTTTTTAACCTTGAGACATTTATAAAAGAAATAGATTTTTAGCATCTTTAAGCCACTGTGATTTGAGGTTCTCATTTTTATCATGTTTTAAACTCTTAACTAATGTTAACTAATCTTAACTAATACAGTGAACTCAAGTACATAAGAGAGAAACCACCATAAAGCTTAATGGTCAAAGACTGGATTAATCATAATTTAAAGAAAAAAAGAATGTGACCAAGGTGAATATAAGCAAATAATGTCTTCCATCACTTCTGAGAAGGATCCTTAGAAAACAGAGATGTGCAGTTTGACTTTTCTAGTTATTTTCTAATTTTAGGAGTGGGAAATTAAGATGACGTATAAATTACAAAACATAAAATGTCTTAATACAAGACTACAATTTCTGGAATCCACACCTTCAGACTTTATTGCATAACCCTGCAGGCATAAATGAGGAAGATGAGGTGTAGTTTGCAGATTAGTTACATGGACTTCACCTTCATTTCCACAAATTAACAAATGTGGCAGATTTGTTTAAACAATAACATTATCATCCAACCTGTTTTTCTTCATCTTAGAGGAAATGCTTTCAGTTTGTCACCATTGAGAATCTTTGCTTTGGGTTTGTCATCAGTTTAGTTCAGTTCAGTTCAGTCGCTCAGTCATGTCCGACTCTTTGTGAATCCATGAAACACAGCATGCCAGGCCTCCCTGTCTATCACCAACTCCCAGAGTCTACTAAAACCTATGTCCATTGAGTTGGTGATGCCATCCAAACATCTCATCCTCTGTCGTCCCCTCCTCCTCCTGCCCTCAATCTTTTCCAGCATCAGGGTCTTTTCCAATGAGTCAGCTCTCTGCATCAGGTGGTCAAAGTATTGGAGTTTCAGCTGCAACATCAGTTCCTCCAATGAATACCCAGGACTGATCTCCTTTAGGATGGATTGGTTGGATCCTCTTGCAGTCCAAGAGACTCTCAAGACTCTTCTCCACACCACAGTTCAAAAGCATCAATTCTTTGGTGTTCAGCTTTCTTTATAGTCCAACTCTCACATCCATACATGACCACTGGAAAAACCATAACATGATATATGGCCTTTATTATGTTGAAGTATGTTTCTCTAGTCCTACTTTCTGGAGAGTTTTATCATAAATGGGAGTTGAATTTTTTTCAAAGTCTTTCTCTGCATCTATTGAGATCATCATATGATTTTTATGTATCAAATTTGTTAATATTGTGTATCATACTGACTTTGTGTATGTTGAAGAATCTTTGCATTCCTGGAATAAAGCCTACTTGATCTTGATGATCTTTTATCTTTCAAATGTGCTTTATTGACTATACCAAAGCCTTTGACTGTGTGGATCACAATAAACTGTGGAAAATTCTGAAAGAGATGGGAATACCAGACCACCTGACCTGCCTCTTGAGAAACCTGTATGCAGGTCAAGAAGCAACAGTCAGAACTGGACATGGAACAACAGACTGGTTTCAAATAGGAAAAGCCTGTATATTGGCACCTTGCTTATTTAACTTCTATGCAGAGTATATCATGAGAAATGCTGGGCTGGAGGAAGTACAAGCTGGAATCAAGATTGAGAGGAGAAATAGCAGTAACCTCATATACGCAGATGACACTACCCTTATGGCAGAAAGTGAAGAAGAGCTAAAGATCCTCTTGATGAAAGTGAAAGTGGAGAGTGAAAAAGTTGGCTTAAAGCTCAACATTCAAAAAACTAAGATCATAGCATCCATTCTCATCATTTCATGGCAAATAGCTAGGCAAAGAGTGGAAACAGTGGCTGACTTTATTTTTCTTGGCCCCAAAATCACTACAGATGGTGATTGCAGTTGTGAAATGAAAAGATGCTTACTCCTTGGAGGGAAAGTTATGACCAATGTAGACTGCTGGGAGCCAGCACGGTCCATCCCACCCATGACAAGGTCATGCGGAAGAGATCTGATAAGCAAGGCTTCAGGACTTGAGGGAGCCCCCTGGACCAGCTTGAGCATCTACCCCCAAACCAGAATCCGTCTGTCATACTATTTTATACCTTTCACCAACTCTTCTGACATTAACAGGGGGCTATCCCCGACCACCTTTCTCTGGAGAAAATCAACTTAGGGCTCTAGCTAATAAGTCTCCTGGACATGAGAGGAATATTTCAAATCAAACCCCCTCTGTTAGCATTCTAGCTTGCTTGGCAGGTTTATCCAGCTATGCATGGATTGTTGCAGCTACTCATATGATTGTTCACAGCCTCTCAACTGTGAGAGGCATGGGAAGCCTAAAACATAGAGCCTTTCAAAGAGTTAAAATTTATTAGAATACTGCTGGTGTAGGGTTTCATTGTTGAGCCAATGCTTGCTGCTAAGTTCCCATATCCGTTATCCATTGTGCACCTGGGAGTGCATTAGTTAAAATAGTTGGAATTTAAGAAAAACAAGTAGTAACCTTGGAATTAACCACATCAGACCTTTGAGCTAATTGGTTCTTTCTTTGTTGTAACTCACTGCACCTTTGCTCCGTGAGAAGTGTAACTCTGTTTGATACTTTCTGAGGCTGACATAGATTAGAAATATAAAGAAAAATATTTCAAGGGAAAATAAGTTTTCTGGCTGAGCAGCCTTTATTAAAAGAGGGCCATAAAATGTTCACAGGCCTCCAAGGCCAGAAGATAATGTACACAACATTGTTTATGGGAAGGGTATGCAGAAAAAATACTGGTTTCAATAAGGGCAAAACTGCTGGAGTGTTTGGGCTGATTCTGCATGACCTTGCATCTTTCATTTCTCTCTATGTACAAGTCAAGGTATAAAAGCCCCTTTTGAAAATAAAATTAGGGGCCTTGCTCATCGAAGAAGCTTGGTCTCCCTGTGTTTTTCTTTCTTTCTCTCTTTCTTTTTCTCTCAGCCTCTTTTTCTCCTCTATTTTCTTATCTGCAACATTCTTTATCTCTCTCTAAATCATTCTCTTCGCCGACGCCATTTCTCTTGAGGGTTCTCCTGGGTCCTGTGGGGGCAAGACCCCGGCAGTAGACAGCATATTAAAAAGCAGAGACATTACTTTGTCAACAAAGGTCCATCTAGTCAAGGCTATGGTTTTTCCAGTGGTCATGTATGGATGTGAGAGTTGGACTATAAAGAATGCTGAGCATCGAAGAATTGATGCTTTTGAAGTGTGATGTTGGAGAAGACTCTTGAGAATCCCTTGGACTGCAAGGAGATCCAACCCAGTCCATCCTAAAGGAGATCAGTCTTGGGTGTTCATTGGTAGGACTGATGTTGAAGCTGAAACTCTAATACTTTGGCCACCTCATGCGAAGAGTTGAGTCATTGGAAAAGACTCATGCTGGAAGGGATTGGGGGCTGGAGGAAAGGGGGACGACAGAGAATGAGATGGCTGGATGGCATCACTGACTCAATGGATGTGAGTTTGAGAGAACTCCAGGAGTGGGTGATGCCAGAGTGGCCTGGTGTGCTGCAATTCATGCGGTTGCAAAGAGTTGGACACGACTGAGTGACTAAACTGAACTGAACTGAACTCAGATCATTTACAGAGATTTATGTGGTCTCCCTGTTACTTTGTTCACATTTTACTACTTTAATGTAGACAGTGTAGTACTTTTCGTCCACTTAAAAAACTAGATGATTATTTTAGTTTATTGAGTTTCAGATTATTGTGTTCTTAGAAATAGCTTTCAAAAAGCTCCATCCCAAGTTTTGATTATGAGACCCATGAAAAAAAGTAAAATAATACTGAATATGTCAGAGGGAGAGCGAGAGACAGACAGACTCAGAGACACAGAGAGTTGTAGCTTAGTAGAACATACTGGTGGAGAAGGCAATGGCAACCCACTCCAGTACTCTTGCCTGGAAAATCCCATGAATGGAGGAGCCTGGTAGGCTACAGTCCATGGGGTCGCTGAGAGACTTCACTTTCACTTTTTACTTTCATGTATTGGAGAAGGAAATGGTACCCCACTCCAGTGTTCTTGCCTGGAGAATCCCAGGGACAGTGGAGCCTGGAGGGCTGCCCTCTAGGGGGTCAAACAGAGTCGGACACGACTGAAGTGACTTAGTACCAGCAGCAGAGCATACTGGAATGTCACTTCTGAAAAGAAAGTTGCATATGTGGAGGTGGATTTCCCAGAGAAGCACTTAACACCACACTCTGCAAAGTATTTATCTGTCAGTGGTTAAATGGCCACAATGATGGTGATCTGTTGGACCTTTAGAGCCACTGGAGGAACTATCAAGTCTGACTGACAAGCTTAGGGGCAAAAATGGTGAGAAATAGAATTGAGCCTGTGAGATCTCTACTTGATAAACTTCCCAAAGCTGAGAGTCCATGAAAAAAAAATTGAAATTACTGTTGATTATTGATTGTAGATGCCAAATAATCCCAAAATTTCTAAATTTTTACCATCCTGTTAAATAGATAATGGCCTGATGAACACTTAACTGTCTGCTTCTCAAAATACTTATAGTTATTTAAGAAATAAGAAAAAATCTGCCAAAAGCCACATAAAATGTTACCAACTTAAAATGACCAAGTCACTACTTATTAAGACATGACATAATAAGTTGTTTTAAAACAATGATGGTAGATGAAAAATAAAAACACAAAGCCAAGGTTCCTGGAAGAACGGAAAGCAAAGTTAAGTTAGGATTGATGGTGCCAATCTTTACATATCAGGATTGAAATTATGACCTGACACTTTATCCTAAGGTTTGCCATCAGAGCTACCCAGAGATAGGTTACCCTCCCTAGTGTGAGTCCTCATCACTCTGCAACTCAAAGAGTGCTACATTAAATTCAGCAGCTCAATGGAAAGAAAAGGAAAATTCTTACAAAACCAAATCATACAGAACTTCACTAGGGAAAAGAAAGTGAAAAAAGTTCAGGATAAGGCAAAGAGCTCAGGGAACATAGTTGAGAAGAGTTTCATCTATAAATAAAAGCAGAAATGCTACATTGCCCCAATTTATTTTTGAAGAAACTATCCTTTGAAGATTGTCCATACAGCACTACCTAGGTTTGACTCCTAACAGATTTACAGAGCATTCTTTTGCACTTGTTCTATTTTCTGTTTAATGCTGAATTTCAAGCTGCTGGATAACCTAGAGGAGTGTATTGCCATGGATACAGTGAGGTGTGATTGTTAAAATAGACTTGGCATGTTTATTTTTCCAAGTATTCATTTTGAACACTTGTTTACAGTTCTTTTATATTTTAAATTTGTTCACAGAATACCACTTTGGCTCTCTGTTTTCCTTTGGTTTTACCACTTACACAGAAGCAGAGGCTAATCTATTACAACTGAAACTGCCACACTCAAAATGGATGTTTAAGTACTACCCCTGACATTAACCACTGTCATTGTTAAAAGACTCTCATCTCAGTTTAAATTAACATTGACCTTAGATTTAATAAGGACGTCGACAATTACTGTCAAAGCAGCTATATCACATCAAGGAAAGGCATGCATCATGAAACACATTAAAGTATTTTAAGACATTAAGTATTTTAATACTTTTATTATTATGTTATAATAGTGCACTAATTATACAAATGTAGACCTCTGTAGCAAGATGATAGTCTTAAAATTTTAAGGCATGTTTAAAATTCTTTGGAAAATATAGCCTCAAGGTAGCATCCTCTAAATTCCCCAGGCCTGGTACAAGCGCTGAAATATTAGAACAGATGGTTAATAATAAAGGACTGTAATCTTGTTAAAATTTTTCACCAAAATATTTTCAAAATTGTTTGGTTTGTTTTTTTTTTATTTTTTGTCAAATTAATCTTAACAGAGGCTGAACCTCTGTCTTCAGTTTCTTGTGTAACGTGTGAAAAATCAAAGCACATGGTAAAAGGTCAGTGTCAATCTCTTGAATGAAAGAATGTTTAAATGGCTATCTATGTGCCTGCTTGGCTGGATGACTGCAGTTTTTCCTTTGTGTTTTAGGATCTTCGTGTTTGAAATTATTATTGGATTGTGTAAAATGAACAATGAAAACTAAGGAATACTTCACTTCATGTATAGCAGTAATACTCAAATTTCAGAATGTATAAGTCATCTAGAGTGACAGTTAAATTACCCATTTCTCAACTCCTCATATAAGGATTAAGTATGTATAGGTTGGGACCTAAGAATCTGCATTTTAACACATTCAAATTTGTACTAATGCAGGCTGTCTGTGGATTATGTTTTGAGACATACTTTTATATAATATATAGTTTTGATCAGAACAGACCCAGTTATTATAAAAACTCTTGAGCAAATATAAGTTAAGATGGTCATACTTCAGAGTAATACTAAGTAGATCTCTGAACCTCTGGTTAAAGTCTCACCAAGCCAATAAATATTGCTGTAAACACAATAAAAATAAATCTGAGTTGAACATTTGACAGGTGCAGGGTTTTGGAATGTTAGCATAGCTCTTGATTCAGTTACCTGGGTTAAGGTCTTGGCTGTCACCTTTAGAAGCTGGATCTCCTTAAATGCATTACTTAACTTCTCTCTTCTATAGTAGTTTCATCTGTACAAGTGGAGAAAACTAGCATTCCTTTTTTAACTAACATAAAGCATTTAAAAGGATAGCTGATACTTTATAAGCTCTTAATCAGTAACATTTTCTACTCAAAAATCAGTGTTCTTCTCTTTCATTTTCCTAGTATCTTTGGAATGCTGTCATGAGAGATTCATAGAAAATGTAAATCTTAGTAGGATGTTAGGATCAAATAACAGGGCCTCTTCATTTTATAAATAAAATAAAATCAACTAGAGAGGTTGGGAGCTTTGTCAAGATCACACAGCTAGCCTGAGAGAAATGGGACTAAAGTTCTAGACTTTTTACGATTCCTCTTTTATGTTTATTTTTCAGAATACCTTTGTCAATTGTACAGAGTACATGGGCTCAGCCTGAGAGCTATAAGATTTTATTTTCTCCCCTTGGGATGAGCGAGATGATTATAGAATCCACGTATTCATTGTTTGAGGGTTTTTGTTTTCATATTTTATTTAATTTTTTATTTTTGTTGGAATATAGTTGCCATGTTGTATTATTTTCAGGTGTACAGCAAAGTGAATCAGTTTTACGTAGACATATATCAGCTCTTTTTTAAGATTCTTTTCCTGTATAGGTCATCACAGAGTATTAAGTAGAGTTTCCTGTGCTATATAGTAGGTCTTTGTTTGTTCGCTGCTTTATATATAGTAGTGTGAATATGTCAATCCCAGTCTCCCATCCTCTGGTAACTGTCAGTTTCTTTTCTACATATGTTACTCCTGTTTTGTAAGTAAGTTCGTTTGTACTTTCTTTAAGATTCCACATGTAAGCAGTATCATATATTTGGTTTTCAATGTCTGACTTACTTCAACTTGTATGAAAATCTCTAGGTCTACCCATGTTGCTGCAAATGGCATTATTGTGTTCTTTTCTATGACTGAAAAATATTGCATTGTACATATGTACCTTATCTTCATTCCTCCATCCGTGGACATTTAGGTTGCTTCCATGTCCTGGCTATTGTAAATAGTGCTGCAGGGATCACTATTTACATTTGGTGGTACCTTTTTGAATCATGGTTTTCTCTAGGTATATGTCTAGGAGTGGGACTGCTATGTATGATAGTTCTATTTTTAGGTTTTTTAAGGAATCCCCATACCCTTCTCCATAACAGTTGCAGCAATTTACATTCCCATTCACAGTGTAGAAGGATTCCCTTTTGTCCACACCCTCTCTATCATTTATTGTTTGTAGATTGTTTTTTTGATGATGTCCATTCTAAAGTGTATAGTGATACTTCATTTTAGTTTGATTTGTATTTCTCTATGGAGAAGGCAATGGCATCCCACTCCAGTACTCTTGCCTGGAAAATCCCATGGATGGAGGAGCCTGGTAGGCTGCAGTCCATGGGGTTGTCAAGAGTCGGACATGATTGAGTGACTTCACTTTCACTTTTCACTTTCATGCATTGGAGAAGGAAATGGCAACCCACTCCGGTGTTCTTGCCTGGAGAATCCCAGGGATAGGGGAGCCTGATGGGCTGCTGTCTATGGTGTTGCACAGAGTCGGACATGACTGAAGTGACTTAGCAGCAGCAGTATTTCTCTAAAAATTAGTGATGTTGAGCCTCATATGCTTCTTGGTCATCTGTACATCTTCTTTGGAGAAATGCCTATTTAGATCTTCTAGCTATTTTTTGATTGAGTTGTTTGTTTTTTAATTTTGGGCTCCATGAGCTGTTTGTATTTTTTTGGAGATTAATCCCTTGTTAGTTGCTTTGTTTGTAAATATTTTCTCCCAATCAAGAGGGCTGACTTTTTGTTTTGTTTGTGGCTTCCTTTGCTGTGCAAAAGTCATTGAGTTTTTAAGGACATGAAACCTAAAAATGCCCCAGAAGGCAACATATCTATTTTCTTCAATGAACAGATATTTATTGTGCACATATTTACTAGGTGAACAATAATTCATAGGACATACTTCAGCCACTTTACCAAGGACAAAAATATACTTGTCTGTTTCTTTGATTCGAATGATGATACAGTACAAAAATAATTGACTTAAAATATTCTCATGAGTAAAAATGAATGACTATACAGTACTAAAAAGCCTCTTGATGAAAGTGAAAGAGGAGAGGGAAAAAGCTGGCTTAAAGCTCAACATTCAGAAAATGAAGATCATGGCATCCAGTCCCATCACTTCATGGGAAATAGATGGGGAAACAGTGGAAACAGTGTCAGACTTTATTTTTGGGGGCTCCAAAATCACTGCAGATGGTGTTTGCAGCCATGAAATTAAAAGACGCTTACTCCTTGGAAGGAAAGTTATGACCAACCTAGATAGCATATTCAAAAGCAGAGATATTACTTTGCCGACTAAGGTCTGTCTAGTTAAGGCTGTAGTTTTTCCAGTAGTCATGTATGGATGTGAGAGTTGGACTGTGAAGAAGGCTGAGCACCGAAGAATTGACGCGTTTGAACTGTGTTGTTGGAGAAGACTCTTGAGAGTCCCTTGGACTGCAAGGAGATCCAACCAGTCCATTCTGAAGGAGATCAGCCCTGGGGTTTCTTTGGAAGGAATGATGCTAAAGCTGAAACTCCAGTACTTTGGCCACCTCATGCGAAGAGTTGACTCATTAGAAAAGACTCTGATGCTGGGAGGGATTGGGGGCAGGAGGAGAAGGGGATGACAGAGGATGAGTTGGCTGGATGGCATCACTGACTCGATGGACATGAGTCTGAGTGAACTCCGGAAGTTGGTGATGGACAGGGAGACCTTGCGTGCTGCGATTCATGGGGTCTCAAATAGTTGGACACAACTGAGTAACTGAACTGAACTGAACTGATACAGTGTCCATCATGTAGAATAAAGAAAAGTACAGAAATAACAATTTTCTTTTTGTTGTCTGTGTTATTTCTGTCATTGATTATTTTAAAATCACTGAAATCAAATGTATGTCATTGATTATCAATGGAAAGGGGAGACCTGGGCATAGAGCACTTGAGTAAGGGAACCCAGGAGAATCGCTCTGCCAGCTGGCTTGCAGTCTCAGGTTTTATGGCAATGGGGTTAGTTTCCAGGTTGGTTCTGGCCAGTCATCTTGCTTGGACCATATGCAGTCTGATTCAGGATCCTTCCTCTCTCATCCAAGATGGATTCTAGCACAAAGGTATCTGGTAGTTAGAAGGAAAGTAGTTAGAAGGCTATATTATAGACTGGAATGTCTTCCCTCTTTTTCACCCATCCAAAATTCATCTGACTGTTAGTTTTATGCTCTTATTGGGACCTCCTGTTGTGAAATAACTCACAATTGTCCCTTGCCAGGGCAAGTGGTTTCAGACAATGGTTCCTTAATAGGCTGTTAATATTATTTGATTGAAACAAATACAGAATTTAACCAATAATTAATAGGATAATATTAATATTAAAATTAAATCTTTGCACTTTTCAACATGACTGTTTCTCCTTTTCAAAATTTAATAATGACTTATTCTAAAGTTTATATTGAAAAGTGAAAGAGCAGTAATAAAAAACAGAAGATTAAAAGAGAAAGCAAAAGAAAAGCATATGACTGACACTACTGAACTTCAAGTCTTACTACAAAGCTGCATGAAGCTGCAGTGATCAAGATATGATAGTATTACCAAAAATATACACAAATAATTAATGGAACAAAATAGAGAGCCCAGAAATAGATCCATATAAATAAAAGCAGCTGATCTTTGACATAGAAAGTGAAAGTGAAAGTGAAAGTGAAGTCACTCAGTCATGTCCGACTCTTTGTGACCCCATGGACTGTAGCCCACCAGGCTTCTCCATCCATGGGATTCTCCAGGCAAGAATACTGGAGTGGGTTGCAATTTCCTTCTCCAGGGGATCTTCCTGACCCATGGATCGAACCCAGGTCTCCCACATTGCAGGCAGATGCTTTAACCTCTGAGCCACCAGGGAAGATTTTTGACATAGGGGTATAGGCAATTAAATAGAGAAAGGACTAAATTAAATAAATGACTGGAACAACTGGACATCCATATGCAAAAAAAATAAAATAAAATAAATGTCTTACACATTTCACAGGTTTAGCTCAAAATGTATTACAAAAATCAAGGCAAATGCAAAATGTGAATCTCCTAGGATATAAAATGAGATAGCGTTTAGGTGGCCTTGAGCTTGCTGATTTTTTTTTATGGCTTACTGGGTTTTCCTTGATGTATGGGCTTTTCTCTAGTTGTGGTGAGTAAGAACTATTCTCTAGTTGCAGCACATGGGCTTCCTACTGCAGTGGCTTCTCTTGTTGCGGAGCACAGGTTCCTGGGTGCCTGGGCTTCAACAGTTGCAGGATGTGGGCCCAGTGGTTGTGGCTCCCAGGGCTCCAGAACCAGGCTTAATAGTTGTGGTACATGGACTTGGTTGCCCTGTGACATGTGGGATCTTCCCAGAATAGGGTTCAAACCTGTGTCTCCTGCATTGGCAGGGGCATTTGTTACCACTGAGCCACCAGGACGACCCTGCTGATGATTTTTTATTAATAGATGTAGTACCAAAAGCACTGTCCAAGTGGGAATAAAATAATTTGATCTTAATTAGTACTAAAATATTACTTTGCAACAGGCTTTATTAAGAGAATGAAAAGATAAGTCACAGACTTGGAGAAAACATTTGGAAATATATGTATACGTGTGTGTATGTGTGTGTGTGTGTATGTGTGTGTGATAGTTGTATCTAAAATATATAAAGAGTTCTTATAACTCAATAATAAGAAAACAAACAACCCAGTTAAAATGTGGGTAAAAGCTGTTAAAAGAAACCGTATCAAACAAGATTATATGTGGGAAATAAGCATATTAAAATGATGTTCAGTATAACATTTCATTAGGTAATAGCATATTAAAATAACAGTGTGGTGACATTGTAAACTTACTAGAATGTCTTAAATCCAACACCAAATGCTAGTGAGAATATGAAGCAAAGGTAAACATCCTCTTTGGAAGACAGTTTGGTAGTTTCTTACAAAACTAAACATGTTTTTACCATACAGTACAGTAATTGCATTTTTAGTATTTTCAAAAGGAACTGAAAATGTATATCCGCAAGAAGAATGTTTATGGAAGCTTTATTCATAATTGCAAAACTCGGAAACAATCAAGATGTACTTCAGTCACTGAATTGATAAACAAATGTGGTACATCCATACAATGGAAAGCTATTCAGAACTAAAAGAAAATAAATGAGGTATCAAGCCATTAAAAAGAGCATGCTGCCGCTGCTGCTAAGTCACTTCAGTCGTGTCCGACGCTGTGCGACCCCATAGACAGCAACCCACCAGGCTCCCTCGTCCCTGGGATTCTCCAGGCAAGAACACTGGAGTGGGTTGCCATTTCCTGCTCCAATGCATGAAAGTGAAAAGTGAAAGTGAAGTCACTCAGTTGTGTCCGACTCTTAACGACCCCAGGGACTGCAGCCCACCAGGCTCCTCCATCCATGGGATTTTCCAGGCAAGAGTACTGGAGTGGGGTGCCATTGCCTTCTCCATAGGGGGAATTTAAATATGTAGGACTAAGTGAAAGAATCCTGTATGAAAAAGATGCATTCTATGATTTGAACTATCTCGCATTCTGGAAAACACAAAACTATAGAGTCAGGGGAAAAAAAAGAATCAGTGATTGCCAAGGGTTTGGGACAAGGAGGAAGCACTGGGAATTTTTTAGACAGGAAAACTATTCTGCATGATATTTAAATGGTGGGTGTGTCCTCATAGGTTTATCCATACCTTTAGAGTGTACAACACAGAGTGAACCCTAATGAAAACTATGACCACTAGTTAGTAATAATGTTTCATATAATGTAATACTTGCTCCTCTATTGTAAGATATGTTCCACATTGAGGAACCAATGTTAAAAATAGGGGAAACTGAGGGAGAGGTGGAGTAAGGGAGTATATATGAACTCTTTGTACTTTCCACTCATTTTTCCATAAACTTAAAATTGCTCTAAAGTAACTAAAAAAATAAACAGCAAAAATGTAATATAAGACCCATTTTATCCATTATAAAGAAAAGCAAACCAAAAAATTTGAATCATAAATTACCCTTTTATTAAATTTATTTATCATTAAAATAAAGCAGAAAAATATCATAAAAACCATTCTAAACCAAAAAAAATATTATTACCAGAACCTCTTGAAAACTACAGTAAAGAATTTTAGAAAAATTGAGAAGACCATATACACAAAGGCATACAAACTAAGTATAATAACATTGAAGAGTTACACATTTGGGGAATTTTTACACTTTATTCAGATAGAAAATATTAAATACATTCTTAACATCAGTAGAATAGTTTGAAAGGATTAGTATAATTAATCATGCTTACTCAGTGTTAGAAACTTAAAATTCACCATGCCTCCAAAGACCTGACTAAAGTGAGATATGAGTTTTTTTTTCCTTAATTAAAAATCAATTTTGATAAAAAGCAAATTTTTAAGGCATTGCTAGTCTTAGTTAAGTTGAATTAATGAAGATTTATCTTACTCTGGGCAAACAAAATATACCTTTATTTCTAGGATAAGATTCACATTGGATATGATCCATCCAAAAATGCCAGTAAAAGTAACTTCTAAAAACGTTCTTTCCCCATCTATGTTTTTATTTAAAACTAACTTCTTTGCATTTAAAGTTCACCATTTTCATTCCAGTTCTTTGGAAATCCAAGATGTTAGTTTACTCTGGTTTATATTTTTGAATTCTGGTCCAAGTAGGCTCTTTACCAGCTTCAGTATTTTGATGGGTTGAATGTTTGTTGACCTGAGGGTCATGATGATGTGGTTTTATTTCTTTACAGACAAATATGTAGCACAATTATAATGCCTTTAGAGCAGAAAGTAAACAATGTATATCTAGTTCACTGCTTTTATTGTTTCAAAATATAGCTCAACTGGCTTTGAAGTCATTAATTTTCTGTGCCTCTTCAATGAAATGGTGTCTTATATAACACCTGAACAAGAGTGAATTATTTTACTTCAGAAGATGCAGCAAAAGAGTTATGCACTATTGAACTTTTAATATAAACCAACTGCTCCTTGAAATGCTTAATGATTACAGAGAAGACCTATAGGGAGCTTCCAGACTCAATCGCTCCTAGAAGAATAAATAAAATAGACAGGTAATTAAAAGCAAATTCAGTGCTTGTTTTCACTGTTCAGTATGTGTGCTCACTAAGGGTTAGCAGGTCAGAAGTAGGAATGCAGAATACTAAACTGATGGTAGACTTCGCTACAAGAAATCTACACTGTGCTTTTCATTGTGAAAATCAGCAATGGAAAGTCTTCAACTTTAACTGACAGTCCAATACCAATTTTTTAATAGATGTGAATTAAAATGATGTGGAACTGTGTGACAATGAGTATGTTTGTATGTTAAGTTGCTTTTTATTTGCAAACTGTAAGCCATATATATAGGAAACATTAATGTTTGATATTTCCTAGGGGCAAATTTTGAAGATTAGCTTTCTTCTTTTTCATTTTTTTCCTGTAATTATATCTACTGGGAATTTAAAATTTAAACTTGCAGACTATAAATGGAAAACTGAACTAGAAGCTTTATTTGTTATTCTCCATTCCAGTCTGGAAGCTTGAGAAAGTAAACATTTTGCTTTCTGAAAATATTTATACAGCAAAATGTTCTTTGTATTACATGTCAGAATTTTACATTCCAGTAGTTTAATAAAACAGCTGATTTATTTCTAATTATGCAAATCCTTTTCCACATACTGTAGTTTTGATAAATACATACAGCAGGTTGTAACACATGATTTTTTTTTTTAATTGAACAGATGCTAAGATCACAAAACTTGCCAATACTAAAATATTTGGGGAAAACATGGACTATGCTAACTGAGTCTGCAACAAAGACTGTTCCAAAGCTGAAAGGCCCATGTATAGCAAAATGTTTAAGAATATAAGAACATATTTAAGAAGATAAAGTTTGATGTATTCTGAGATTTCCTTCCTAGACAATACCTCTGAGAATGTTGTTATATACACCCAATAAGTGAGGAGTAAATAAATGTAACACTATACTATAATGATTCAGGAATGGCACAAGCTGTGAAGAGGAGAACTGAGTTATAAAAAGTGAAAAGGAAACTTTACAACATTTAAGAACCTACGTGCTGGTAGAAAGAGCTTCTATTTTTATTTTCCTTTTGCCGTTTTCAGATGGTAATGCCTTTTGAATATTTTGAATATTTGGCAGATTAAAAAAATAACTAAAATTTAATGCAGGACCATATTCCAACTACATAAGGAAATGATCTGTGCTTTTCTTTAGTTTTCACTACTCACTGTTCACATATGTGCAGACTTGGAGGCTGCTTTTTCTCAGTAAAAATATTTGGAGGACAGTAGTATCAAACCAGACTGCACTACCACGTGAAAATCCTTTGAAGCCCCCAACTGTGGTTGATTTTCTATTCCAAATACTTTTCCAATCCCATTAAATGCTATCTAATCCTCTCACTTTCAGATGATCATTCTTCTCATTTCAGAGAGAAAATAAAATGCATTAGATAGGAACTAGAATAAATTCCTCTAAAAAACAAAAGAAAGTAGGAGAAGGAAGGAAGGGAAAGGGAATAAGAGGGATGGAGAAAAGGACAGAGGAAAAAAAGAAAAGAAAATGTAAATGGATAACAGTTTCTCTCACAACCAAAATCTAATTTCCTCATCTCTGCCAGATTCTATGCTCTTCTGTCTTTCTAGGGATTTCTTTAACCACAGGCTCTCATCTTTACCTACTTCTCTTCTGGATTTATCTATAAGTATTTGAAAATATGCTGTAGTGTTAAGCAGTAAATAAACTCTGTCCCCCCTCTAGGTAACTACCTCCCCACCCACTCCTTACCTCAGGCACCTTATGGTAACCTACCAATGCTCCCTCCTTCATTTTATGGCTACAAAAGCACATTACAATTTACTATACTGGCCATGTTTCCCAAACTTCAGTTTGTATTCCTTATGTCTCTCCTAAGTCTTCATCTTTCCTAATGTACAAATTTCCTCCTTGGCTGTCTCACTTACCTCCATGACTTCAATCTTCTAACTCTTCCAAAACCTACCTTTGCATCCTAGCTTCTCCTAGACTTTGGAATGGAATATTGAACAAAACAGTAGACACAACTGCTTGGATATAAGACAGGAAACCCACACTCAACATATTCACAGCTGAAATCTGCAACTTTCTTCCCCAGGCCCATTCTCCTTTGCCTCCTAGCTTAATACAGAGTCTCGCAAAAATCTGCCCTGCTATTATTGCTGTTAGAATACCCAGTCACTGATTTAGGAAAAACAAACAAACAAACAAACATGTAATATTTGATCAGTGTGATACTCTCTCTTTTCTGGTGTTCTATCAGTTTAATTACTTAATTATTATTATTTTTAATTATCTCATTTTGGCTAAAATGAAAGAAACTTTCATTAGTCTTGTGGTGGAATAAACATAATTTTCCCATGTTAGTAGAGCTAATGTTTAGTTGACCTGTCATCTTTTTTCTTTAAATCTTATACCAATAATGAATACTTCAGATATTTTCTTGTAAAGAAACTCTCATAGCAGTATAAATCATGCTATTTATATGTATAATTCCACTCATTATTCTATAAACCAATAAATGTATTTTATTTTACATTATATTTTGCACCAGACATGCTAAGGTATATTCCCTGAAATAAGATGTAATCACCATTGCTGTGTTAACAATATAATCATATAAATTGTTCAATCAGATTTATAGAAGAGATTGCACTAAAGAATATTAGCGGTACTGATTCTCCTCTGTTATGATATCCTTCAAAATTTCCAACAAGCGATCTTGCTATCTCAAAGTGAACAATTACAAAAATTAATAAAGCGTTTCCTTGAAAGCAATCATGAATAAATATTATTCACTGATTTTTGCCATACTTCAACTCTTTGAAGTCTGTTTTAATGCATTTCAGGGGGAAAATTACATAATCTCTCCAATTGTGAAGAGTCCTACAATTTTTCATCAATACCCATGCCTGGAGTGAGTAATTGTTTCCTCTCCATATATGTTTTGTTTCAAATATGAAATATAGCTACTATTTTTGGCTTCACTTTCATAAACATAGATGGAAAGACTATAAGAAATATTGTTTGGAGTTTTTCACTAAGTATATTTTGCATGTGTCTGAATAAACTTGAGAAAAACTACCACAAAATTATGTATCTATATGACAAAAATAATTCACAAAGTTAAAATTAAGATGATGCCCAGTTTATTAATATTAATGTACTTATGAGACTTCTTGAACTTTACATATTCATTTGATGAGGCCACAGTTATTTGATTAGTTTTTTAAAATTTATTCGAACTTATCATTTTGATTGGCCCAGATGGTAAAGAATCTGCCTGTGATGCATGAGACCTGGGTTCAATCCTTTGGTTGGGAAGATTCCCTAGAGAAAGGTATGGCAACCCACTTCAGTATGCTTGCCTGGAGAATCCCATGGACAGAGGAGCCTGGTGGACTACAGTCCATGGAGTCACAAAGAGTCAGACATGACTGAGCAACTAACACAAACACACACACCAAACACACACATTGTTTTGAGTATTTAGATATCACTATTTAATTTTTATGCATTAATAAATTTTGTGCATTAAAAATTATTGAATTGTGTGAACAATAAAACTAGTAACATATTTCATCTTTATTAGTAATTTGATATAAGTTGTTAAAATGTCTTGGATAAATGTTTTGCTCTCTGTGCTTAGTCGCTCAGTCATGTCTGACTCTCTGCGACCTCATAGACTGTAGCATGCCAGGTTTATCTGTCCATAGATTCTCCAGGCAAGACTATTGGAGTGGGTTACCATGCCCTCCTCAAGGGGAGCTTTCCAATCCTGGGATCAAACCCAGGTCTCCCACATTGCAGCCGGATTCTTTACCATCTGAGCCACCAGGGAAAACCAAGAAAGGATACTAGAGTGGTAGCCTATCCCTTTTCCAGGGGATCTTCCCAATCTAGGAATTGAACCAGGGTTTCCAGTATTTCAGATGGATTCTTTACCAGCTGAGCTACCAGGGAAGCCCCAATGTGTATTTTTCCTTAGTGAAAGAACAATAAAAATCATTTAGCACTTATTTTATTCCAAGGACTCTGCTATAGCTTTCACCTATGAAAATCCATTTAATTCTGACAAGAAATGTCTAAGGTAGGTAGTATTATTTTCATGCTTTATAGACTAGAAGCTGAGACAGAGAGCTAAAGGACTTGACTTCAGGTGATTTAACTCATACAGGGAGACCTGTAGCAGTCCACTTCAATACCTAAACTATAATCTCTTCAGTATAGCAAAAGGTTTTACATTGATTTCTGTAAAAAAACAAACAAACATGACATGACCATTGTATAGTTTCTTCCCTTTCTTTTTGTAATTATTTTAAATTCAAAGGTAATTTATTAGCTAAGTTAATTTGATATTTTTATTATAAATGGGCACTTCTAAATTAATAATTCCTCAAAATAAAAACCTTCTATGCAAACATAGCCTGTATATCATGTACTGTTTATTTACCTGCTATTTTCTCTGACAGTGTTTGTCACATAAACTGTAAATAAATACCTTGTGCCATGATAGATCTGTTTGACAGTCTCAAAGAAAGATGAATGTGTTTCTAACAGTGAGAACACAGGAGAGGTATGAGCATATTCTCTTCTAAGTACCAAGTATAAAAGGTAAACATTTCTAAAACTACAGTGGATCTGTATTATTTAGACTGAAATCAAGAAGAACGTTCTAACAATGAATTCCCAAATCTGATTGAAGATTTTAGAAAATAAAGATAATAGATATTGACACTATTCAGTTCAGTTCAGTTGCTTGGTCATGTCCAACTCTTTGCAACCCCATGGGCTGCAGCACACGAGGCTTCCCTGTTCATCACCAACTCCCAGAGCTTGCTCAAACTCATGTCCATCGAGTCAGTGATGCCATCCAACCATCTTATCCCTGTTGTACCCTTCTCCTTCAGCATTCAATCTTTCCCAGCAAAAGGGTCTTTTCCAATGAGTCATTTCTTCGCATCAAGTCCCCAAAGGATTGAGTTTCAGCTTCAGCATCAGTCCTCCCAATCAATATTCAGAATGATTTCCTTTAGGATTGACTGGTTTGATATCCTGGCAGTCCAAGGGACTCTGAAGAGTCTTCTCCAACACCACGGTTCAAAAGCATCAATTCTTTGGTGCTCAGCTTTCTTTATGGTCCATCTCTCACATCCATACATGACTACTGGAAAAATCATAGCTTTGCCTAGACGGACCTTTGTTGGCAAAGTAATGTCTCTGTTTTTTAATATGCTAAGTTGGTCATAACTTTTCTTCCAAGGAGCAAGCATCTTTTAATTTCATGGCTGCAATCACCATCTGTAGTGATTTTGGAGCCCCAAAATAAAGTATGTCACCGTTTCCACTGTTTCCCCATCTATTTGCCATTTTACTGTTAGTGGAATAAAAAATAAGGACAAGTATTGTAAAAAATGAACTATTTTTTAAAACCAGATATTTCAGATGTAGTCCCTAGATCTGCTAACACATTAAAAATATCTGAATTTGTTGAAACTATATTGATAAGGTTTGAAGATTTCAGATATACCAGATATGCTATAAACATATTTTAAAACTTTTTTCCTGTTTTGAAAATTTTCTAAAATTTTCCTGTTCTGTTTTTATTCCACTAACAATATTTTATTCCTCTTAGATTATTTTAACATCTCATTTGCTTCCTTTCCCCCACAAAAAAACTCAGTATTTTATGTTAAAAATTACTCTCTAAGTTAATTCAAGAACAAAATTGCCTGGAAGTTACAGTATTAATAACATGGTATTATCACAAAATACAGGATTATCCTCCTTAAAATATAGTATTATATTTACTGTTAAATATACCTTTACTTCAGCTGTCTCTCTCTGCTCTTCAACAAGTTTCTAGTAGAAATAACATATTCTCATTTCCTGATTATAAAATATTTCAACTCCTAACTCATACTTATGGTGATATATCAAAAACGTTTTTTCTTTAATACTTGATGAAAAGCAGTATCTTATGTACAGAAAAATTAATACATAATTATATTTGAAGACAACAATTAACATTTTTATAAGAAACTCAATTAACACATAAATAAAGGCTTAGGATATGTTTCTTTTTGGCAGGTGGATGTATACTTAAGATCTGAATTTGCCTTGTTAAAACTATTAGTGCACCAGGTACTGAATATTTGAATTTTACACATCTGCATTTCAGAATAGATATATAATTATAGTAAAAACTCTGCAGTTGTGGTAAAATAGTACAATATAAGTCTTTAAAACAGAAGTATAAAAAGATTGAAATGAAGGACACTTTTTTTCCCTGTAGCTCTCAATTCATTATGCATGCATATGTGTGTTTACATGTAGATATACACAGACAAAACCACACAGGCCCATGCAAGATGTACATTCAAGGGTTTTATGGTACAAGGGTAAGAATAAAAATAGAAACATTTGCTTTGAAGTACTTAGTTAAGATATGTCTTTTTAACAATTTTATAAGGTTATTTTAATTCAGCAATATGAAAGAACATGAATTTTTAAAGTTAGTAAACAAGTATTGAAGAATGAAAAAGATAGCATTCACTAATTTTAAGTTATGCATCTGAATTTGCATATTAACCTCCATATTTAATAAATTACAGCAGGTATGGATTTATAAGTAGCATGTGTGACTGGGTCAATTATAAAGTCTTCTAGCTATAACACTGCTGAAAGCTGCCTGATGAGCCTTGGCAAGTCCATACTCACCATGGAGGGGAAGGGCAGCAGTTTAGTTGGAAGGAGGGCACAGTAGTTGATTTGTCCTAAAACTGTAATTGTAGAGCAAACACTTTTTAAATAAAGTCACCAGGTTATTTGTACGGACTTTAGAATGCAAAGCATGATACAATTCCAACTGGGGATTTGTAACATCTACCATCAGCACCACTCTTGTCTATATGTAAAAGCCATCCATTTTGCAGCTTTTACAAAGTGGAGCCAGAGATTTTTCTCATTTTGATTAAAATTCTCTTTTTCTTAGTTCTCATACTTTTACCATTTCCTTCTCAGTTCAGTTCAGTTCAGTCGCTCAGTCGTGTCTGACTCTTTGCGACCCCATGAATTGCAGCATGCCAAGCCTCCCTGTCCATCACCAACTCCCGGAATTCACTCAGACTCACGTCCATCGAGTCCGTGATGCCATCCAGCCATCTCATCCTGGGTCATCCCCTTCTCCTCCTGCCCCCAATCCCTCCCAGCATCAGAGTCTTTTCCAATGAGTCAACTCTTCGCATGAGGTGGCCAAAGTACTGGAGTTTCAGCTTTAGCATCATTCCTTCCAAAGAAATCCCAGGGCTGATCTCCTTCAGAATGGACTGGTTGTATCTCCTTGCAGTCCAAGGGACTCTCAAGAGTCTTTTCCAACACCACACTTCAAAAGCATCAATTCTTTGGCACTCAGCCTTCTTCACAGTCCAACTCTCACATCCATACATGACCACTGGAAAAACCATAGCCTCGACTAGACGGACCTTTGTTGGCAAAGTAATGTCTCTGCTTTTCAACATGCTATCTAGGTTGGTCGTAACTTTTCTTCCAAGGAGTAAGCGTCTTTTAATTTCATGGCTGCAATCACCATCTGCAGTGATTTTGGAGCCCTAAAAATAAACATCTATTTTTGCTTTATTGACTATGCCAAAGTGCCGAGGGCCAGCATGAGGAACTCTGCCCATGGCAAATGTCATGAGGAAGGAGGCTTGGCATACACAAAGGTGTGATCAAGCCTCAGGAAACCCCCTGTTCCCGAGCATCTAACCCCAAAACCAGAGTCTGTTTTATGCTCTCACCTACACCTCTGACTTTACGGGGGGCTCTCCCCCATAGCCGTTTCTCTCGGAGAAGGAGTAAACGTGCAGTTCCAAGGCAATAAAAATTCCTGGGCGTGACAAGTATTTCAGCTTAGGACTCCTCTGAAGGTTATCTAGCCCACCTGTATAGGTTTGTCTGGCCACATGTGATTGTTTACAGCCTACCAACCTGAGAGGCATGAGATGTTTTAGACTTACTAAAGGCAAATTCTTTGGGGGAGTTGGAAATTATTAGTATAGTGGGTTGTTTAAGAATTATATTGGTGAAGCGTTTTTCATTTGTTGTGTCAATAATTGCTGCTAATTCCCTCCCCTGGGTGGGACAAGGATGTCTCAGGTCAAACCTCTCTGCTGACAGACTAGCTTGTGTGACAGGATTATCCATATTCCTGCCACTACAAACATGATTGTTTACTACCTCTCAACCATAAACAGCACAGAGAGTTTTGGAGTATTTTGAGTCTTAATTAGCATAGGGCTTTTCTCATTGTTGAGTCAATGACTGCCGCCAGGCTTCCATATCCTTAGGCACCTGGGAATATATTAATCAATGTATTTGGAATATAGAAAAGGAAATATAGTAGTTTTTGATGTTAGCAATACTAGACTTTTTGAGTTAATGAATTTTCTCTTTTGTAATAGATCACTGTACTTTGTTATAAATTACTGTGTCCTTGCTATGTAAAAATGTAACTTTATCACTATCTTAAGACTAAATAGATCTTAAGGGGAACATTGGTGAAAGGATTTTCCTTTGTTGGGCTGATGTTTGCTGCTAAATCTCCATATTCCCTGTCCTTATAATGAATATAACTAACATATAGGAGAAATAAGTATTAACCTTTAAGCATATAGGAGAAATAAGTATTAACCTTTAAGATTAATCATGTTAACCTTGGGTTAAATAAATTCCTTTCTTGACTGTAAATCACTACACCCTCACCCTATAGGAATGTAACTTTATTTGGAGGGTGGAGCCTGGTTTAAGAAAAAACACCCTTGGAAAAAATAAGTTTTTGGTAATCAGAAAGAAAGGATCATAAAATCCCTAAGACCTTTTTATGTGAAGCACCTGATTTTGATAAATGTCAGGACTGCTGACCACCACGTGACTCTGTATTCATCCCTATATGTAACAAAAGGTACATAAGCAAACCCAAAAATAAAGAAATCAGATCAGTTTCCAGAAAGACTGATTCCCCCATGTCGCTTCTTTTTTGCTCCCCGTTTTTCTGGCTGAAATTCCCATCTGGAGCATGGATGCTATTCCACATAATCCAAGTTATTCAGCCTCTTTTTCTCCACTAATCTTCCTACTACACTATCCGTTTCTAATCTCTCTATATATCTGTAATTAAATATGTATCTTTCCAAAGACGCCGACGCCGTCCCCCCACCTTTGAATCACCCTGGATCCACCGGGGCTGGACCCCAGCACCAAAGCCTTTGACTGTGTGGATAACAATCAACTGTGGAAAATTCTGAAAGAGATGGGCATATCAGACCACCTAACCTGCCTCTTGAGAAATCTGTATGCAGGTCAGGAAGCAACAGTTAGAACTGGACATGGAACAACAGACTGGTTCCAAATAGGAAAAGGAGTACGTCAAGGCTGTATATTGTCACCCTGCTTATTTAACTTCTATGCAGAGTACATCATGAGAAACGCTGGGCTAGAAGAAACACAAACTGGAATCAAGATTGCCGGGAGAAATATCAATCAACTCAGATATGCAGATGACACCACCCTTATGGCAGAAAGTGAAGAGGAACTAAAAAGCCGCTTGATGAAAGTGAAAGAGGAGAGCGAAAAAGTTGGGTTAAAGCTCAGCATTCAGAAAATGAAGATCATGGCATCCAGTCCCATCACTTCATGGGAAATAGATGGGAAGCAGTGGAAACAGTGTCACACTTTATTTTTTGGGCTCCAAAATCACTGCAGATGGTGACTGCAGCCATGAAATTAAAAGACGCTTACTCCTTGGAAGGAAAGTTATGACCAACCTAGATAGCATATTCAAAAGCAGAGACATTACTTTGCCGACTAAGGTCTGTCTAGTCAAGGCTATGGTTTCCCCTGTGGTCATGTATGGATGTGAGAGTTGGACTGTGAAGAAGGCTGAGCGCAGAAGAATTGATGCTTTTGAACTGTGGTGTTGGAGAAGACTCTTGAGAGTCCCTTGGTCTGCAAGGAGATCCAACCAGTCCATTCTGAAGGAGATCAACCCTGGGATTTCTTTGGAAGGAATGATGCTAAAGCTGAAACTCCAGTACTTTGGCCACCTCATGCGAAGAGTTGACTCATTGGAAAAGACTCTGATGCTGGGAGGGATTGGGGGCAAGAGGAGAAAGGGACAACCAAGGATGAGATGGCTGGATGGCATCACTGACTTGATGGACGTGAGTTTGAGTGAACTCCAGGAGTTGGTGATGGACAGGGAGGCCTTGCATGCTGCGATTCATGGGGTCGCAAAGAGTCGGACACGACTGAGCGACTGAACTGAACTAAAAATAAAGTCTGACACTGTTTCCACTGTTTCCCCATCTATTTCCCATGAAGTGATGGGACTGGATGCCATGATCTTCGTTTTCTGAATGTTGAGCTTTAAGCCAACATTTTCACTCTCCTCTTTCACTTTCATCAAGAGGCTTTTCAGTTCCTCTTCACTTTCTGCCATAAGGGTGGTGTCATCTGCATATCTGAGGTTATTGATATTTCTCCTGGCAATCTTGATTCCAGCTTGTGCTTCTTCCAGCCCAGCCTTTCTCATGATGTACTCTGAATAGAAGTTAAATAAGCAGGGTGACAGTATACAGCCTTGACATACTCCTTTTCCTATTTGGAGCCAGTCTGTTGTTCCATGTCCAGTTCTAACTGTTACCTCCTGACCTGCATATAGGTTTCTTAAGAGGCAGGTCAGGTGGTCTGGTATTCCGTCTAGATCCATCCATTTCCTTCTAGATGATCGTTCCTCATCCTAGTGGTAATATTTTGCATTGTTCTCTATTCACATCTATAATACTTCAGAGTTTAGTCTGTAAAGTATTACAAACTTCAGTAATCATAATTATATTTATAATGCCATAGATATTTCAGTTTTTCAATTTAGATATTTTACAAATCTTTGAAACAGCAACTTCAAAATCTTTATTTTAAACTCAACAATTGCTTGTTGATCTGTTTTATATTGTTTCATTTAGTCTTCATATCAACTCCATGACTCAGGTCTTGATCAACCACATTTCTCATAATTGATATGGACCCTACTGCCCTGGATTCTAACTTCATCTGAAAATTTGTGAGTCTCATGTGCTGTTGTACTTAAGTGACTTTATAATTGAAAATGGGATTCTAAGTTAACCACTACACAAAAAATAGCTACTCTGTTACTGGAATGCTTCTTTCTAGATAGTTTGCAAATAGCTCTTGCAAAAAATTTTTCTATTGCAAGTGAATTGTTTACCCTGGGCTATTTTAATTCCTAACACCAGTACTGTACTAACACTAAGCATTATGAAGGAGGCCTATGAGTTTCTAGGCCTCCCTCTGTTATTGTTCTGCTAGATTTTCCTACTTAATTATGATATGCTCACCATGCATGGGAATGTTTTCCTCTTGTATGTATGCACACATATCCACACACATGAAAGGACATGCACGTACACGTACACACACACACACACACACACACACACATGTTTTTTGATCAATATACAATAGAATGAACTAGATTAGAACCTGGCAGGTACTCAAAAATACATTCAAATTGTTTTTGAGAAAGTAAGCGCTGGTGAAGAGACAGGTTGATAAATATCGTAATAAAATTTAAGTCAACATTTTGTTTAAAATGGAACACATTGCATAAAGTTGGAGCTTATAGACCAACTAAAATTTAGCTGCATCTTGTAGGGGGAAAAAGTAAATAATTTATATAAACCTTACTGATTTCAAACCAGAGAAAAGGCATCATTTATTAAAGTGCTGGGAAATTGATAGTGATGATGATGATAAGCAAATGGATAATAGTGTCGAATTTTGGAGGCCTTCCATCTACACTTTCTGAATGAGTAAAGAAAAAAGAAAGCATCTGGCATACCAGATGGCTTATATTTGTGATGCCCAAGGGAAAAAAAAAAGAGTATGGAAGACAGAAAGACATGTTCCTACTGATACTAATAGTTTAGTTTTCAAATTATGCTACCATCATTTTTTCTCTATAGGAGATAAATGTGCCTATGCATCAAAAAAGACATTTTAAGAATGAACTCATAAGGAAAGAAGCAGACTGAATTCAAATGTCTTTTTCTTGTAGAAAATTGAATCCCCAATCATCTAAGGTGTTTTACCAATTCTAACAGTGTTATTTTCCCCCAGCTTCTGGCTTAGTCTTCACCCTGTAGGTGTTTCTTCTGATTCAGAATATTTTTCATACCTGTTTCCCCTTCACACTTGCAATGTTAGGGAAAGACTTAGGCCACACATGCAACATCCTTGTGATTTTTTTGGACATCAAAGTCCAAAAGGACTATCATGGGGCTGCTTAATCTTTCTGTAAGTGACTTGTGGTTCCTAAGTATCAACTATTCCTGGAACACCATTTCTTAGTCCTGCGTTCCTTGGCTCTTCTTCATGACACCCTATAGCCCTCATGGAAGGGACACCTCTCCCCCCTCATCAGCTCTCTCCATGGAGATCTCAACAGAATGTCTGTTCATTTTCATTCTCCTTGATTAAAACTGGCAAGTGTTTTGAAGATGGGTGCATTGAGAACAGAAAGTTTACATTCAGTTTACTTGTTCCCAGGTTTCACAATCCTTTTGTTTTCTGTTGCTTATAAGAAGTTTGACAATTCCTTGAAAGTGTTTTCTTCTTGTTAATAATTATAGTTTAAAGAACTGTTCATGCATTAGTAAGTGAGAGTCACATATACCAAATGTTTGATTATATAAATAAATTAATAGGATAACATGGTAATTGTTTTGAACTGAGAGGAGAAAATGTGGTCATGTCATAAATCATATTTTTGAGTCAATAATTCTCTGAGTTCCTTTGCCTTGTAAAAACATATGTATGTGAATTTTAATAGAATGAATTGTTGGTAATTGAAGCAGTTTTCACAATGCTATCAAAGATCTTAAAGATAACAATGAAGTTTAAGACATTGAAAGAGGAAAGATAAAGATAAGTAACAAAATAAAGTAAAATAAAATCTATCTGCAGCATTGATTTGTACAAAGATGGTTAGTATTCAGTTTGTTATACTTTTTAATTTGTCATATTAATGTAAAGCTGTTTTTAATAAAATGCTGGACTTCTAACATAATAGATTTTTGCTTTTTTAAATGAAGGTCCAAAAGCTTTTATAATTTGAATAGATTTTTATGAGAACAGACACACTATTTTACTTGTGCAAAATAAAGAGATAAATATTTACCAGACTTTAATTAGCTACAATGAATCACTTTAAAGAGTGACAGAATAGTTCAAGGCTTTTGTCTTTGACTTACCAATTAATTACTAATTTTATGTTGTCAATAAATACTTTGACATTATGGAGTAACACAGAATTACAATGAGCATTGAAAGTCATTTAGTAACTTTTTAAATGTTTCAGTGTTAGCTTGTTATTTTAATTATTTAAGTGTACAGATTTTAATAGATTAAGGCTGTACAAGTAGTATTGTTTAGTCAGTAGTAACACATTTCATAATCTTATACTAAGCCTTACAGATATTTCTAAGGAATAGATACAATGACCTAACATAGACCAAAGTGAGTAGGTCAGTACAAATTCACTGCAGATGGGAATATGATATCTTATAGGCTGTTTCTTGGTTATTTATTTCTAGTATTTTATCTATTTCAAGTTAGATTATATGATTTTTCTTGGGGGGGCAGTAGTAATTATTATACTATACATTTTTTGCTTCCCAACCTACACTTCTGTTCCCTGAAAACAGTATAACCTTTTAAAGCAGGCTGAATAAAGGCCCCCAAAGACACACAAGTCCTAATCCACAGAATTGGGGGAAGATACTTTACAGATTTTGTTAAGATAATGGGGCTTTATCTGATTGGGCCCAGGATGTAATCATAAATCTTAAAAAAGGGAAGCAAAGAAAGATTTGAATATAGTAGAGAAGTCCATATACAAAAACAGAAGCACTGTCAGAGAGCAAAGATGACTCTGAGGATGGGAGAAGGAGCCCAAGCCAGGGAATACCAGTGAGGCCACTACAGGCTGGAAAAGGCAAGGAGACAGAGTCATCCGTAAAGACTCCAGAAAGAGTGCAGTCTTGTTAATATCTTGTTTTGGTCCAACGAAATCTATTTAGACTTCTGACCTCTAGAACTGTAAGAGAATAAATGGTGGTGTTTAAGCCCATCAAGTTTGTCGTAATTTGTTACAGCAGCAATAGAAAGCTAATGAAGGGCTATCAACATATGTTGTTGAAATAGTCACTGGAAGTAATAAATTATACCATGTTCCTAAATAATACAAACTTCCTTGTCAGCTCAGATTGCCATTACAGCTGCTACTTGCATCTGAATAGTTCTGAGGCCTTGTCCTAAGGACCAAGCTCTACAGAAGCTTTTCTTCATTTTGTGTGTGTGTTAGTTGATCATTTGTGTCTGACTCTCCGTGACTCTACAGGCTATCGTCCACCAGGCTTCCCTGTCTTTGGGATTCTCCAGGCAAGGATACTGGAGTGATTGCCATTTCTTCTCCAACAGATATTCCAGACCCAGGGATCACATGTGAATCCCCTTCAGTTTAAACTGTCAGTGTGTCTGCTGTAAAAACGTGTAGGCTCTTTATTGAGTGAAAATCCAGCAGCATCCTTAATGTTCTCTTTGGAGCACATTTTCTTATCTTCTGAAATTTGGAGAGGTTAAGAATTTTCCAAATCTTCAAGTTCTGGTTCTTTATTTGTTTAGCAATTCCCTTTCAATTAATTCTTCTCCTCTTACATTTTACTATAAGCAGTTCAGGAAGAGTCAAGCCACTCCTTCAATATTTTGCTTAGAAATCTCCTAGCTAAATATCCAGCTTCATTATTTGAAAGGTCTACCCTCCATAAAAAATGGTAAAAACACAGTTCAGCCACATTTTTTTGCCATTTTATAACAAAGACTGCCTTTCTTTCAATTCTCAATAACATGCCCCTCCTTTCCATCCATCACTATGATGACCTTTAGTGTTCATTAACAAACATTACTTATGTATTGTCTAAGAAGATAGATGCTTTCCACTGAGCTCCCCTCTTTCCTTTCTGAGACCTCATCAAAATCCCCTTTAACTCCATATCGCCACCAACAGTCCCTTCATAGCAATAAAAGATTTTTAGCTCTTCAAAATTCTTCCAGCATTTACCCATTATGCAGTTTCAAAGTTGCTTCCACACTTTCAGCATTTGTTACAGTAGCACTCCTATGTAGGTATTAAAATCGTTCTCAGTCATCTCATGCTGCTGTAAAATAATACCAGACACAGTCTGCCTTAATCAACTTTTTTAATTTTTTATTCTTATACTTCTAAGGGTTAAAAAGTCCAAAATCAAGGTTTTTGCAGGGTTCAGTTTCTGGTGAAAACTCTCTTTCTGGTTTGGAGAAGGACTTTCTCAGTGTGTCCAGTTATGGCACAGAGAGTGTGTTCTGATGTCTTTTCCTCTTTTTATAAGGAAATTATTGTATTAGGTCCCATATTATCTCCTTTGTTTAATTTTAATTACCAACATCATGAGATCATAGAGAAAGCAAGGGAATTCCAGAAAAGCATTTACTTCTGCTTTTGACTATGCTAAAACTTTTGACTGTGTGGATCACAACAAACTCTGGAAAAATCATAAGGAGATGGGAGTAACAGATCACCTTAATTGTCTTCTGAAGAACCTGCATGTGGGTCAAGGAGCAAGAGTTAGAATCAGACATAGAACAACTGACTGGTTCAAAATTGGGAAAGGAGTACATCAAGGCTGTATATTGCCGCCTTGCTTATTTAAGTTATATGCAGAGTACATTATGTGAAGTGACAGGCTGGATGAATCACAAGCTGGAATCAAGATTGCCAAAACATCAACAACCTTAGATGCAGATGATACCACTCTAATGGTAGAAGGTGAAGAGGAACTAAAAGAGTCTCTTGATGAAGGTAAAAGAGGAGAGTGAAAAAGTTGGCTTGAAACTCATAATTAAAGGAACTAACATGGCATCCAGTCCCATCACTTCATGGAAATAGATGGGGAAAAAGTGAAAGCAATGACAGATTTATTTTCTTGAGCTCCAAAATCACTGCAAATGGTGATTAAAAGATGCTTGCTGCTCATAAGGAGAGTTATGACAAACCTAGACAGCATATTAATAAGCAGAGACATCAGTTTGCTGACAAAGATCCACATAGTTGAGGCTATGCTTTTACCAGTAGTCATGTACAGATGTGAGGGTTGTACTATAAAGAAGACTGAGCATAAAAGATTTGATGGTTTCAAATTATGGTGCTGGAGAAGACTCTTGAAAGTTCCTTGGACTGCAAGGAGGTCAAACCAGTCAATCCTAAAGGAGATCAATCTTGTATATTCATTGGAAGGACTGTTGCTGAAGCTCAAGCTTCAGTACTTTGATCACCTGATGTGAAAAGCTGACTCATTGGAAAAAGACCCTGATGCTGGGTAAGATTAGAAGCCAAAAGATAAGGAGGTGGTAGAGAAAGAGATGTTTAGATAACATCACTGACTCAATGCTGCTGCTGCTAAGTCACTTCAGTCGTGTCCGACTCTGTGCGACCCCATAGATGGCAGGCCACCAGGGTCCTCTGTCCCTGGGATTCTCCAGGCAAGAACACTGGAGTGGGTTGCCATTTCCTTCTCCATGGACATGAATTAATGCAAACTTGTGGAGCGACCAGGTTTGCTGCAGTCTATGGGGTCACAAAGACTCAGACATGACTTAGCAGTTGAATAACAACAATAATCTCCTTGTAAGGTCAATAACTCAATATAGTCATATGAGTGTTATATATATATAAGCCCTAACATGTATATATAACATGTATATAAGCCCTAATATGTATATATTTTTAGGGGTCATAATTTAATCCATAGCAGTCCTCAAATTACATGTCAGAGATATTAAAGACAGACTGACTATACAATTTCCAACAGTAGAGTATATATATGTACATTAACGTTTGTTTTAAAGTGAACACTAACTGATTTTATACATAACCATGAGCATAGATTTTGAATAAAGGTCATGGTCAGTTACTGCAATACATTAAGAAGAGCTGTATTAGTATATGGGCAGACTTCTATGTATAAAAGATTGCTACATACATTTAATAGAAAAAACCTACATGCATTTTATCACATTTTAAGATAATTCATTTTAAATGTAGAAATATGATTTAGAGATTTGGCTATTTATCACATATATGCTATTATCTCTTTAATTCAGAATTATCAGAAGCATTTTTATATAAAGTCAAATAATTCTTAGTCTCAGGTTCTACTTCAGTCTTGTTGTCAGTGCCTATTTTTCAATATTCTCAATTCCAAGGTTTTAGATTTTAGTTTTCCTATTTTGTGTGCATGTCCATACTCAGTCACTCAGCTGTGTCCAACTCTCTATGACCCTATGGACTGTACCTGATCAGGTTTCTCTGCCATGGTGTTTTCCAAGCAAGAATACTGGAGTGGGTTACCATTTCCTTCTCCAAGGGATCTCTCTGACCCAAGGATCAAATGCATGTCTCCTAAGTCTATTGTTATTCATTATTTTAAAAATATATACTTAATAAATATTAATATAGAATTGCAAAAGCAACCCCTGCTTTGAGTTAAGCAACTCAAAGGCTTGCTTATTTGAGTTAAGAACTCAGTCTTCTACAAGAGTGAGAACAAGGGAATTTATGATTGACTACCATGTGATAAATGCTATGAAAGGGAATGAAGAGTGCATAATGGAAGTTCTTTAATATAGTCAAGGAAGATTTTAACGAGGTAGTAAGCTTAAGCTGAGTCTTCAAGACCTGTGGCATACCGATCTTAAGGCAGATACAATATTCTATACATTGGTATTAAGGTTTAATAAGGATGAGTTTGTTAGGAGAGTACTGGTAGCATGCTCTATTTGATTTTCCTATATTAATCAAAGTGACTTCTTTCTGGTTTTAAGTTTGTGTCTGTTGATATTTATCAGTTGAGTTCAGTTTAGTTGCTCAGTCATATTCGACTCTTGGTAACCCCAAGGACTGGAGCACTCCAGGCCTCCCTGTCCATCACCAACTCCCGGAGTCTACTCAAAATTATATCCAGTGAGTCAGTGACTCCATCCAACCATTTCATCCTCTGTTGTCCCCTTTTCCTCCTGCCCTCAATCTTTCCCCAAATCAGGGTCTTTTCAAATGAGTCAGCTCTTTGCATCAGGTGGTGAAAGTATTGGAGGTTCAACTTTAACATCAGTCCTTCCAATCAAAACCCAGGACTGATCTCCTTTAGGATGGACTGGTTGGATTTTCTTGCAGTCCAAAGGACTCTCAAGAGTCTTCTCCAACACCACAGTTCAAAAGCATCAATTCTTCGGTGCTCAGCTTTCTTTACAGTCCAACTCTCACATCCAAACATGACTACTGGAAAAACCATAGCTTGACTAGATGGACCTTTGTTGGCGAAGTAATGTCTCTGCTTTTTAATATGCTGTCTAGATTGATCATAACTTTCCTTTGAAGGAGTAAGTGTCTTTTAATTTCATGGCTACAGTCACCATCTGCAGTGATTTTGGAGCCCTCAAAAATAAAGTCTGACACTGTTTCCACTGTTTTCCTATCTATTTGCCATGAAGTGATGGGACCAGATGCCATGATCTTCGTTTTCTGAATGTTGAGCTTTAAGCCAACTTTTTCAACCCTCTTTCACTTTCATCAAGAGGCTTTTTAGTGAAGTGTGGCTTCTGTGTAATGCAATAGTTAAGATTTCTCTTCACTGTCCTTTGGTTTCCTATTTATACACTATTTTAAAAGTTACAGCACCACTGGCCTTTCTGTGGAAATGATGGGAAGTTCTTTTATTTTTACTGCTTGATGAAGAATCTCAGAGAAGGCAATGGCAGCCCATTCAAGTACTCTTGCCTGGAAAATCCCATGGATGGAGGAGCCTGGTAGGCTGTGGCCCATGGGATCACTACGAGTCGGGCACGACTGAGTGACTTCACTTTCACTTTTCACTTTCCTGCATTGGAGAAGGAAATGGCAACCCACTCCAGTGTTATTGCCTGGAGAATCCCAGGGACGAGGGAGCCTGGTGGTCTTCCGTCTATGGGGTCACACAGAGTCGGACACTACTGAAGCGACTTAGCAGCAGCAGCAGCAGCAGATGAAAAATCTAGGTCTTAAAAACACCAGAAATGAAAATATGACTGTTAGTGCATTAACTTGAACTATTTCTCAATGTAGTTAAAGGTGATTATTTATTTGGAGCCTCAGTTAAGATAAACTTGATTTGTTTTAATAAGTCTTGGTGAATACTTTGTCTTGTTTTTGTTATTGTTTAGTCGTTAAGTCAAGTCTGACTCTTTTGTAAACCCATGGACTATAGGCCTCCAGGCTCTTCTGTTCATGGGATTTCACAGGCAAGAATAGTGGGATGAGTTGCCATTTCCTTCTCCAGGGGATCATCCCGACCCAGGGATCGAAACCGTGTCTGCTTCTTGGCAGGAAGATCCTTTACTACTCAGCCATCAAGACTGGTAAATGCTTGGTATACTGTGTCTTATATACTTCTTACAGATCAAAAATTGTGCTGTATCACATTGCCACTGGCATCTAGGTACAGTTTAGGAAGCGATTCCAATATCTTTTGTATGTAGCCAGAGTCAAGGTAGCAGTTACTGATAAGCCCAGCAGGACTGCAAAGCATTACGTTATTTCTTTTCTCACATGATTTTAACTTTTCCATCAGATCCCAATAGCAGACACACACACACATGTGCACACATACTTTCAAATTATATGCCATCATAGGGAAAATTAAACAAAGCTAATTTCTCCTTCTTGTTTCTTCTTGTTTCTCCATTCTATAATTTACTTGTTACCTTCTTGACCCATCTAAGGCATTATAATATATTACTTCCAAAAAATCTAAAGAAATCTCTATGATCTGTATTCCTCCTATATATTCTTTTTTTTGGAATCTGGGTGTTAGTGTTGATCACTGCCTCAACATTTGTTGTGTGTTATCATTTATTCTCTCACATTCAGAGTTTACTCAGAAACTGAAATATCCTTAATTTACTACTAGCAAATTGTCGAGTACTAATATCTATATTCTAATGGATAAAAGATGATTTAAATAAAGATGCCAAATTTACTCTGCTGCTGATTTGGGCCTTTTTTGTTTTTCTTTAAGTCTGCTTCAGATACTACCACAACAAAAGCAAGACAGATGAAAATTTTCAATGCTTCATAGAAGACATAGTCTTTAAATGTGTACAGAAGTCACCATATTAGAACACAGATGGTCTTCACCTTCTCTAGAATTCTTGAAAACTGATTTTTATTGCTTCTTCAACATTTACTAACTTCTCATTTTTATCTCTAGAATCACCTTTTCTTGGTCATATTTTAAAGACAAAACAGTTTTGTCTTTATGCGCTTCTTAAAGATTCTTCACTGAAATAGCACAATTAGCTCAGTGTAGTAGCTATTCTACTTATCCTCCTTACTCACAGAGAGGATAATGGGGAGGCCTAACCCCTATACTCTGACATTTTAGAACACGAGCCAGAATAATAGATTTAGTGTACTGAAGCCGTGTGGTCATGGTATCTCTTACCAGCGTGCATACTGAATATATGAGGAAGCCAGACAATTGTTTCTATAGAGATCTAAGGTTGCTAACTTAGCAAGAGTGTTTCTAATTCAATACTGTTATAGTGTGTGTGTGTATGTGTATGTGTATGTGTAAATTTAACAAGGCTATAGTAATGGAAATGCTAGGCAGAAATACTTTACAGCTTCATGCACCTTCCTCTAGGTACTAACTCATTTTACTAATCCCATTAAGTTAAGGCGACATTTGAATCATCTTGCAAAGCAAATTGATTAAAAAAAAGAACTTTGATCCTTTTATATTTAGGATATATCTCATGCATATGTACTGTCTCACTTCCTGCTGTACTTCTTTTTTTTTTTTTTTTCCTGCTGTACTTCTGTAGAGCATGGAACCAACATCAGTATGACACTGACTGAAAACTTTAAAATAATCCACTCACTTTCTCATAGTGATTTCTCATGGATTTCATAACGTGCTTAGATCCCCTATAAATCCTTATTTCTTAAGGCTTCAAACTAGTCTTGAAGTTAGCCCCCTCAGGCTCTACTTTAAATCAGACCCAAAGCTACATTTTCCCATTCCTTATTGAAAATGAATATCCTGAAGCCATGGGAAGAGAAAGTCCTTTTTGTCTTTAATTCCTGAGTATGTCTTTAGTATCTCTAAAAGAGAAACAAAAGTTTAAAGAAAATCATGTCTACCCTGTGCTGAGTATTCCTTGACCCTAAGTGGGATAACCAATTATAATGTGCAGGTCATTTTTATTCATAACAACCCATCTTATAGTTTAAAAATCCTGTTCCATAAGGTGTCTGTACACAAAATACATAAAGAAATTACACAAATCAACAACAACAAAACAAACAACCTGATCTGAAAAATCGTTTTTCCAAAGAAGACTTGAAGTGAGACAATAAGCATCTGAAAATATGTTCAACATCTAATTATTAGGGAACTGAAGATAAACACCAAAATAAGATATTACCTCACCTATTTAGAATAAGTTGACAAAAACACAGGAAATAACAAGTGTGGTTGAGGATGTGTGGGGAAAGAAACACTCATACACTGTCACTGGAAGTGTAAATTGGTGCAGCCACTAAGGAAAATGGTGCGGGAATTTCTCAAAAAATTAAGGAGAGAATGACAGCATGATCCAACTATCTCATTTCTAGGTATATATGTAAAGGATAGGAAAAAATCATTCAAAAAATAAATGCACCTTTATGTTTATCACAGAAATGTTAACAATAGGCAAGATTTGAAAACTGCTTAAGTACATATCTGGGAGAAGGAAATGGCAAACCACTCCAGCACTCTTGACTGGAGATTCTCATGGAGGGAGGAGCCTGGTAAGATACAGTCCATGGGGTCGCAAACAGTCAGACACAACTGAGCGACTTCATTTCACTTAAGTACATATCCAGTTAGAACTGGACATGGAACAACAGACTGGTTCCAAATAGGAAAAGGAGTATGTCAAGGCTGTATATTGTCATCCTGCTTATTTAACTTATATACAGAGTACATCATGAGAAATGCTGGGCTGGAAGAAGCACAAGCTGGAATCAAGATTGCCAGGAGAAATATCAATAACCTCAGATATGCAGATGACACCACCCTTATGGCAGAAAGAGAAGAGAAACTAAAAAGCTTCTTGATGAAAGTGAAAGAGGAGACTGAAAAAGTTGGCTTGAAGCTCAACATTCAGAAAACTAAGATCATGGCATCTGGTTCATGGGAAATAGATGGGGAAACAGTGTCAGACTTTATTTTTCTGGGCTCCAAAATCACTGCAGATGGTGATTGCTGCCATGAAATTAAAAGACTCTTACTCCTTGGAAGGAAAGTTATGACCAACCTAGATAGCATATTCAAAAGCAGAGACATTACTTTGCCAACAAAGGTCCGTCTGGTCAAAGTTATGGTTTTTCCTGTGGTCATGTATGGATGTGAGAGTTCGACTGTGAAGAAAGCTGAGTGCTGAAGAATTGATGCTTTTGAACTGTGGTGTTGGAGAAGACTCTTTGGGAGTCCCTTGGACTGCAAGGAGATCCAACCAGTCCCTTCTAAAGGAGAGTCCTGGGTATTCATTGGAAGCAATGATGCTAAAGCTGAAACTCCAGTACTTTGGCCAACTCATGAGAAGAGTTGACTCATTGGAAAAGACTCTGATGCTGGGAGGGATTGGGGGCAGGAGGAGAAGGGGACGACAGAGGATGAGATGGCTGGATGGTATCACCCACTCGATGGACATGAGTTTGAGTGAACTCTGGGAGTTGGTGATGGACAGGGAGACCTGGCGTGCTGTGGTTCATGGGGTCGCAAAGAGTCGGACACGACTGAGCGACAGAACTGAACTGAACTAAGTACATATCAACAGATGAATGAATAAAGAAGATGGAGAAGGCAATGGCACCTGACTCCAGTACCCTTGCCTGGAAAACCCCATGGGTGGAGGAGCCTGGTGGTCTGCAGTCCGTGGGGTAGCTAAGGGTCGGACATGACTGAGCGAGTTCACTTTCACTTTTCACTTTCACGCATTGAAGAAGGAAATGGCAACCCACTCCAGTGTTCTTGCCTGGTGAATCCCAGGGATGGAGGAGGCTGGTGGGCTCCCATCTATGGGGTCGCACAGAGTCAGACACGACTGAATCGACTTAGCAGCAGCAGCAGTATATATATGGGCTTCCTAGGTGGCTTAGTGGTAAAGAATCCACTTGCCAATGCAGAGGACATGGGTTCATTCTCTCAGTTGAGAAGATGCCCTGTAGAAGTAAATGGCAACTCACTCCAGTAGTCTTGCCTGGGAAATCCTATGAATTGAGAAGCCTGGTGGGATATAGTTCATGGGGCTACAGAAGAGAGGGACATGATTTAGAAACTAAAACGAACAAAGAATATACATATAGTAGTCCACAATAGACTACAACCCAGCCATGTTATTGTTCAGTCACTAAGCTGTGTCTGACTCTTTTCTGTCCCCATGGACTGTGGCCCAGCAGGCTCTTCTGTCCATGGGATTTCCAGGCAAGAATACTGGATTGGGTTGTCATTTCCCCTTCCAGGGGATCTTCCCAACCCAGAGATGGAAAGCACATCTCCTGCAGGTCTCCTGCATTGCAGGTGGATTATTTACCACTGAGCCACCTGGGGAGCCAGAAAGAGATAAAAGCATGCCCATTTACAAGAGCACAAATGGATCTTGAAGGTATTATGCTAAGTGAAATAAATCAGAAAAAAAAAAAAAGACAAGTGGTTTATGATGTCAGTATTGTGTGGATTATTACAAACAAATTAACTAACAATCAAAATAAATTAACAATCTGAGCCAAATAAAAAGAGTCATGTTGCTACAGAGAACAGGCTTGGGGAGAGCAGGAGAAGGGGTGGGAAAGGGAGAAATGGATAAAGAGATGAACTGTATGGTGACAGATGAAAACTATTTTAAGTGGTGAACACACTGTAGGGTATACAGAAATGGAAATATGATGCTGCACACATGAAATTAATATAAGATTATGTACCAATATTACCTGAATAATTTTAAATTAATTCTAAAATTATAACAAAAAATAAAAAGAATAGAGGATGAAACTCTCCTGTCCTCATTACCCAAAGATACACTACTTGTAGGGAAAGGAGTAAAAACAATAGCTGTCTGTAACTTTTGGAAAGACACGAAATGTTCTTGAGCCCAGGTTTCTGCCCTGAAAGAACAGATCTGCTACCACTAAAGGTGGGCATTAAAATCTTTCCAAAAAGCAAAAGGATATGATAATTATAAGCTTGTATGCATAGGATCAAAATATATGATGTAATGACAGAGAAAACTACAAGGAGAAATAGTTCTAAATAACAGTTGAAGATTTCAGTATCCCACTTTCAGTAATGAATGGAACAAACAAGATAAATTTTAAAAATAGAGAACTTAAACAACACAATGAATCATCCAACAGACATATATAAAACATTTAAATCCCAAACAGCAGTATTTACATTTTTCTCAAATACTCATTGGGAATTTTTCATAATAAGATTATATATTAGATTTAAATAGATTTTAAATGATATATATTATGCAAAGTATACTTTCTGACTAAAACAAATTAAATATAAATAGACTTAAAAAGATACATATTATGCAAAGTATATTTTCTGACCACAGTAGAATTAAGTTAGAAATCAGTAACAGAAGCAAAACTAGAAACTTCACTTCAACTTTATTTGGAAATTAAAAAGCACACTTGTTTTAAAAAAAAACTCTCTTTATTAATACAGTTATAATGTATTTATTATTTTAAAAGCAAGAAAAAACATTTAATTTTCAGATTATTTATTCCAGATATTTTTTAGGAATTTAGCTTGGTTGTTCTATACAGAATATACAGTTATTTCAACTTGCAAATTACTCCACTCTGAATGCTCTTTTTGATTATTTTTTTGGAGTAGAGTTGCTTTACAATGTTGGTTAGCAAAATGAATCAGATGGACATGTACATATTAATATATCCCCTCTCTTTGTATTTCCCTCCTTAATTCATCTCTAAATATTTCTGATTTTCCAGGTCGTGATTTCTTCCTTGACATATTGGTTGTTTAAGACTGTGTTTTTTTCACCAGGAAATATAAAGAACACACTCTTAAACAACCAGTGTGTCAAGGAAGAAATCACATCCAGAAAATTAAAAGACACAGTTAGAACCAGACATGGAACAACAGACTGGTTCAAGATTGGGAAAAGAATATATTAAGGATGTATATTGTCACTCTGCTCATTTAACTTATATGCAGAATACATCATATGAAATGCTGGGCAGAATGAGCACAAGCTGGTATCAAGATTGCTGGGAGAAATATCAATAATCTCAGACATGCAGATGACACCACTTTTATGGCAAAAGGTGAAGACGAACTAAAGAGCCTCTTGATGAAGGTGAAAGAGGAGAGTGAAAAAGCTGTCTTAAAACTTAACTTTCAGAAAACTAAGATCATGGCATCCAGTCCCATCACTTCATGGCAAATAGATGGGGAATCAATGGAAACACTGAGAGACTTTATATTCTTGGGCTCCAATATCACTGCAGATGGTGACTGCAGCCACCAAATTAAAAGATGCTTGCTATTTGTGGAAAAACAAAACAAAACAAACAAACAAACAAACAGAAACAAAAAACGATGACAAACCAATACAGCATGTGAAAAAGAAGAGACATTAGATCTTTGCCTACAAAAATCTGTCTAGTCAAAGCTATGGTTTTTCCAGTGGTTATGTATGAATATGAAAGTTGGACCATAAAGAAGGCTGAGTGCTGAAGAACTGATGCTTTTGAATTGTGGTATTGGAGAAGACTCTTGAGAGTTTCTTGGACAGCAAGGAGATCAAAAGAGTCAATCCTAAAGGAAATCAGTCCTGAATATTCATTGGAAGAACTGATGCTGAAGCTGAAATTCCAATACTTGGCCACCTGATGGGAAAAACCAACTCATTAGAGAAGACCCTGATGCTGGGAAAGATTGAAAGAAGGGGCTGATGGATAATGGGATAGTTGGATGGCATCACTGAGTCTATGGAAATGAGCTTGAGCAGGTTCTGGGAGATGGTGAAGGACAGAAAGGCCTGACGTGCTGTAGACCATGGGGTCACAGAGTCAGACAGGACTGAGTGACTGAACAACAGTAACTACTAAGAAAAAAAGAAGACTTTTTTTTTTACTAAATTACTAAAATCAAACATTAAGTATTGCTGAGGATGTGAAAATACTTTGTAGTTTGTAGAATTCTAAAGTATTTATAAAATTATTTCTGTTATCAATCTTGAAACTCTGCTCCATGTTATGTGGCAGCCTGGATGACAAGGGAGTGTATATATAAGGCTGAGTTAGTCTGCTTTGCACTAGAAGCTATTACAGCCTTGTTAAACAGCTATGATCCAGTGTAAAACAAAAAGTCAAAAAGATTTTTTTAAAAAGAAAATAAGTTTTGAATTACATACATCTATGTGGTTTGTTGGAGAAGGCAATTGGCACCCCCTCCAGTACTCTTGCCTGGAAAATCCCATGGGCAGAGGAGCCTGATAGGCTGCAGTCCGTGGGGTCTCGAAGAGTCAGACACGACTGAGCAACTTCACTTTCACTTTTCACTTTCATGCATTGGAGAAGGAAATGGCAACCCACTCCAGTGTTCTTGCCTGGAGAATCCCAGGGACGGGGGAGCCTGGTGGGCTGCCGTCTATGGGGTCGCACAGAGTCGGACACGACTGAAGTGACTTAGCAGCAGCATGTGGTTTGTTGTTCCATGTCCAATTCTAACTGTTGCTTCCTGACTTGCATATAGGTTTCTTAAGAGGCAGGTCAGGTGGTCTGGTATTCCCATCTCTTTCAGAATTTTTCACGGTTTATTGTGATCCACATAGTCAAAGGCTTTGGCATAGTCAATAAAGCAGAAATAGATGTTTTTCTGGAACTCTCTTGCTTTTTCCATGATCCAGTGGATGTTGGCAATATGATCTCTGGTTCCTCTGCCTTTTCTAAAACCAGCTTGAACATCAGGAATTTCATTGTTCATGTATTCCTGAAGCCTGACTTGGAGAATTTTGAGCATTACTTTACTAGCATGTGAGATGATTGCAGTTGTGCAGTAGTTTGAGCATTCTTTGGCATTGCCTTTCTTTGGGATTGGAATGAAAACTGACCTTTTCCAGTCCTGTGGCCACTGCTGAGTTTTCCAAATTTGCTGGCATATTGAGTGAAGCACTTTCACAGCATCATTTTTCAGGATTTGAAATAGCTCAACTGGAATTCCATCACCTCCACTACCTTTGTTCGTAGTGATGCTTTCTAAGGCCCTCTTGACTTCACATTCCAGGATGTTTGGCTCTAGATGAGTGATCACACCATCGTGATTATCCAGGTCATGAAGATCTTTTTTGTACAGTTCTTCTGTGTATTCTTGCCATCTCTTCTTAATATCTTCTGCTTCTGTTAGGTCCATACCATTTCTGTCCTTTATTGAGCCCATCTTTGCATGAAATATTCCCTTGGTATCTCTAATTTTCTTGAAGAGATCTCTAGTCTTTCCCATTCTGTTGTTTTCCTCTATTTCTTTGCATTGATCGCTGAGGAAGGCTTTCTTATCTCTTCTTGCTATTCTTTGGAACTCTGCATTCAGATGCTTCTATCTTTCCTTTTGTCCTTTGCTTTTTGCTTCTCTTCTTTTCATAGCTATTTGTATATGCAGGTCAGGAAGCAACAGTTAGAACTGGACATGGAACAACAGAGTGGTTCCAAATAGGAAAAGGAGTACATCAAGGTTGTATATTGTCACCCTGCTTATTTAACTTATATGCAGAGTACATCATGAGAAACGCTGGGCTGGAAGAAACACAAGCTGGAATCAAGATTGCTGGGAGAAATATTAATAACCTCAGATATGCAGATGACACCACCCTTATGGCAGAAAGTGAAGAGGAACTAAAAAGCCTCTTGATGAAAGTGAAAGAGGAGAGTGAAAAAGTTGGCTTAAAGCTTAACATTCAGAAAACGAAGATCATGGCATCTGGTCCCGTCACTTCTGGGAAATAGATGGGGAAACAGTGGAAACAGTGTCAGACTTTATTTTTGGGGGCTCCAAAATCACTGCAGATGGTGACTGCAGGCATGAAGTTAATAGACACTTACTCCTTGGAAGAAAAGTTATAACCAACCTAGATAGCATGTTGAAAAGCAGAGACATTACTTTGCCAACAAAGATCTGTCTAGTCAAGGCTATGGTTTTTCCAGTGGTCAGGTATGGATGTGAGAGTTGGACTGTGAAGAAAGCTGAGCACCAAAGAATTGATGCTTTTGAACTGTGGTGTTAAAGAAGACTCTTAAGAGTCCCTTGGACTGCAAGGAGATCAGCCCTGGGATTTCTTTGGAAGGAATGATGCTAAAGCTGAAACTCCAGAACTTTGGCCACCTCATGCAAAGAGTTGACTCATTGGAAAAGACTCTGATGCTGGGAGGGATTGGGGGCAGGAGGAGAAGGGGACAGCAGAGGATGAGATGGCTGGATGGCATCACCGATTCGAAAGACATGAGTTTGAGTGAAGTCCGGGAGATGGTGATGGACAGCAAGGCCTGATTCATGGGGTTGCCAAGAGTTGAACACGACTGAGCGACTGAACTGATGTTGTTTGTATGTCATAATTTTTCCTTGTATCCCAGTTCTTTTTCTAGTTGCTTTGTTTATTTGTTTATTTATTTCTGCATTCTGAATTTTATACTCTGGCACTAGTTTCAGCAAACAACAATAAATATTTTAGTGCATATTTCTGAAAAATGCATTTATTTACCCTCATTCTTGACTTGCAGTGCATGTAGGTATAAACATCTATGGTGGTAGTTATTTTCCTTACTTGATTTTTTCCTATTACATACTACGTTGTATCCTCAAGTCTATTGTATTGCACATTTTCTTTATGTGCAATAAATAATCTGGTTTTTCAACATTATAACTTTCATATTTTTCGATCAACTTTTTCTTTGACTTACACCAGTGAATTCCCAGTCTTTGACCATGTGAAGTCTGTAGTTTATCTCTTTCCAAGTATGTTTTATTCCAATGATTGTAAATGTTCTGTTACTTATAGGGTTTCAAATAGCCTCTTTTTCATACCACCGGTAAAGCATCTGCCTGCAAGGCAGGAGACGTGGGTTCGATCCCTGGGTCAGGAAGATCCCCTGGAGAAGGAAATGGCAACCCACTCCAGTACTCTTGCCTGGAAAATCCCATGGATGGAGGAGTCTGGTAGACTACAGTCCAAGGGATCGCAAAGAGTCAGACACAACTGAGAGACTTCACTTCACTTCACTTCTCTTATTTTATATCTTCTTGTTATTGCTTCACATTTTTTTCTTCATTTTAGAACTGGCATTCTTGATTTATTTCTTTGAAAAATTCCAATTACTCATTTATTATTTTTGTATGACTCCATCTCTTATTATTTTTTGGCTGTGATGTTTGTATCAGATTTCCACAAAGATTTCCAGGTATTGGCTAGTTGATTTGTTTTCACTGTTTTCTCTTTTCTCTTCTCTATTCTTCTCTCCATCACTAGTTATTTTATAGGAACTTTGAACTGGAAAGTTCCAAAAGCAGAATCAAGTCTTACACTGGTGGCTTTGGAATGGATACTTCCTTAATGTGATCCGACACTTGACAGTCACTTGGTCTAGGTCTTTTCTGCAACCTGTTGTTTGGTTACATTCTTTTCACCAGATAGAAAGCTTCAAGTGTGTTATATGTCTTTCTGATCCAAGTTCATTTATGGATAAACCAGCCTCAACAAATTATCTGTGTTTGGCCAGCAAGATTGACACATGCCTTCAGTCTGAGTACCCATCTTTAGTCCTCATTTACCCAGAGAGCAAGTATTCCATGCCATGCTACCTCTGATTTTTTGTTTCTTTTATGTATTTGGTCTATGATTTTTATTTCTCTTTATTTACACATATATAAACTTAATTTTCCTTTTAATATTTTTCTGTCACTGATATGAATTTAGAGCAAAAAGATACCTTTTAAAATATAGACTTGAAATGCCTACTTAGATAAAATATCTTATTTTCTTAAACATTTCTTTAAGTTACAGATATAGAATAAAAAATACTATCTCTCCAGATAATTCACCCAATTTTCCAAAAATCAGAATGTGGCAAGGCAGTTGTTTAATTATCAAATGCCTCTGGGAAAATCAAGACTATTTTCTCCTTATCCTTCACTATATGTTATACTGTTACTGTTATTAAAACAAACAACAAAAAAACTATTTCCATACTATGCAATATATAATATGTATGTAAGAAGTTGCGGGATGTGATGCTGTTCAATTCTGGTTCCTTTCCCCACTTGTTTTTCTGTATTTTATATATATTTCCTTTTCTCCTGGGTTTCTTGAACACAATAATAATTAGAGATTCCATAAAATTTTAAGCATGGCTTATAATGCCATTTATTATCAGAATATTTTACTGTGTTCTCTACTGTTATGTCCAACAAAAAAACACTTCCAGATTAACATATGCCATAATTTTCAGTTTTTACATAGTCCTTTGCCTACATATTTTTAGTTGGCAATTTTTTTTCAAGATAGCATATAATTTTTCAGAACCCCTTGAAATCCCATCATGAAGGCTGTCTTTACTCTTTATCTGTGTTCCTAAACCAGTTTTGCCTTTTGACTACATCTTCAGTTGGATTTTTTTTTTTTTTTAATACAGCTTGAGCTTGGCCTTTCATATGTTCCCGGCAGAAGTCCCCATCGAACCTCATATTATTGACCCATAAGAGGCTACATATACAGATATTTTGGTTTTCATGTGAATAAAGATACATTCAAATTGTACTGGACATACATGGTATGAGCTCACATACCCCCTGCCTCAAAATCCCTGAGTAGCAATGACAATGGGATATACTCTGTAGAACTGACAGTGATTTCCCAAACCACTATTTTTCCTATGAGTATACAGGAAAGCGGCACTTCCTAGTCTTTAGCATTTGAGTGTGATCATGATGTACGTCTTCTGAAGGACTAACATTAAAAGCTTCTGCTCAATTTTTCACACTTGTGACTAAGCAAAGGATTCCCATGTTGTGGAATAACATGGAAAAAAATAAACAGAGCCCCCAAATCTATATTTAAAAAAGTCATCTAGGAGTGCTGCTTGAACTGCAAGAGCTTATAATTTGCAAGAACTGCAAGAGCTCAAACAGAATTTTTTGTTTGAGTCATGGATACTTGCTTGTTATTTGTTAGCTTATGTCATAAATAAACCATCATTAATTTTCACACTGCTATATTGATAAATATTGCATATCTTATATTATCAGGCAAAAGGCAGTCATGGATCATAAACTAAACTCTTATTAGTATTATCGATTTTTAATGGGAGCAGTATTTCCCAAACACTATATATTAAGTGTGTCTAATTCACTTTTTGTTTGCTGAATCAAATAATTATGAAGAAGTAAAAGTCCAACCACTGATGTCTATTCCAGGGCCTTCACTCAGAAAAATCACTGCAAAGTCTTTCCGAATCCTGATTTTGAGACTAATTATTTGTCTGGTCCTCTGATTTAATATGCAATTTAATATGTAAAACATGCAATTTAATATGTGAATTAAGCTTTCTGACTGACTACTGATCTTACTTCTCTTTATATACTGAAAACCTTCGTAAGTATTCCATTTGGTGATATGTTAGCATTCTCCTGAAATACTGCTTTTTAACCTTACCATAGATATAAAGTTATTTTTTAAAGATAAAATTGGTACAAATTGTGAAGTTTCTAAGATATGCTATTTTTCAAAATAAAAATGCAGTTATGAATTTTACTGTGTTTTTCTGAAAATGTAGCCTCAATGTCATATCTTAGTTGCCAAATATTTTCAAATATGCTTTTGCTCTTATCTTTTTTATGTATATCTTTGAAGTATATAGTTGAATAATCACTACTTAGTGTATTGTTCTCTATGCTGTCTTGCCTTACCTGAATTATTCCATTGTGAAAGAGGAATAGTTGAAAAAGTCACTTTGCCTGAAGAAATACAATTTGTAGGGCAGTTGGAGTTCAAGATTGACGCTACTAAAAGAGCAGCAAGCAAAACATTAAAGAATACTTCTTGTCAAATGTTCCTTGAAAATAAACTCTATAGGATGTGTGGAAATGTAGTTAAACAAGAGATGCTAAGGGTAATTTAGCAGATTTCTTTGAAGGAATGAGAAGTAGGCACCATACTTGCTTTGTCAATTGTGTGGAGGAACATTTAACTTGAACCCCTGCTGAAAATAAAACTATTTAATTACATTTGAGAAAAAGAAAAGAAAAGTTCTTCCTTTGAAGTTTTAGATTTCCTAGTTTGTTCAGAAGACTAAAATTGAGGACAGTGGTAAGATAAAGAAAAACAAAACATTTCTAAAACAAAACAGATCAGGTGAAAAAAATATGTTTAATTAAATAGTTTGTAAGAATAATAGATAAATAGTATAAAAATAGGAAAGAGAAAAACCCACTATGGAAAATTGTTTTAAACTAAAATGATAAAATATTGTCAATTCTAACTCATACCTAAAATCTACTAGATTTTGATAGCATTTTAACTGTTTAAACATTTTTTTAAATTTTCTAAACTTATGATACCACTCAATTGGTTATAAAATAAAATTCACATTTTTTTGTCTTGGGCAGTAGGATTCTGACAGGTACAATTTGTAGCAGTAATTTTATCTTATGTTTTTCATTATATTACAGAACCCCTGTGCTAGAACTATTTAGTGCAGTCAATAAGACCAAATAGAGCTTATATTTTACCACCTTTACATTTTGGCTCAAGCTTCCAACTTTCCTTGAATACCTTTGCACTTAATGTATATACATACTTCGCATTCAGTGCACTTAGTCCTCATGTAATTATTTTAATTCATTTTTCATTATGTTGATGCTAAATTTAAAAACGTTAAATGAAAAAATAATTTATATGTTTTCACTAATTTTAATGGAAAAATACTCTCATTTTCATAACAAACCAAGATAAACAAGCAATTTCACAAATAGAAAAGGATGTCTATTGGTTAAGGAAAACAATCATCTTAATTAAAAACAGTTTATTTATAAAACAATGTAATAAAACCTTGCTGTATTTGCAAGAAGAGTGGATGATGATTGATGGATGGTGGGCATGTGAGTTATTTTGTATAAGATGCAGTCTGATAAGGGTCATGGTTTTCTTGTACTCAAACTGCACTTTAAAATGTTTCAAGTTCTGGACTTTAAAATATTCTAGTATTTAAATGTGTTGAACAGAATAAAGTCCTAATGAAAGGAGTTATGAAGAAATTGCCATTAACCATGGAGTGCCATGTAACCAGGAGTGCAGGGGAAATAAAAAAAGATATAACTGTTTCTAAAGAGGACTTGTAGGAAATCCAAGGTAATAAATTATCTTGGTGAGATTAGTTTTGTTTTCATATAGCTAACTTTACACAGAATGAAGAAAAATAAGAGACATACGATAAATTTTAAATAATCTTTAAAAAATTTTGCTTCTATAAAAATGTAATGTCAAAATAATACATCTTATAATGTGTGTCTTGCCAAGTTGCTTCAGTCGTGTCCGACTCTGTGGGACCCCATAGACGGCAGCCCACCAGGCTCTGCCATCCCTGGGATTCTCCAAGCAAGAACACTGTGGTGGGAATGTATGTCTTAGTGTATTGTTATTCATTTAAAATTAGTTGATCATTTGCCAGTTTTCCTTCTGTTACTGATATCTAGTTTCAGTCCATAATGGTCAGAAAGATACTTGATTTCAGTCTTGTAAATTCAGTCTTAAATTTGTTAAGACTTGTTTTGTGACCTAATGTGATATATCCTAGATAATGGTCTGTGTGTGCTTGAGAAGAATGTATATTCTGCTGCTGTTGGATGGAATGTCCTAATTATGACAATTATGAAAATTAAAAATTATTAAAAAATTATTAAACTTAAAAACCACACTTCTGAACAACCAATGAGTAAAAGAAAGATTCAAAAGAAAAATTAGAAAATATGTTGGTTCAAACACAAGACACAACATACCAAAATTTATGAAATGCAGGAAAAGTAGTACAAAGATGGATGTTTCTGTCAATAAACACCTATGTTAATGCAGAATAAAGATTTCATATAATAAAATATAACTTTATAAATCAAAGAAATTTGAAAAATTTAAAACAATATAAATCCTTCCTAGCAGAAGAAAAGGAGGAGTATGTATTACAGCACAAATAAACAAAACATAAAATTTTTAAATATAAAAACATCAATAAAACTAAACAAAGCTGAAAAACTCTTAACCAAAGAACTAAAAAAAATGGACACGACTCAAATAACCAAAACTAGAAACAAAGGTGGCACCATTATGAATGTTGGTGCAGAATAAGCAAAGATTATAAGGAGACGTTATGGTTAATTACATATCAAGAAATTAAATAACCTTGAACAAGTAGATAAATTACTAGAAACATGCAATTTACCAAGACTGGACAGGGAAGAAATAGAAAGCGTAAATAGAGGTATAATTAGTATGGAGATTGAATCAGAATCAAAAATGTCCTAACAAGCAAAACCCCAGGAATAAGTGACTTCACTGGATTCTACTCAACATTTAAAGAATTAATGCCAATCCTTCTCATTTTTTTGCCCAAAAGTAAATAAATAAATTGAAGAAGAGAGAATAGTTCCAAATGCATTTTATGAGGTCTGTGTTATTTCCCAGTTACTAAGCCAGAAAAAGACACTACAAGAAAAGAGACCTACAGACCAGTGTTCTTGGTAAACAGAAATGCAAAAATACTTAACAAAATACTAGCAAACTGAATTCAACACCACCACCAACAAAACACCATGACCAAGTGGTAATAAATATCTTTTAATTGAAATGTTTCATACATTTATTTATCTTTTGAGCACTTATTTACTGAACACAGACTGGGTTCTGTGGTAAATTTAATACATAGATGGCCATGACAAGTACATTCTCTACTTGATCTTATAGATGAAATGAAATCAAGGCAAACAATAAAAGATGAAGTGACAAATCCTAAAATCAAGAACAGATATAAGAACTGAGTCCCAGAATCCATAAGAAAATAATGGAGGAAATATATAGTACATAGGTCACCAATTTAATGGAAGGGTAGAAGGAATGAAAACTACGACAGTATAATACCCAGAGATCAGAAGCTCCTCATGTCCCTGGGATGAGCCTATACCTGCCACTGTGCTGTTAACGTTGATTTGGGAACTACTGAACAGAGGCTGCCTTTTCTGTCACTGAAACCACTGAAAAAAGAGACGGTTCCTCCTGGGTCACTGGAGTCTGGAGTCATTCCCTGCTGACACATCAGAAAGAGCCAGCGGCTACCAGCATCTCTGATCTGCCTGAACCTCTTCTGATTTTGAAGTACCTCTGAAAAGCAAAAATTAATATCAAAACCATAAGTGAGGAATCTGGGAAAAGTTTGCAAACTGACAAAATCTTTTCAGTTTGCAAACTGACATCCTTTGACATATATATTGGAGAAATGTACGTATAGAGCTGAGGGATAACAGGAAAATTATCAGTATGAAATCAGTTCTCTAGAATAAGACTTAAAGTCCAAGTCCCGGGTTCAATTCCTGGGTTGGGAAGATCCCCGTGGAGAAGGGAATGGCAACCCACTCTAGTATTCTGGCCTGGAGAATCCCATGGAAAAGTTGTGTAGTTTGCCAAGCCCTTTACTACAGGAAAAGCTTCATCCTAAACCAATAATTAGATAACTGCACGTTTTGGTGAAAAAGTAGATGGTGAGAATTGTATTTAATTGCAAAATGAAGACTAAAACAAGGATGGGGCTATAGGTAGAGGAATACTCTGTAAATGTTTTTTGTTCTAACAAATTAGAAATCTGCAATTAAATACATGGGATAGAGAAATTGGAAGTGGAATGAAATCACTGGTACAAGGTGGTATAAATAATAATGAGAATTCAAAGTATATCATTTAAAATATACGAACCAGATAGTACAAGATTATATATTTTAAAATGAGAGAAATAAAGAAGAATATAAACAGAATATTGATATATTGTGCTGTATATATACATGCTCAGTATCCGACTCTGTGATCTCATGGATTGCAGCCTTCCAGGCTCCTCTGTCCACAGGATTTTGCAGACAAGAATACAGGAGTGGGTTGCCATTTCATCCTCCAGGGGATTGCCCTTGATATAAATACTAGAATAAAATTAACTTCTATCTAAAGATATTAAAATATTAAAATCATATAATATAAAAACTTATGGAACATTTAATGGGCAATACTCTATTGAAAATAAATCAGGTTTAAAGGTAATATTTCATAGTGATTTTGTGTTTTGTTAGCTGGGTGACCTCGTAACCATTTGATAAAATAAGTTAAATACATGAACTCTTTTCTTTTTTCATTCTGTTATCTTGAAACACTCCTTTCTCTATTCTCAGGGTTATTCCCACAGTTCACTTAATATAAATCAGTTGAATTAGAGTGTTTAAATATATATTTGGGCAATGAAAGTAAAGAATCAGAGTATACTTGACATTTCTGTACAGAATAGCATATGACTGAACTTGAATTAAAATGCAACATCTAAAAAGTATAACTTCAAAATAGCTGTGAATATTCATTCGTCTCTATCTAAACACCGAGGATCACAAAGTACCTCAGCAAGATTTTCATTTTATAAATATACGAAGATCAATGGATGGAAATGAAATGAATTCTTCCCAGGGATATTTAATGAATATGAAAGATAATTTTTGCTCTTAACAGCTATTAAAGTTTATTAAAATTTCTTCAAAGACATTTCTGCTGCTGCTGCTGCTAAGTCACTTCAATCGTGTCTAACTCTGTGCCACCTGCAAGACAGCAGCCCACCAGGCTCCCCCTTCCCTGGGATTTTCCAAGCAAGAACACTGGAGTGGGTTGCCATTTCCTTCTCCAATGCATGAAAGTGAAAAGTGAAAAGTGAAAGTGAAGTCACTCAGTCGTGTCCGACTCTTTGCGACCCTGTGGACTGTAGCCTACCAGGCTCCTCTGTCCATGGGATTTTCCAGGCAAGAGTACTGGAGTGGGTTGCCATTGCCTTCTCCGCAAAGATATTTCTACTCTTCCTTCAGTTCAGTTCAGTTCAGTCGCTCAGTCGTGTCTGACTCTTTGCGACCCCATGAATCACAGCGCGCCAGGTCTCCCTGTCCATCATCATCTTCCGGAGTTCACTCAGAGTCACGTCCATCGAGTCCGTGATGCCATCCAGCCATCTCATCCTCTGTCGTCCCCTTCTCCTCCTGCCCCTAATCCCTCCCAGCTCTTTACCAATGAGTCAGCTCTTCTCCAATGAGTCAGCTCTTCGCATGAGGTGGCCAAAGTACTGGAGCTTCAGCTTTACCATCATTCCTTCCATAGAAATCCCAGGGTTTATCTCCTTCAGAATGGACTTGTTGGATCTCCTTGCAATCAAAGGGACTCTCAAGAGTCTTCTCCAACACCACAGTTCAAAAGCATCAATTCTTCGGCGCTCAGCCTTCTTCCCTAAAGGTCCCTTGAATACTAGAAATAAAATGTTTTTCAAGAGCTTCACCCAAACAATCACATACTTGGAGAACAAATCTAATGTGGCATATACAAATTATTGAATAACTATCTGGTATCAATATTTATACATATTTAATGTTTCAGTATCCACTGATTAAAATTCTATTTTATCATATATAAAAATATCCTCAGTTGCATAAAATGATAACTAGCATACCATAGCTTTATATAGATTGCCTATGTGAATATATTCTTTTAGAATACAGAATACTCAACATGCATACATAAGAGAGTCTAAAAATAATTTAAGCCAATGTTGTTGAGATTTATTCAAATAAATAATCCATTAATGTAAGTCATGATGGCTCACAGATGACAGATGAGTGTTAAACCTAATAAGCCCCCATTCTTTTGTCCAACCCAATATTTCAGATATGCCCTTGGACAGTCTTAGAGAGTTTTAGTTAAAAGTCTACCTTTTCCCAGTAGAAAAATCAGACACTGATGAAATAAAATCCATTCAATGTTATGCAGCTATTCTGAGTCAGGGTCATATGTATTAATAACATTTTATTTTTGTGTAGAAATCTGTTACTTATAAAATATCTTCATGTCATTAAACCTGGGCCTCCCAACAAGTCTGTTCAATATCTAGAACTTTTAAGAAACTTTTCATAGTCAAAGACTCTATGATTTAGAAAGGTCAAATAACTTGGAATAAGTGGCCTGACAACATTAAAGTACCAGAATTTAAACACTGGTATTCGAGCTCAATGTTCTAGTCTTTAAGAAGCATTCTGATGTCTTGAAACAAAAAGGACATTAAATTGAGTTTTCTGTTAGACAAATGCAGATTCTGTTTAAAAATGACCTTGAGAAGAAGTATGTCAATAATGGCACAGGAGTTGTGCTAGTTTCAATCTTCAGATTGACACAGATAATTCCATAGGTTATATAGTAATGGTAGGAAATGGCAACCCATTCCAGTATTCTTGCCTAGGAAATCCCACGGACAAAGTCTGAACCTGGTGAGTTATAATCCATGGGGTTGCAAAGAGTCAAACATGACTTAGCAACTGAGCACAATTCAGTTCAGTTCAGTCGCTCAGTCGTGTCCAACTCTTTATGACACCATAAGCCGCAGCATGCTGGGCCTCCCTGTCCATCCCCAACTCCCAGAGTTCACCCAAACCCATGTCCATTGAGTCGGTGATGCCATCCAACCATCTCATTCTCTGTTGTCCCCTTCTCCTCCTGCCTTCAATCTTTCCCAGCATCAAGGTCTTTTCCAATGAGATGGCTCTTTGCATCAGGTGGACAAAGTACTGGAGTTTCAGCTTCAGTATCAGTCCTTCCAATGAATATTCAGGACTGATATCATTTAGTAATTAACATAAAAATAACAATTATTCAAGTAAATAGTTCATTATTCATTTCCTTTTCCCACTGAACAGATTGTCTGTGGCCCCCTGCCTCCCAAGCAGTTGTCTTTTTTAAAAAAATTATACATTTTTAATTGGAGAATAATTGCTTGACAGTATTGTATTGGTTTCTGCCATGCGTCAACATGAATCATCCATAGTTATACATATGTCCCCTCTCTCTTGAACCTCCTTCCTACCTCCCACTCAATCCCACCCCTCTAGGTTATCACAGAGCATCAGATTTGAGCTCCCAGCATCATGCAACCAATTCCCACTGGCTATCTCTTTTACATATTTTTACATATACATCTCAATGCTACTCTCTTTTTAATTTGTCCCAACCTCTTCTTCTGCCACTGTATTCACAAGTCTGTTCTCTATGTTTGTGGCGTCTTTTCTGCCCTGCAAATAGATTCATACACATATGTGTATATATGTATGTGGGTGTAAATATATACATATGTACGCAATCTAGAAAGATGGTACTAAAGAGTCATATATATATATATATATATGTATGTGTGTGTCTGTGCTAATATACAGATTTTTTTTTTCTTTCTGATTTACTTCACTCTGCATAATAGGCTCTAGGATCACCCTCATTAGAACTGACTCAAATATGTTCCTTTTTATGACTGATATTCCATTGCATATATGTACTGCAACTTTATTCATTTATCTGTCGATGGACATCTAGATTGCTTCCATGTCCTAGCTATTGTAAAAAGTGCTACAATGAACATTGGGGCACCACTGTCCTTTTCAATTATGGTTTCCTCAGGGTATATGCCCAGTAGTGGGATCATTGGGTCATATGGTAATCTTATTCCTAGGTTTTAAGGAATCTCCATACTGTTCTCCATAATGGCTGTATTGATTTACATTTCCCCAACAGTTCAAGAGGGCTCCCTTTCCTCCACACCTTCTCCAGCATTTATTGTTTGTAGGTTTTTGGATGCTGGCCATTCTGACTGGGAGTAGAGTGATACCTCATTGGAGATTTTATTTGCATTTCTCTAATACTAAGAGATGTTGACCATCTTTTCACGTGTTTATTAGCCATCTGTATCTCTTCTTTGGAGAAATGTCTGTTTAGGTCTTTTGCCCACTTTTTGATTGGGTTGTTTGTTTTTCTTGTACTGAGCTATTTGAGCTGCTTGTATATTTTTGAGATTAGTTCTTTGTCACTGTTTCATTTCCTATTATTTTCTCACATTCTGAAGATTGTCTTTTCACCCTTATAGTTTCCTTTGCTATACAAAAGCTTTAAAGTTTAATTCAGTCCCATTTGTTTATTTTTATTTCCATTACTCTAGGAGGTGGGTCATAGAGGATCTTATGGTCATTTATGTCAAAGAATGTTCTACCTGTTTTCCTTTAAGAGTTTTATATTTTCTGGTCTTATGTTTAGGTCTTTAATCTATATTGAGTTTATTTTTGTGTATGGTTTTAGGAAGGCTTCCCTGGTAGTTTAGCTGGCAAAGAATCCGTCTGCATTGCAGGAGACCCTGGTTTGATTCCTGGGTCAGGAAGATGCCCTGGAAAAGGGATAAGCTACCCATTCCAGTATTTCTGGGTTTTTCTGATGGCTCAGCTGGTAAAAAATCTGCCTGAAATGTGGGAGATCTGGGTTGGATCCCTGAGTTGGGAAGATCCCCTGGAGAAGTGCATGGCAACCCACTCCAGTTTCTTGCCTGGGGAATCCCCATGGACAGAGGCGCCTGGCAGGCTACTGTCCATGGGGTTGCAAAGAGTTGGCCAGGACTGAGCGACTAAACACAGCACAACATATGGTGTTAGGAAGTGTTCTAATTTCATTATTTCATTCTTTTACTCATAGCTGTGCAGTTCTCCCAGCACCGTTTATTCAGGGGTAGAGCATTTGACAGCAGTTTAAACATATAAATAAAAGCTATTTTAAATTCCGTGTATGATTATTTCAATGTCTATTTCATATCTGACTTGATTTTGGTGATTTATTTGTCTCTACAAATATGTTTTACTTGTTTTTCATATATGTATGATTTTTTTGTTTTAAGTCCTACATCTTATGTAGGACAGTAGAGACTGCAATAAATATATTTCTTGCCTTGAAATAGACATGTCATTTCTTCAGCTAGTACTTAATTTCAGGGGTTAAGTTAATCCAATTAATAGTTGAATTGAATTTGAGATGTGATATTGGATTTGAGATACGATAGCTGTCTTCAGCCAGAGAAGGCAATGGCACCCCACTCCAGTACTCTTGCCTGGAAAATCCCATGGATGGAGGAGCCTGGTGGGCTGCAGTCCATGGGGTCGCTAAGAGTCGGACACGACTGAGTGACTTCACTTTCACTTTTCACTTTCATGCATTGGAGAAGGAAATGGCAACCAACTCCAGTGTTCTTGCCTGGAGAATCCCAGGGACAGGGGAACCTGGTGGGCTTCCGTCTATGAGGTCACACAGAGTTGGACACGACTGAAGTGACTCAGCAGCAGTAGCAGCAGCTGGCTTCAGCACTACTGTACTTCTGTGCATGCTTAGTAGCTCAGTCATGCTCAACCCTTTGTGACCCATTGGACTGTAACCTGCCAGGATCCTCTGTCCATGGGATTTTTCAGGCAAGAATACTGGTCATTGTTGTTCAGTTGCTCAGTCATGTCCAACTCTTTGCCACCCCATGGACTACAGCACACCAGGCTTCCCTGTCTTTCACTATCTCCCAGAGTTTGCTCAAACTCATGTCCATTAAGTTGATGATGCCATACAACCATCTCATCCCCTGTCCTCCCCTTCCCCTCCTGCCCTCAATCTTTCCCATCTTCAGGACCTTTTCCAATATATCTCCCAGTTTCTGTGGAAGAGTTGGATCCTAAATTCACAGAGTACCTAATTTAAGTTTCAAAACTTCTCCCAGTCATAAAGACATGAGATGTTTATTTTTCCTTTGAATGAAGCTATATAGCTAGCATATATAATCAAGTACTAAGTGACTTTAGGATGAACTATGTATGATAAATAGTTTCATGTTCTATACTTGTTGATGATTGGTTATTATTTACCTTTTTTTTAATGCTTCTTTTTATTTCAAGGTTTATTCATTTTATGTTCTTCCCTAGATTTCAATGCAATATAATCTTTTTTCCAACTTTGGTGAGTACGGCTAGATGTCTAACTTTAGTTAGAGAACAGTCATTCACCTACCTATTTTAGACTGCCTTAGATGTAAATTAAGAGGGTAGGCTCTATCTTTTTTATTGAAGATATCCATCAGAAAGATAAGGTTAACTTTAGTTCATTAAAGTGTCTTTATGTTTAATGAAATAAAACGCAAACATATTCTCATAGTTTGAAGGGAATCGTCCTGAGATATCTTGATTTTGGTTTTAAAATAGTTCCAGCCTGACTTCCAAGCCCTCTTCCAATTCTAGAGCTACTAATTATTTTGAAGGCATTTGTATAATGGGTTGTATCGACTTGACTTTATAAAATAGTGAGTTTCCTTTCTATTTTGCAGCCTCTTAGTGGATTGCCTGTTAGGCACATCACATTCTGGCGTAATCCTCTTTCAATAATAAAAATTGTCTTCTTCCTTTCTACCTTTGTGGAAAGGTTTCTGAGTTTGAGGAAGATTTTATTTTTAATTATTTTCCCCAACAAATTCAGGGCTCATGTCTAGTATTCCCTGCAGGCAATTATCTTTCATCGGCCTTTGGGCAGTTGCCCTGTGACCTCAATATTAGAATATGAACAGGAAACATAATGAACTTACAGTTTGTCTGACTTTTCTTGTAATATTAGGAGCATTGTTCTTTATAATCTATGCTCCAGGCCCACTCCTCATGGACATGGAAAATACTCTGATGGCTTTTAGATTCAATCTGTGGAGAAAGAAAGGAAGGGAAGTTTTGTTTTGTTGTTTTAGTTTTAAAAAACAGAGGCTTATGCAGTCTAGTAACGGGATTTTATAATAAAAACCTAGGTATAAAGCAAATGGAAATCTCAGCACCTGGCCAAAGTTCAGACAACACAACCAAGCCCCACAGAAGGAAGGCCTCTTATAGACATTGGTCCCAGGAGATTGTTAATGATCTGAAGTGATTTAAGGGAGAGGGATTTCTTTATGGAACCCCAGCATCAGGGATTTATTGACCACCTATTTTCACTTGATTCCATTTCCAACTGTCTCTGTTTTTAACTTCTCCTGTAAAACCACATAGTCTGCTGGGTAGTTATTTGGTTTGGTTTTCCTTAGTATATTTATTTATTTCAAAAGAAAAAAGTTATATATAAACCAGCCTACTCTTATTTTCCAGTGGGTATTAGTTCTAGAAGGTCTTGTAGGTCTTCATAGAACCATTCAACTTCAGCTTCTTCAGCATTACTGGTCGGGGCATAGATTTGGATCACTGTGATATTGAATGGTTTGCCTTGGAAACAAACAGAGATCATTCTGTCATTTTCAGATTGCATCTAAGTACTGCATTTTGCTGACTATGATGGCTACTCCATTTCTTCTAAGGGATTCTTGCCCACAGTAGTAGATATAATGGTCATCTGAGTTAATTTCACCAATGCCAGTACACTTTAGTTCACTGATTCCTGAAATGTTGACGTTCACCATTGTCATCTATTTGACCACTTCCAATTTGCCTTGATGAACCTAACATTCCAGGTTCCTATGCAATATTGCTCTTTATAGCATCAGACCTTGCTTCCATCTTTAGTCACATCCACAACTGGGTGTTGCTTTTCCTGTGGCTCTGTCTCTTCATTCTTTAAGGAGTTATTTCTCCACTGATCTCCAGTAGCATATTGGGGACCTACTGACCTGGGGAGTTCGTCTTTCACTGTCCTATCTTTTTGCCTTTTCATACTGTTCATGGGATTCTCAAGGCAAGAATATTGAAGTGGTTTGTCATTCCCTTCTCCATTGGACCACATTTTGTCAGAACTCTCCACTGTGACCCATTCATCTTGGGTGGCCCTACACAGCATGGCTCATAGTTTCATTGAGTTAGACAAGACTGTGGTCCATGTGATTAGATTGGTTAGTTTTCTGTGATTGTGGTTTTTAGTCTGTCTGCCCTCTGCTGGAAAAGAATAAGAGGCTTATGGAAGTTTCCTGATGAAAGGGACAGACTGAGGGGGAAACTGGGTCTTGTTCTGATGGGCAGGGCCATGCTCAGTAAATCTTTAATACAATTTTCTGTTGACGGGTGGAGCTGTGTTATCTCCCTGCTATTTACCAGGGGCCAAACTATGGTGGAAGTAATGAAGATAATGGTGACCTCCCTCTAAAGATCCCATGTATGGGATCACACTCAGTGCCCCCAACCCTGCAGCAGGCTCTGCACCAACCCATGCCTCTGCTGGAGACTCCTGGACTCCCACAGGCAAGTCTGAGACAGTCTCCTGTGGGATCACTGCTACTTTCACAAGGTTCTGTTGTGCCCTCCAAGAGACTGTTTCCCAGTCCTATGTAAGTTCTGGCAGCTCTATGGTGGGGTTAATGGTGACATCCTCCAAGAGAGCTTATGCTATACCCAAGCCTGCTGCACCCAGAGCCCCTGTCCCTGTGGCAGACCACCACTGACCCGTACCTCCTCAGGAGATGCTCAAACACAGTTCTGTCTCAGTCTCTGGAATGCAAAAGTAGGAAGTCAGGAAACACCTGGAGTAATAGGCAAATTTGGCCTTGGAGTACAGAATGAAGCAGGGCAAAGGATAATAGAGTTTTGCCAAGAGAACACACAGGTCATAGCAAACACCCTCTTCCAACAATACAAAAGAAGATTCTACACATGGACATCACCAGATGGTCAACACTGAAATCAGATTGATTATATTCTTTGCAGCAAAAGATGGAGAAGCTCTACACAGTCAGCAAAAACAAGACTAGGAGCTGACTGTGGCTGAGATCATGAACTCCTTATTGCCAAATTCAGACTTAAATTGAAGAAAGTAGGGGAAAACCGCTAGACCTTTCAGGTATGACCTAAATCAAATCCCCAAAGATTATACAATAGAAGTGAGAAATAGATTTAAGGGACTTGATCGGATAGACAGAGTGCCTGATGAACTATGGACAGAGGTTCATGACATTGTACAGGAGACAGGGATCAAGACCATCCCCAAGAAAAAGAAATGCAAAAAAGCAAAATGACTGTCTGAGGAGGCCTTACAAATAGCTGTGAAAAGAAGAGAAGCTGAAAGCAAAGAAGAAAAAGTAAGATATACCCCTTTGAATGCAGAGTTCCAAAGAATAGCAAGGAGAGATAAGAAAGCCTTTTTCAGGATTCAATACAAAGAAATAGAAGAAAACAATAGAATGGGAAAGACTAGAGATATCTTGAGGAAAATTAGAGATACCAAGGGAACATTTCACACAAAGATGGGCTCAATAAAGGACACAAACAGTATGGACCTAACAGAAGCAGAAGATATTAAGAATAGGTGATAAGAATACACAAAAGAACGGTACAAAAAAGATCTTCACAACTCAGACAGTCACGATGGTGTGATCACTCACCTAAAGCCAGACATCCTGGAATGTGAAGTCAAGTGGGGCCTTGTGAAACATCACTACAAACAAAACTAGTGGAAGTGATGGAATTCCAGTTGAGCTATTTCAAATCCTAAAAGATGATGTTGTGAAAGTGCTGCACTCAATACGCAAGCAAATTTGGTAAACTCAGCAAAGGATTGGAAGATGTCAGTTTTCATTCCAGAAAGGCAATGCCAACGAATGCTCAAAGTACCGCACAATTGCACTCATCTCACACACTAGTAAAGTAAGGCTCAAAATTCTCCAGGCAGGGCTTCAACAATATGTGAGCCCTGAGCTTCCAGATGTTCTAGCTGGATTTAGAAAATGCAAAGGAACCAGAGATCAAATAACCATCATCTGCTGGATCATCGAAAAAGCAAGCGAGTTCCAGGAAAACATCTATTTCTGTTGTATTGACCATGCCAAAACCTTTGACTGTGTGGACCACAATAAACTGGAAAACTCTCAAAGAGATGGGAATACCAGAACACCTGACCTGCCTCTTGATAAATCTGAATGCAGGTCAGGAAGCAACAGTTAGAACTGGACATGGAACAACAGACTGGTTCCAAATAGGAAAAGGAGTATGTCAAGGCTGTATATTGTTACCTTGCTTATTTAACTTATATGCAGTGTACATTATGAGAAACTCTTGGCTGGAAAAAGCACAAGCTGGAATCAAGATTGCCAGGAGAAATATCAATAACCTCAGATATGCAGATGACACCACCCTTATGGCAGAAAGTGAAGAACTAAAGAGCCTCTTGATAAAAGTGAAAGAAAAGAGTGAAAAAAGTTGGCTTAAAGCTCAACATTCAGAAAACAAAGGTCATGGTATCTGGTTCCTTCACTTCATGGTGAATAGATGGAGAAACAGTGGAAACAGTGGCAGACTTTATTTTGGGGGGGCTCCAAAATCACTGCAGATGGTGACTGCAGCCATGAAATTAAAAGACGCTTACTCCTTGGAAGAAAAGTTATGACCAACCTAGACAGCATATTAAGAAGCAGAGACATTACTTTGTTCCCAAAGGTCCATCTAGTCAAGGCTATGTTTTTTCCAGCAGTCATGTATGGATGTGAGAGTTGGAGTATAAAGTAAGCTGAGCACCGAAGAATTGATGCTTTTGAACTGTGGTGTTGGAGAAGACACTTGAGAGTCCCTTGGACTGCAAGAAGCTCCAACCAGTCCATCCTAAAGGAGATCAGTCCTGAATATTCTTTGGAGGAGTATTCTTTGGATGTTGAAGTTGAAACTCCAATACTTTGGCCATGTGATGCGACAAACTGACTCATTTGAAAAGACCCTAATTCTGGGAAAGATTGAAGGTGGGAGGAGACGAGAACAACAGAGGATTAGATGGTTGGATGGCATCACTGACTCAATGGATATGAGTTTGAGTAATCTCCAGGAGTTATTGATGAATAGGGAGGCCTGGAGTGTGCATTCCATGGGGTTGCAGAGAGTCAGACACGACTGAGTGACTGAACTGATATGAACTGATTCTTCAGTGAACTTTGTTCTGATAGTACTGTAAACAAAAGAATCATCTTCATGGCACATCAAGGGTTTAGATTTCCAGAGGTTAAGAAAATATGATTGGCACAGCTAATCACATTAGCCTGTTTAGAAAAAGTTTTCTCCACACAATAGAAAAATATACTCTACTGTTATAGTTCGGTTAGGGCTTTTATCTCAAAAAGCATAAATTTGGCCATATCTCATGAAACTGATCTGAGAACAGTAAACAAATTAAGTGCCTTCTAATATGTGCATCGAAAAAGTGTGTTTAATAATGCATTTTAGTTACAACAAACTGCTACAACCCCATCAAGAATTAGCTCATATCTTCTGCCATCTCTGTATTTGTAGTCAGGTTGCAAATCATTATCAGAAAATAACAGTGTCTCATACCTTGACATCTGTCTCAAAGCAGTAATTTCTCTGTTTTCCTACATCAACACCCTTTTTTTACATAATGTCTATTTCAGACTTTTACAATCATCTCAATCCTATTCATACCAAGTTGCTGTCATTTTGAAAAGATTTCATCTCCTCTACACAGCTCATAGACACAATCACATGGGAAATGGCTCAAAACCTTGATATTAAACCTGAATGTTTTGAATCTGAATGTATTCTTTCCTTATTGCTTCATATTAAAATAGAATAGATAACTTTTGTAGTCCTGCACCTGACCTTCCCTTTAAACTTCAGATACCTTTTCCTTCTCTGACCATGATGAATTGTTTTTCCCCTTTTTAGTTATTTTTAAGTTGTATTATCATTTATACAAACAAATCTTTCCTGATAAAAGGAAAATTTCACTTGACCACATGTCTGCCTAGCCTCCAGTACTGCCTTGTCTCTTTCCAAAATTCATAGACAACTTTCTAAATGACTTACATTTCAATCTGTGTTCACAAATCTTGGCTACCTCAACCTTCTGTTGTTTCTTAGTCACTAGGTTGTGTCCGACTCTTTGCAGCTCCAGGAACTGCAGCACATTAGGCTTCCCTATCCTTCACCATCTCCCAGAGTTTGCTCAAACTCATTGCATTGAGTTGGTGATGCCATCCAACCATCTCATCCTCTGTCGTCCCCTTCTCCATCTGCTTTCAATCTTTCCCACCATCAGGGTCTTTTCAAATGAGTTGATTTTTTGTATCAGGTAGCCAAAGTATTGGAGCTTCAGCCTCCTCTAATGTGGATAATCTCCAGGGAAATACCTCTCATGAAGATTACTGCCCTCTTTCTTTTGACTAAATACAGTGGGTGTTTCTTTACTATTATGCTAGTAAAATTCTTAGGTCTATCTGATACTGTTGAATACTTTTGTTTTGTTTTTAATCTGGTTTGTCACAATTTTTTGATATTGCTTCCCAGTATTTTTTTTTTTGAGAATTCCCTTTCTAACCTATTTTTTTTTATAATTGTATATTTTCTAAGAAGCTGCCTTAGAATTTAATCTTCTGTTAATCTAAACAGGTTTCATGAGAAATCTCATCCATAGCTTTATCTCTAACATGCTATGTTCTGATTAATTTCAAGATAATATTCCATTCTGAATTTTTATTTTCTGGCATTCACAACCCTTGCAGCTCCATACTGGACATTGTTTTGGGGGATGTCTTATAGGCTATAGGCTATACTCATACCTAAACTTTGGATATTTCTCCTAAATCTCTTTCTAAATTTTATAGATGATGCCTCTAATTCATAGGATGGTTTTGATATACAAACCAGTAAATAAAGCTATGTATGTATCTCATCTATTTGCTTTCTAGATTTTACTACAGAAAGACAATTTGCATTTTTTCTTCAATATCATATAACAAACCCTATGATTTAAGGTTATTCTTTCAAAGTCTACTCAAAGATATACACTTCCAAGAAAAATTTTAGGAATATTTTTATTTAGAATATTTTATTTCAGTATTTCTAAACAATGTATAAAATCTTTCTACTGATAAAATAGGGCTTCCCTGTAGCTCAGCTGGTAAAGAATCTGCCTGCAATGCAGGAGACCTGGTTTAACTCCTGGGTAGGAAAGATCCTCTGGTGAAGGGATAGGCTACCCACTACAGTATTCGTGGGCTTCCCTGATGGCTCAGCTGGTAGAGTCTTCCTGCAATGCGAGTGGCCTGGATTGGGAAGATCCCCTGGAGAAGGGAATAGCTACCCTCTGCAATATTCTGGCCTGGTGAATTCCAGGGACTGTGTAGTCCTTGGGGTTGCAAATAGTTGGACACGACCGAGTGACTTTCACTTTCACTTTTTTCATTGATAAAATAATTTTCTCATTAGTACACATGTTTCAACACTATAACATCTTATTAAAAATCATGGGCAACTAATAAGTAAAAATACTAAATATCATAAATGCTTAGAGGAAAAAACAGCATGCTACTGCATAGACAAATGCATATAAATTGTTAGACAAGTGACACAAATGTGTAAAAATGATCTGAGTTTGATAGCATATTTTACTGTTTAATTCTCCCATAATGGTTTAAATACTTACATTTATAGGAAAATAGTAATTGCATATGTCCAAGTAAAATGTATTATTAGCATACTAAATTTCTCCTACAAAGTAGGCCAATTTGTTTTGTACATTCTTCTTTCAACATAATATTTGATTCAAAGACATTGCAAAGGGAGTTTATTCCTTTTAATTTTAAAAGAGATTCTATAGATGAAATACGTATATATATATATATATTTTTTTTTTTTTTCAGGAATCAGATTTGCTTTTACATGTAACTTTTTTTGGACTTTTTTGTTTATGTTAGCAATGTTCATTTGATATAACCTCACATGCTCATTTTATATATCTTGTCTTTGAGACTGATATGCTCTAAATTACAAATACCCGCCAATAGGCAAGACTAAAAAGTCCCGTTTGGGCCTGTCTTTCACTGTAAAATTTGGTTCATTACCCATTGGCCTAAATTAGAAGAGTTTCTTCTTAGTCTGGAGAATTTCCCTTTTAAAACTGTAATAAATTTTTACAGTTTTATTGTAGTATAAAAATAGAAATTAGATATATTTAAAATATTATATAAACTGTGATGTTTGATATTTGTATACATTGTAAAATAATTACCAAAATCAAATTACATTAAGATAGCCTCATTCTTCTGGGAGAAAACCTTCAAAACAACAACAAAAACAGAGAACACTTTTCAAAAGTATAAAAGTATCTGAAGTATTGATGAGAATCTAACACTATCACTTTGAGTTGTATCTTGAGTAAAACATCATCTCTCCATACAACTACCAGATACCTTCCCTCCTTTCAGAAATTTCCTGAGGTTTTTAACCATGGCTTCATTCCAGGTATCATATCCTCTTCCCAACATATACTGAGTGTTCTAACTCATACCTATTTTGTGAATCAGGAGATGCACATATGTATAGTTATACAATTCATTGAACTTTTAGTAGGAAGAAAAGTCTAAATATTCTAAATTTCAGTTAATAAAAGACTACTTCTCCCAGCAATCTTGATTCTAGTTTGTGCTTCATCCAGCCCTGCATTTTGTATGATGTATTCTGCATATAAGTTAAATAAGCATGAGGACAATATACAGCCTTGATGTACTCCTTTTCCAATTTGGAACCAGGCTGTTGTTCCATGTCTGGTTCAAACTCTTGCTTCTTGACCTCCATACAGATTTCTTAGGAGGCAGGTAAGGTGGTCTGGTATTCCCATCTCTTTAAGAAATTTCCAGTTTGTTGTGATACACACAGTCAAACACTTTGGCATAGTCAATAAAATAGAAGTAGATGTTTTTCTGGAACTCTCTTGCTTTTTCTATGATCCAATGGATGCTGGCAATTTGATCTCTGGTTCTTCTGCCTTTTCTAAATCCAGCTTGAATATCAGGAAGTTCATAATTCACATATTGTTGAAGCCTGGCTTGGAGAATTTTGAGCATTACTTTACTAGTGTGTGAGATGAGTGCAGTTGTGTGGCACTTTGAACATTCTTTGAGATTAGAATGAAAACGGACCTTTTCCAGTCCTGTGGCCACTGCTGGGTTTCCAAATTTGCTGGCATATTGAGCGCAGCACTTTCACAGCATCATCTTTTAGGATTTGGAATAGATAAACTGGAATTCCATCATCTCTACTAGCTTTTTTCGTAGTGATGCTTCCTAAGGCCCACTTGACTTTGCATTCCAGGATGTCTGGCTCTAGGTGAGTGATCACACCATCATGATTATCTGGGTCATGAAGATCTTTTTTGTACAGTTCTTCTGTGTATTCTTATCACCTCTTCTTAATATTTTCTGTTTCTGTTAGGTCCATGTCCATACCATTTCTGTCCTTTATTGTGTCAATCTTTGCATGAAAATTTCCCTTGGTATTGCTAGTTTTCTTGAAGAGATCTCTAGTCTTTCCATTCTATTTTTTCCTCTATTCCTTTGCATTGATCACTGAGGAAGGCTTTCTTATCTCTCTTTGCTATTCTTTGGAACTTTGGATAATTTGGAAGAAGAAATTTAGGAATATGTATCTTTTAATCTTAAAAGTATAATATTTGAAATGGATTATTCTAACAAGTTAGACTATCTAACATAATTCATGTAATGGAAACAATTGAAAATACTGATAAGTTTGGCTACATTAGAAATTAAAAGCTTTCTTTATCAAAAACAAATAAGATATTGAAAAGACAGTCCATAGAATGGGAAAGATATGTGTAATACATACAAACAGAAAAAGTCTTGTGTCCAAATTATACAGCAGACTCTCAGGGCTTACTGAAAATTTTCACACTCATAGAAAAATTACCTAAAACTTGAACTGGCATATAACAGCAACAAATATTGAAATGTCCAGCAGATATTGAGGAAGACACTCAAGCTTCATTATTCATCAGGAAAGTACAAATTAAAAACATTGTGACATACCACTACACAGCTCTCATAGTGATCAAAACTGGAAAAGCTGACAGAACGGGTATCAGCAAGGATGTGGAGCACCTAAATTCTCAGGCTCTTCTGGGGCAGTTGTAAAGTGCTACAATTACTGTGGGAAACTGTTTAACGATAAGTTGAACATATGCATATTCTGTGCTCAAAAATTCACTAGTATGTATATACCCAATGCCAAGTCATTTCAATCCTGTCTGGCTGAAATGTGACCCTATGGACTATAGCCTGCAAGGCTCCTCTATCCACAGGATTTTCCAGGCAAGAATACTGGAGTGGTTGCTGTGCCCTTCTCAAGGGGATCTTCCTGACCTAGGGATCAAACTGGCATCTCTTATGTCTCCTGCATTGGCAAATGGGTTCTTCATCACCACTACCACTACCAGGGAAGTCCATATATCCAATAGGTATGTCCATATATGAAAATTAAAGATATTTACCAAGATGTATATAGCAACATGAGGAGGGCATAGCAACCCACTCCAGTATTCTTGGCTGGAGTATCCCCATGGAAAGAGCCCCCTGGCAGGCTGCAGTCTTTGCTGTGCAAAGAATCAGATACAAATGAGCAACTAAGCACAGCACAGCACAGCACATATAGCAACTCTGGACTTCCCAGGTGACTCATTGGTAAAGAATCCACCTTCCAGTGGAAGACACAGGAGATGTGGCTTCAGTTCCTGTGTTGGGAGGATCCCAAGGAGGAGGAAATGGCAACCCACTCCAGTATTCTTGCCAGGAAAATCCCATGGACAAAGGAGACTGGTAGGCTACAGTCCATAGGGTTGCAAAGAGCCAGACAGGACTGCAATGACTTGGCATTGGATATATACATACTAGACACACACACACACACACACACACACACACAGAAACTTTAATCATAACAGCCTCAAATTAGAGAAAACTGTATGTCCAGTAATAGTAACAGTGATGAATAAACTTTGACTTATTTAAACAATAGAAAAATAGATAGCAATCAAAATGATTAGACTCCTAAAGAGCATGATGGACATCACAAACATAACACTTTGTAAAAGCAGCCAAACACAAAATAACATATGTGTTATGATTACTTTTATATCAAATTTAGAAACAAAAAAAATCTATATTAAAGAAGTGAAGTAGTAGCTACAATTAAGAGAAAGATGTGGGTCTTAGAACCCTTTCTGAGAAGGGCTTTAGAATTGTTTGAACATTTTTTTATATTGAGATTGTTTCTGGTAAAATAGGCATGTTCATCTTGTGCTAATTCACAAATGATTAAACTTGTAAACTCCATATTCGAAAGCAGAGATATTACTTTGCCAACAAAGGTCAGTCTAGTCAAGGCTATGGTTTTTCCAGTGGTCATGTATGGATGTGAGAGTGGACTGTGAAGAAAGCTGAGCACCGAAGAATTGATGCTTTTGAACTGTGGTGTTGGAGAAGACTTTTGAGAGTCCCTTGGACTGCAAGGAGATCCAACTAGTCCATTCTAAAGGAGATCAGCCCTAGGTGTTCTTCGGAAGCAATGATGCTAAAGCTGAAACTCCAATACTTTCACTGAGTTTGATTGAACTCCGGGAGTTGGTGATGGACAGGGAGGCCTGGCGTGCTGCAATTCATAGGGTCGCAAAGAGTCAGATAGGACTGAGCAACTGAACTGAAATGAAACTGCATAAACAAAATTTATAAATAAAATGAATCGATTACCTTGATATCTATATAAAATAGATAGATATGAATTACTGGTTATAAAATACTGAATAAGTATTTTCCCAATCTAATTGAATATTACAGATTTTGTAGAACTGGACACATACATTAATGTTACTATCATCTTTTTAAAAAATTCAGGAAATATGTAAACAATATTGAACAATTCTATATATTTTCCATCCATACATTTGGCTCTAAAGTATTCATCCCAAGTTAAGCCAATTATAAAAGATACTATGGGGAAAATATAATTGGAGTATCTTATAATTATATTTTTGATATAATGGCTTATAGTAGAATTGTATTGCTGATCTTAGTAAAGATTCTAATAATGATATTCAGATCAAATATTCTTTCAGTTAAAAAGAAATAAGATCCACGTCTTGTTAACTAGCAACACATTACCCTGTTTTCTAAGGCATCCCTAACATCTAACATACATTATACTTCCAAATTAATGCAATATTGTGACAAGATTACTTGAAAATTACTTGTGGGATCATCAGAGTTAAACTCCAGTTTGTCACATGAAGCAATATATATTTTCTCTGACAAACTCAATTTGTTCTAAAATTAAACAACTCTTGACATATCTTCATCAAGTGAAGAACAAATTTTCTGTTTTCAATATAGACACAGGTCTTAGATGCATAATTTATAAAGAGTCACAGTCCTTTAGATAGAAGCAAAATACAACATGCCTTTTAAAAAACACTTCATTGAGATATAATTGACATATAAAAGCCATGCATATTTATTTAATGTATACAACCTAATAAGTTGGAGATGAGTTTTCATCACTATAATCTATGCCATAAACATATACACCCTTCCAAAAAATTCCTTCCTCTCACTTTTATTATCTTTATTACTTTGTGCCTTCAGAGTGCTTAACATATAACTTACGCTCTTAGTAAATTTTTAAGTACAAAACCGTTGTTAACTATAATCCCTGTGTTGTACCACAGATTTCTAGGAGTTATTCATCTTGCATAACAAAAACTTTGTTTACTTTCACTAATATGTCTCCATTTCCCACTCCCCCAGGTCCTAGGAATGACCATATTAATCTCAGTTTCGATGCTGCTACTACTGCTGCTAAGTAGCTTCAGTCCGACTAAGTAGTGTTCGACTCTGTGCAAACCCATGGACTGCAGTCCACCAGGCTCCACAGTCCATGGGATTTTCCAGGCGAGTACTGGAGTGAGTTGCCATTGCAGCTTCTATGACTTTACAGTTTTAGAGTCTTCAGATAAATGGTATCGTGTAATATTTGTCCTTCTGTGTCTGACTTATTTCACTTAGTATAATGTCCTCCAGGATCATCCATGATAATTCAAATAATAGAATTTTCTTCTTGTTAAATGCTGAATAATATCCCAATTTTCTTAAATGTGATGACAAAATTAGAAATAAAAAATAGTATTTTGGTAGGTACTTGGACTGAGAGTTTATTTTAGGTACCTCTTTATCTATAAATTATAAAAGAAAGTATGTGAGATACCTAGGAATAATTGTTAAATTGGTTATCAAAGGTTAATTCTATACACTTTCATGAAAAATAAGAATTTTCATTTATGAAGTAAAAATTTTAAGAGGGGATATTGCATAGTATTCATGACATGAGAATACTGATTCCCTTTTCCGCGATCCACATTTTATAATTGAAGTGGCAGTAGAATAAATATAGGGGCTTGGAAGTCACCACCCCATCTAAACTTTGGTATCTTCCTGTTACCTAAAGAAAAAATTTATGTGTAAATTATTTAATTTTTTCTTTTTTATATGTTGAAGCAGTGGCAAACAATAAAGTGCATACATGCTGTACATGTTAAAGTATATATTCATAAAGTAAAATTTGGAACAATTTTAATTTGTACTTTTTAAAAAATGTCCACAAATGCCTGAATATACATAATCAAGCAATGCACAGTAATAGTGGAACAAGGATATCATTAATTCAAGGTAATTACAAATGAACACATTTAAAAATTACTCAAAAATCATGTTATTACGTGTTTTATAGGAATATTCTATCATATTCTTTTTTACAGAGAAAATAAGATTGCTGCATAAAATGTATAAATTCTTGAAAAATTATTATTATTTTTATTTAGAGTCTCTGGTTACCTGGAAATGCAATAAATTCCCTCAGTTTTGTTGTCATAGAACTAATATCCATGTTTAAGTGCAGTGAAATAATACCTTAATTCAGTTCAGTTCAGTTGCTCAGTCGTGTCCGACTCTTTGCGTTCCCATGAATCGCAGCACCCAGGCCTCCCTGTCCATAACTAACCCCGGGAGTTCACTCAGATTCACATCCATTGAGTCGGTGATGCCATCTAGCCATCTCATCCTCTGTCGTCCCTTTCTCTTCCTGCCCCCAATCCCTCCCAGCATCAAAGTCTTTTCCAATGAGTCAACTGTTCGCATGAGATGGCCAAAGTACTGGAGTTTCAGCTTTAGCATCATTCCTTCTAAAGAAATCCCAGGGCTGATCTCCTTCAGAAAGGACTGGTTGGATCTCCTTGCAGTCCAAGGGACTCTCAAGAGTCTTCTCCAACACCACAGTTCAAAAGCATTAATTCTTCTGCGCTCAGCCTTCTTCACAGTCCAACTCTCACATCCATACATGACTACTGGAAAAACCATAGCCTTGACTAGACGGACCTTAGTCGGCAAAGTAATGTCTCTGCTTTTGAATATGCTATATAGGTTGGTCATAACTTTTCTTCCATGGAGTAAGCATCTTTTAATTTCATGGCTGCAGTCACCATCTGCAGTGATTTTGGAGCCCCCCAAAATAAAGTCTGACACTGTTTCCATTGTTTCCCCATCCATTTCCCATGAAGTGATGGGACTGGATGCCATGATCTTAGTTTTCTGAATGTTGAGCTTTAAGACAACTTTTTCATTCTCCTCTTTCACTTTCATCAAGAGGCTCTTTAGTTCTGCTTCACTTTCTCTCATAGGGGTGGTGTCATCTGCATATCTGAGGTTATTGATATTTCTCCCAGCAATCTTGATTCCAGCTTGTGCTTCTTCCGGCCCAGCATTTCTCATGATGTGCTCTGCATATAAGTTAAATAAGCAGGGTGACAATATACAGCCTTGACGTACTCCTCTTCCTATTTGAAACCAGTCTGTTCCATGTTCAAGTATACCTGTTCCTCCCTGACCTGCACACAGGTTTCTCAAGAGGCAAGTCAAGTGGTCTGGTAGTCCCATCTCTCTCAGAATTTTCCACAGTTTATTGTGATCCACACAGTCAAAAGGCTTTGGCATAGTCAATAAAGCAGAAATAGATGTTTTTCTGGAACTTTCTTACTTTTTCCATGATCCAGGGGATGTTGGCAATTTGATCTCTGGTTCCTCTGCCTTTTCTAAAACAAGCTTGAACATCTGGAAGTTCACAGTTCACGTATTGCTGAAGCCTGGCTTGGAGAATTTTGAGCATTACTTTACTAGTGTGTGAGATGAGTGCAATTGTGCAGTAGTTTGAGCATTCTTTGGCATTGCCTTTCTTTGGGATTGGAATGAAAACTGACCTTTTCCAGTCCTGTGGCCACTTCTGAGTTTTCCAAATTTGCTGGCATATTGAGTGTGGCATTTTCACAGCATCATCTGTCAGGATTTGAAATAGCTCAACTGGAATTCCATCACCTCCACTAGCTTTGTTTGTAGTGATGCTTCCTAAGGCCCACTTGACTTCACATTCCAGGATGTCTGACTCTAGATGCGTGATTACACCATCGTGATTATCTGGGTCATGAAGATATATATATATATTTTTTAATTTTTATTTTTACTTCATTTTGCTTTACAATACTGTATTGGTTTGCCATACATTGACATGAATCCACCACGGGTGTACATAAGTTCCCAATCCTGAACCCCCCTCCCACCCCTCACCCCATATCATCTCTCTGGATCTTCCCCATGCACCAGCCCCAAGCATCCTGTATCCTGTATCAAACATAGACTGGCTATTCGTTTCTTACATGATAGTATACATGTTTCAATGCCATTCTCCCAAATCATCCCAGCCTCTCCCACTCCCACTGAGTCCAAAAGTCTATTCTATACATCTGTGTCTCTTTTGCTATCTCACATACAGGGTTATCATTACCATCTTTCTAAATTCCATATATATGTGTTAGTATACTGTATTGGTGTTTTTCTTTCTGGCTTACTTCACTCTGTAAAATAGGCTCCAGTTTCATCCACCTCATTAGAACTGATTCAAATGTATTCTTTTTAATGGCTGAGTAATGAAGATCTTTTTTGTACAGTTCTTCTGTGTATTCTTGCCACCTCTTTATATCTTCTGCTTCTGTTAGGCCTATACCATTTCTGCCCTTTATTGAACCCATCTTTGCATGAAATGTTCCCTTGGTATCTCTAATTCTTGAAGAGATCTCTAGTCTTTCCCATTCTGTTGTTTTCCTCTATTTCTTTGCATTGATTGCTGAAGAAGGCTTTCTTATCTCTTCTTGCTATTCTTTGGAACTCTGCATTCAGATGCTTATATCTTTCCTTTTCTCCTTTGCTTTTCACTTCTCTTCTTTTCACAGCTATTTGTAAGGCCTCTCCAGACAGCCATTTTGCATTTTTGCATTTCTTTTCCATGGGGATGGTCTTGATCCCTGTCTCCTGTACAATGTCACGAATCTCATTCCATAGTTCATCAGGCACTCTATCTATCAGATCTAGGCCCTTAAATCTATTTCTCACTTCCACTGTATAATCCTAAGGGATTTGATTTAGGTCATACTTGAATGGTCTAGCGGTTTTTCCTACTTTCTTCAATTTAAGTCTGAATTTGGCAATAAAGAGTTCATGATCTGAGCCACAGTCAGCTCCTGGTCTTGTTTTTGTTGACTGTATAGAGCTTCTCCATCTTTGGCTGCCTAGAATATAATCAATCTGATTTCGGTGTTGACCATCTGGTGATGTCCATGTGTAGAGTCTTCTCTTGTGTTATTGGAAGAGGGTGTTTGCTATGACCAGTGCATTTTCTTGACAAAACTCTATTAGTCTTTGCCCTGCTTCATTCCGTATTCCAAGGCCAAATTTGCCTGTTACTCCAGGTGTTTCTTGACTTCCTACTTTTGCATTCCAGTCCCCTAGAATGAAAAGGACATCTTTTTTGGGTGTTAGTTCTAAAAGGTCTTGTAGGTCTTCATAGAACCGTTCAACTTCAGCTTCTTCAGCATTACTGGTTGGGGCATAGACTTGGATTACTGTGATATTGAATGGTTTGCCTTGGAGATGAACAGAGATCATTCTGTCATTTTTGAGATTGCATCCAAGTACTGCATTTCGGACTCTTTTGTTGACCATGATGGCTACTCCATTTCTTCTAAGGGATTCCTGTCCACAGTAGTAGATATAATGGTCATCTGAGTTAAATTCACCCATTCCAGTCCATTTTAGTTCGCGGATTCCTAGAATGTTGATGTTCACTCTTGCCATCTCTTGTTTGACCACTTCCAATTTGCCTTGATTCATGGACCTGACATTCCAGGTTCCTATGCAATATTGATCTTTACATCATCAGACCTTGTTTCTATCCACACTGTCACATCCACAGCTGGGTATTGTTTTTGCTTTGGCTCTATCCCTTCATTCTTCTGGAGTTATTTCTCCACTGATCTCCAGTAGCATATTGGGTACGTATTGACCTGGGGAGTTCCTCTTTCAGTATCCTATCATTTTGCCTTTTCATACTGTTCATGGGGTTCTCAAGGCAAGAATACTGAAGTGGTTTGCCATTCCCTTCTCCAGCGGACCACATTCTGTCTTAGAAAAGTCTAAAGATCTGTTGCTTTCGTATTTCTATCACTTGAGAATATTTATTATGGGCCCTGTATGTTCCAGGCACATTACCCATGCATGGAATGTATTAAGGATTCATGGGCTGTGCATTTATATGCTCAGAATCTAGCGAGCAAAAAAAAAAAAAAAAAAGAAGAGGTAATGTTAGTAGCATCCTAATTATAGGTAATAATAAAGAAACACATTGAAGATACAACATTTAACAAGATGACAGTGAAATTAGTAACTGACTATTTTATAAACTGTTTTGAAAAAATATAAAGAAGTGCCAAAGTTGGCGTATATTTTAAATCAAAGCTATTGAACAGGATACTTGGTGCTCTGTGTTCACCTAAAATGGGAGGGAATCCAAAAATATATATGAGTATGTATATGTGTATATATATACGCATATGTGTGGCTGACTCACTTTTCTGTACAGCAGATACTAATACAATATTGTAAAGTAAATATACTCCAATTAAAAAAAAAAAAGCTATTGACAGTAAACATGGTTGTAATGAGTAAGTAATTTAATGGGATATGAAATTATGGTTAGATCTTGAGATGTAATTGATTTTTGCTATGACAATAAAAGTAAATGACTAAAGTCAAGTGAAGGCACATATCCATTAAAATGAGAGAAAAAAAAATCCCAGTTATCAATGGATAATCTGTATGCAAATTAACAAAATGCAGGATAAATGCAGATATTGGGCAAATAGTAAAAATAAATAAAACCTGAGACAGATGCCACAGTTTATAATAAAATTATTTAAACAATACTTTTTTTTTTTTTTTTTACTTTACAATTCTGTATTGGTTTTGCCATACATTGACATGAATCCACCATGGGTGTACTTGAGAGTAAAAAAGTTTGCAAACAATTATTTGAAAATAACTAGTATAAACAGAATTTCCTAGGCAAATTAAGGCTTATATTTACTGTGTAATGCACAAAGCAATGAAATATTTGAAAGTATCTGAGATGATAAGTGTAGGGGGTTAGTACAAATTAATAGCATGAACCTTAAAGGAGAAGGGTTATTGGTAAGAGAAAAAAAATTGATCAGGGTCTCTCTCTCTTGTGAGAATGAAGGATACCATCCCTACCTAAGTAGCTTACTTGAGTTAGAATTAGCTCTTTCATTGCTTTTGGACTCAGATTTTACTCAGGAATAGAAAGTATAGGAGGTGTTTGATGAAGGGAATGATGATAGAATGGAGTTTAGTTTTCATGGACGAGAAGCCAGGTTTCACACTATAGGGAGAATGACCAGAATGGAAGAATTTTCCCAAATGAATAAATTTCCATGATCATAGAATTTTCAGAGCTAAAACGGGAAGTGTCCTGATTAGCAAAGTTGGTCTTCTTAAATCAAGACAGAAAGTGTAGGAAATATTCAGTAAAGAGGCTGGGAAACAGAATTTTGAGGAAAGGAGATGTGGGTTTTTTTGGCTTGTTTTTCTTTTTGTTTGTTTCTCTCTTTTCTTTCAAACTATTTTAAAATGCTAACTGAATGCTTTTATTTATTTTTTAATTTATTTCTTTGGGATTATAGTTGCTTTACAGTGTTGTGTTTGTTTCTACTGAACAGCAAAATGAATATGATACACACCTGTGTGTGTGTATGTATGCAAAAACAAAGAAGAAGGGAGTTTGTAAGGGAAAATTAGAGATAAGCAGAGGCCAGGTAATAAACCTGGCTTTATGTCATGATAATCAGTTAAAATGGAGGCACTCCTATTTTTAGAAGAGAGAAATATTCCAAAATCTTTATTTATTTTATTTTTTGGTTAACATGTTTCTAATGGCTTAGGGAACCTCGACTTTATATTTTATAAATTTATATATTATATATTTATATTTATAAATTTATATATAATTATATTTTAATAATTATTTTATATTAAAACAGGAAACCACACACAGATTCTGATAACCAAATAATGGAATCAAATAATAAAATGCTTATGCAACCTTTATATCACTGTAAAAGAACAGAATGGGAAAGACTAGAGATCTCTTCAAGAAAATTAGAGATACCAAGGGAACATTTCATACAAAGATGGGCACGATAAAGGACAGAAATGGTATGGACCTAACAGAAGCAAAATATATAGAAGAGGTGGCAAGAACACACAGAAGAACTGTACAAAAAAGATCTTCACGACCTGGATAATCACGATGGTGTGATCACTCATCTAGAGCCAGACATCCTGGAATGTGAAGTCAAGTGGGCCTTAGAAAGAACCACTACGAACAAAACTAGTGGAGGTGAAAGCATTCCAGCTGAGCTATTTGAAATCCTGAGATGATGCTGTGAAAGTGCCACACTCAATATGCCAGCAAATTTGGAAAACTCAGAAGTGGCCACAGGACTGGAAAAGGTCAGTTTTCATTCCAATCCCAAAGAAAGGCAATGCCAAAGAATGCTCAAACTACTGCACAATTGCAATCATCTTACATACTAGTAAAATAATGCTCAAAATTCTCCAAGCCAGGCTTCAGCAATACGTGAACTGTGAACTTCCAGATGTTCAAGCTGGTTTTAGAAAAGGCAGAGGAACCAGAGATCAAATTGCCAACATCTGCTGGATCATGGAAAAAGCAAGAGAGTTCCAGAAAAACATCTATTTCTGCTTTATTGACTATGCTAAAGCCTTTGACTATGTGGATCACAATAAACTGTGGAAAATTCTGAGAGAGATGGGACTACCAGACCACTTGACTTGCCTCTTGAGAAATCTGTGTGCAGGTCAGGAAGCAACAGTTAGAACAGGACATGGAACAACAGACAGGTTCCAAATAGGTAAAGGAGTACGTCAAGGCTGTATATTGTCACCCTGCTTATTTAACTTCTATGCAGAGTACATCATGAGAAACACTGGGCTGGAAGAAACACAAGCTGGAATCAAGATTGCCGGGAGAAATATCAGTAACCTCAGATATGCAGATGATACCACCCTTATGGCAGAAAGTGAAGAGGAGCTAAAAAGCCTCTTGATGAAAGTGAAAGAGGAGAGGGAAAAAGTTGGCTTAAAGTTCAACATTCAGAAAACGAAGATCATGGCATCTGGTCCCATCACTTCATGGGAAATAGATGGGGAAACAGTGGAAACAGTGTCAAACTTTATTTTTGGGGGCTCCAAAGTCACTGCAGATGGTGATTGCAGCCATGAAATTAAAAGACACTTACTCCTTGGAAGAAAAGTTATGATCAACCTATATAGCATATTCAAAAGCAGAGACATTACTTTGCCGACTAAGGTCCATCTAGTCAAGGCTATGGTTTTTCCTGTGGTCATGTATGGAGGTGAGAGTTGGACTGTGAAGAAGGCTGAGCACCAAAGAATTTATGCTTTTGAACTGTGGTGTTGGAGAAGACTCTTGAGAGTCCCTTGGACTGCAAGGAGATCCAACCAGTCCATTCTGAAGGAGATCAACCCTGGGATTTCTTTGGAAGGAATGATGCTAAAGCTGAAACTCCAGTACTTTGGCCACCTCATGCGAAGAGTTGACTCATTGGAAAAGACTTGATGATAGGAGGGATTGGGAGCAGGAGGAGAAGAAAACAACAGAGGATATGATGGCTGGATGGCATCACTGACTCAATGGACATGAGTCTGTGTGAACTCCGGGAGTTGGTGATGGACAGGGAGGCCTTGCATGCTGCGATTCACGGGGTCGCAAAGAGTCAGACACGACTGAGCGACTGAACTGAACTGAACTGAAACTGAGTAAACAGTCTTTACTTCTTGGGAGCCCAGATAATTGTATTGACTCTCAGCCAAGATAAGGGCGTTGGAATTTATGATATGCATTTCAAAGTCCAAAGCTCTCTTGGTGATCCACAGAGCCAAAACCACACTTGTTGGGAAATATTTCCTTAAACCCTCCTTCAGTAAGGTACCTCACCTATCAGTGGTTCAATCTAAAGATAAGTGAGTTCATGTGTGGATAAGGACCTGCAGAGCTTCGAAATTATGTATAAATATTCAGGGGATTTTAAAGTATTAGATATTCCTTGGACTTCCACTGCTTGTCTACACTGTTTCTTCACCCATACTGTGTCTTTTGCCTTTAAGTAAAGGCTATATATGAATATGTTCTGTGGTGTCTTATGAGTACTCTGAAATATTTGATGTGGTAAAATCTCTACACTCACTCTATGAAAAAATAATTGTATTTTCATGATATACTTTTAAGTTGATATGTAACTTCTGTACATTTTCTGTTGTGTTTCATTCATAAAACACCTCTTTTTCTCAGGAATTAAGGAGAGAAGACAGAGGGAAGAAATGATAGAATTAGGATTTATTTGTGACATATTACAATTCATTTCCTAAATGGGAAAATTGAAGTATAGAATAGTTGACAAATTTTCCTAAAAGTGTCCTTAATCTCTACTCTTCCTAAAAATACCTTGAATTAGTTATTGTGTTCTTAGAATATCATAAATCATCAATGCTAGTAATATGGAGTGATCTCAAATATATATATATTATGCTGAGGAGAGAATTACAAACTTTACAATCTTGTAGATAGTTTTACAAGCAAGGCTTCTGTGTATATTTTATGAGAAAATATAGATATTTTGTTGAGAAATTAGATAGCTTATATAGTATTATGAAATGAAATTTCATTATTAAATATTCATGAAATATTCATGAATTTTATTCATGAAATATTAATAATTCATTAGATTTTAAATTTTAAACTTTTAACAAAAAAAGTTTAAATAATTACTCATACAAAAAATTGTACGAGTACATGAGTTTTGCATTTTGAAAATTATTAGTATTATTTTAAACAGAAAAACATTGCTATAATAACAGTGGAACACCATTCAAGTGTATTAAGGTGTAGAGAAGCATTATCAACCTTGTGTTTGAAAGCATTTATCTGGCCAAAAGTAAAAGAATGGATAGATGGAAACAGAACTGAAGTCAGGGACAGTGAATTGGAGGTTAATGAAGTATGAAATCAGAGGAGATGTAACATGGCTTAAAGCATATGAGTTTAAGGAAAACAGAGGGAAATGATTTTGAGGCAGAAATATGAAAGCAAGAGAGAGAAAGAAAGCATACTTGGGAAACATAAGTAAATTTAATCCTCTTTGTAATTTTGTGAAAGATTGAACTGTTAAAAGTCTAGAGCACCTTGCTAAATAAAAGCCCACAAGGTGGCCACATGCTCTTGTGAGTGAGGTTTTACTGAAAAACAGCCAGACCCATTGGTCCCGGTGTTGTCTATGGATGCTGAAAGCTGTAACAACAGAGATGAGAGGGTGGGACAAAACTCACATGCCTGTAACATCAAAAACCTACAATATAGCCTTTTATAGGAAAAAGTTACCACGAATCAGTACAGTTCAGTTCAGTCGCTCAGTCGTGTTCAACTCTTGCCAACACCATGAACCTCAGCAGGCCTCACTGTTCATCACCAACCCCCCAAGTGCAACCAAACCCATGTCCATTGAGTCGGTGATGCCATCCAACCATCACATACTCTGCCGTCCCCTTCTCCTCCTGCCCTCAATCTTTCTCAGCATCAGGGTCTTTTCAAATGAGTCAGCTCTTTGCATCAGGTGGCCAAAGTATTGGAGTTTCAGCTTCAGCATCAGTACTTCCAATGAATATTCAGGACTGATTTCCTTTAGAATGGACTGGTTGGATCTCCTTGCAGTCCAAGGGACTCTCAAGAGTCTTTTCCAACACCACAGTTCAAAAGCATCAATTCTTCGGCGCTCAGCTTTCTTTATAGACAAACTCTCACATCCATACACGACCACTGGAGAAACCATAGCCTTGACTAGATGGACCTTTGTTGGCAAAGTAATGTCTCTGCTTATTAATATGCTGTCTAGGTTGGTCATAACTTTCCTTCTAAGGAGTAAACATGTTTTAATGTCATGGCTGCAATCTCCATCTGCAGTGATTTTGAAGCCCCAAAAATAAAGTCAGCCACTGTTTCCACTGTTTCCCCATCTATTTCCCATGAAGTGATGGGACCAGATGCCATGATCTTCATTTTCTGAATGTTGAGCTTTAAGCCAACTTTTTCACTCTCCTCTTTCATTTTCATCAAGAGGCCCTTTAGTTCTTCTTCAATTTCTGCCATAAGGGTGGTGTCGTCTGCATATCTGAGGTTATTGGTATTTCTCCCAGCGATCTTGATTCCAGCTTGTGCTTCCCCTAGCCCAGCATTTCTCATGATGTACTCTGCATAGAAGTTAAATAAGCAGGGTGACAATATACAGCCCTGATGTACTCGTTTATCTATTTGGAACCAGTCTGTTGTTCCATGTCCATTTCTAACTGTTGCTTCCTGACCTGCACACAGGTTTCTCAAGAGGCAGGTCAGGTGATTTGGTATTCCCATCTCTTTCAGAATTTTCCACAGTTTATTGTGATCCACACAGTCAAAGGCTTTAGCATAGTCAATAAAGCAGAAGTAGATGTTTTTCTGGAACTCTCTTGATTTTTTGATGATCCAGTGGATGTTGGCAATTTGAGCTCTGGTTCCTGGCCCTTTTTTAAAACCAGATTGAACATCTGGGAGTCCACAGTTCACGTGTTGCTGAAACCTGGCTTGGAGAATTTTGAGTATTTACTAGCATGTGAGATGAGTTCAATTTTGCAGTAGTTTGAGCATTCTTTAGCATTGCCTTTCTTTGTGATTGGAATGAATACTGACTTCTTCCATTCCTGTGACCACTGCTGAGTTTTCCAAATTTGCTGACATATTGAGTGCAGCAGTTTCACAGCATCATCTTTTAGGATTTGAAGTAGCTCAACTGGAATTCCATCACCTCCACCAGCTTTCTTCATAGTGATGCTTTCTAAGGCCCACTTGACTTCACATTCCAGGATGTCTGGCTCTAGGTTAATGTAAATGATCATACCATCATGATTATCTGGGTTGTGAAGATCTTTTTTGGACAGTTCTTCTGTGTATTCTTGCCACCTCTTCTTAATACTTTCTGCTTCTGTTAGGTCCATACAATTTCTGTCCTTTATTGAGCCTGTCTTTGCATGAAGTGTTCCCTTGGTATCTCTAATTTTCTTGAAGTGATTTCCAGTCTTTCCCATTCTATTGTTTTCTTCTATTTCTTTGCATTGATCGCTGAGGAAGGCTTTCTTATCTCTCCCAGGTATTCTTTGGAACTCTTCATTCAAACAGGTATATCTTTCCTTTTCTCCTTTGCTTTGCACTTCTCTTCTTTCACAGCTATTTGTAAGGCCTCCTCAAACAGCCATTTTGCTTTTTTGTATTTCTTTTTCTTTGGGATGGTCTTGATCCCTGTCTCCTGTATAATGTCAAGAACTTCAGTCGATAGTTCATCAGGCACTTTGTCTATCAGATCTAGCCCCTTAAATCTACTTCTCACTTCCACAGTACAGTCATAAGGGATTTGATTTAGGTCATACCTGAATAGTCTAATGAAATGCATGAATTTATGGAAATATTTTGGTGAGGTTTCACATTTCTTTTTTTTTTTTTTTTTCTGATTTTAGGTTGGACTATTCCAATTCCTTTGTATGTAAGCTAGTCTGAATCAGAAGAAGGAAATGGCAACCCACTCCAATATTCCTGCCTGGAGAATCCCATGGACAGAGGAGCCTGGTGTGCTACAATCCATGGGATTGCAAGGAGTCAGACATGACTGAAGCAACTGAGCACAGTCTGAATCAATGTATCTTTTAAAACTGAATGAGCCAAGAAGACATATGTTTTACCTTACTTATACAGCACTCTGAGTACCTTTTCTCACAAGACTGGATTTATTAAATTTTGAAAAGTACTAAAAATCATAATTTTTTAAAACAGCCCACAGCATTCTCAGTTGTCTAAACTTTATCTCTGTTACATAAGATTCTGCCACTTGGGGCTGGAGCAGCAGCTGCACCGCACTGGAGTGACTGTGAGGAGATACCCCGCTTCTAAGGGCAGAGAAGCCCCAGCAAGACTGTAGGTGTTGGAGTGGTGGTTGCATGGTGATGGAGCAACTTTGAGGATATATCCCATGTCCATGGGCAAAGGAAAAGCCCCAATGAGATGGTAGGAGTGGCAAAATCATGTTTAGAATAAAATGCCATACCCTCCAGAAATGCTCAGAGGGCTGCCAACAAGAGATTGACCCAGACTTACCTGTGAGTGTCCAGGAATCTCTGGCAGAGGAGTGGGTTGGCGGTGGCCTGCTGCAGGGCTGGGGGCAGTGAGTGTAGCAGTGCCTCCATGGGAACCTTCTGAAGAATGTCACCATTATCTTCATTACCTCCACCATAGTTTGGCCTCAGGTCAAAAAACAGGGAGGGAACACAGCCCTTTTCTTCAATAGAAAATTGGATTAAAGATTCACTGAGCATGACCCTGCCTATAAGAATAAGATCCAGTTTCTCCCTCAGTCAGTCAGTCTCTCCCATCAGAAAGCTTCCATAAGTCTCTTATCCTAATCCAGCAGAGGGCAGACAGACTAAAAACCACAGTCACAGAAAAGTAACCAATCTGATCACATGGACCACAACCTTGTCTAACTCAGTGAAACTATGAGCCATTTAGGGCCAACCAAGATGGACGGGTCATGGTGGAGAGTTCTGACAAAACATGGTCCACTGGAGAAGGGAATGAAAAATCACTTAGTATTCTTGCCTTGAGAACCCCATGAACAGCATGAAAAGGCAAAAAGATAGGACACTGAAAGATGAACTCCCCAGGTCAGTAGGTCCCCAATATGCTACTGGAGATCTGCTGGGGTCCAGCCTCAGCAGAGTCCAGGGATACCCTCAGGATGAAGGGCATCAGTGAACAAAAGAATGACATGGGGAGACCAAGCTTTGGTGAGCGAGGCCTGTAACTTTATTTTTCAAAAAGAGCTTTTATACCCTGACTTGTACATAGAGGAAAATGAAAGATGCAAAGTCATGCAGAGTCAGCTCAAACATTCCAGCAGTTTTGCCCTTATTGAAACCAGGATTTTTTCTGCATACCTTTCCCATAAACAAGGGTCTTATGTTGTGTACATTATCTTCTGGCCTTGGAGGCCTGTTGACATTTTATGACCCCTTTTTGATAAAGGTTGATCAACCAGAAAACTTGTTTTCACTTGAAGTGTTTTTTCTTTATACCTCTAATCTGTGTCAGCCTCAGAATGTACTAAACAGAGTTACATTCTCATGGAGCAAAAATGCAGTGGGTTACAACAACAAAAAAGAACTTATTAGCTCAAAGGTCTGATGTGGTTAATACCAAGGCTACTACTTGTTTTTTTTTTGTTTGTTTGTTTGTTTTTTTTAATTCCAACTATATTAACTAATGGACTCCCAGGCACACAATGGATAAGGGATATGGGAACTTGGCAGCAAGCATTGGCTCAACAATGAAACTCTTCACCAGTATTATTTTAATAAAACTTTTTCACCCCTTGAAGGACTCTATATTTTAGAATGCTTAGGCTTCTCATGTCAAGGTGTGTGAACAATCATATGCATAGTTGCAAGAGTCTGGATAAACCTGCCAAGCAAGCTAGAATGCTAACGGGGGGTGGGGGGGGTGGGGGGGTGGGGGTGGGGGTGGGGTTTGAATTGAAATGCTCCTTTCATGCCCAGGAGACTTATCAACTAGAGCCCTAAGTTGATTTTCTCCAGAGAAAGGTGGTCGGGGATAGCCCCCTGCTAATGTCAGAAGAGTTGGTGAAAGGCATAATATAGTATACAGTATACAGACAGATTTTGGTTTGGGGTAGATGCTCGAGCAGGTCCAGGGAGTCCCTCGAGTCCTGATCCGCCTTGCCTGTCAGGTCTCCTCCGCATGACCTTGTCATGGGTGGGATCTCCCAAGCTGGCTCCCAGCAGAGATCAGTGGAGAAATAACTCCATAAAGAATGAAGAGATAGAGTCAAATCAAAGAAGAACACCCAGTTGTGGATGTGACTGATGATGGAAGTAAAGTCCTATTCTATAAAGAGCAATACTCCATAGGAACTTGGGATGTTAGGTCCATGAATCAAGGCAAATTGGAAGTGGTCAAACAGGAGATGACAAGAGTGAACATTGACATTTTAGGAATCAAGGAACTAAAATGGACTGGTGGGTGAATTTAATTCAGATGACCATTATATCTAATACTGTGGGCAAGAATCCCTTAGAAGAAATGGAGTAGCCATCATAGTCAGCAAAAAAGAGTCTAAAATGCGGTACATGGAAGCAATCTCAAGAATGACAGAATGGACTCTATTCAGTTCCAAGGCAAACCATTGAATATTACAGTAATCCAAGTCTATGCCCCAAACAGTAATCCTGAAGAAGCTGAAGTTGAACAGTTCTATGAAGACCTATAGGACCTTCTATAACTAACACTCAAAAAAGATGTCCTTTTCATTATAGGGGACTGGAATGCAAAAGTAGGTAGTCAAAAAATACCCAGAGTAACGGGCAAATTTGGCCTTGGAGTACATAATGAAGCAGGGCAAATGCTAACAGAGTTTTGCCAAGAGAATGCACTAGTCACAGCAAACACCCTCTTCCAACAGCACAAGAGAAGACTCTACATATGCACTTCACAAGATGGTCGATACCAAAATCAGATTGATTATATTCTTTGCAGCCAAAGATGGAAAAGCTCCATACAGTCAGCAAAAACAAAACCAGGAGCTGACTGTGGCTGAGATCATGAACTCCTTATTGTCAAATTCAGACTTGAATTGATGAAAGTAGGGAAAACCACTAGATCATTCAGGGAATGACCTAAATCAAATCCCTTACAACTATACAGTTGAAGTGACAAATAGATTTAAAGGATTAGATCTGATAGACAGAGTGCCTGAATAACCATGGACAGAGGTTCATGACATTGTACAGGAGACAGGGATCAAGGCCATGCTCAAGAAAAAGAAAAGTAAAAATGTTGTCTGAGGAGGCCTTACAAACAGCTATGGAAAGATGAGACGTGAAAGGCAGAGGGGAAAAGAAAAGATATACCCGTTTGAATGCAGAGTTCCAAAGAATACCTAGGAGAGATAAGAAAGCCTTCATCAGTGATCAACGCAAAGAAATTGAGAAAATGATAGAATGGTAAGGACTAGAAATTTCTTCAAGAAAATTCAAGATACCAAGGAAACATTTCATGCAAAGATAACCTCAATAAATGACAGAAACGGTATGGACATAACAGAAGCAGAAGATATTGAGAAGAGGTGGCAAGAATATACAGAAGAGCTGTCCAAAAAAAAATCTTCAAGACCCAGATAATCATGATGGTGTGATCACTCACCTAGAGCCAAACATCCTATATGTGAAGTCAAGTGGGCCTTAGGAAGCATCACTACAAACAAAGCTAGTGGAGGTAATGGAATTTCAGTCGAGCTATTTCAAATCCTAAAAGAGGATGCTGTGAAAATGCTACACTCAATATGCCAGCAATTTTGGAAAACTCAGCAGTGGCCACAGGACTGGAAGAGGTCAGTTTTCATTCCAATCCCAAAAAATGGCAATGCCAAAGAATGCTAAAACTATTGCACATTTGCAGTCATCTCACACGCTAACAATGCTCAAAATTCTCCAAGCCAGGCTTTAACAGTACATGAACAGTGAACTTCCTGATATTCAAACTGGATTTAGAAAGGGCAGAGGAACCAAAGATCAAATTGCCAACATCCGTTAGATCTTTGAAAAAGCAAGGGAGTTCCAGAAAAACATCTACTTCTGCTTTATTGACTATGCCAAAGCCTGATTGTGTGTATCACAGCAAACTGGAAATTTCTTAAAGAGATGGAAATACCTACCACCTGACCTGTCTCTTGAAAAAACTGTATGCAGGTCAAGAAGCATCAGTTAGAGCTGGACATGGGACAGCAGACTGGTTCCAAATAGGGAAAGGAGTACCTCAAAGCTGTATATTGTCACCCTGCTTATTTAACTTATATGCAGAATACATCATGAGAAACACTGGGCTGAATGAAGCACAAGCTGGTATCAAGATTGCCAGAGAAATAACAATAATCTCAGATATGCAGATGACACCACCCTTATGGCAGAAAGCAAAGAAGAACTAAAGAGCTTCTTGATGAAACTGAAAGAGGAGAGTGAAAATGTTGTCTTAAAACTCAACATTCAGAAAATTAAGATTGGCATCCAGTCCCATCATTTCATGGCAAATAATGAGGAAACAATGGAAACAGTGACAGACTTTATTTTTTTGGTTTCCAAAATCACTGCAGGTGGTGACTGCAGCTGTGAAATTAAAAGACGCTTGCTCCTGGGAAGAAAACTTATGACGAACCTAGACAGCATATTAAAAAGCAGAGACATTATTGCCAAAAAAGATCCATTTAGTCAAGTCTATGGTTTTTCCAGTAGTTATGTATGGATGTGAGTGTTGGACTATAAAGAAAACTGAGCACTGAAGAATTGATGCTTTGAATTATGGTGTTGGAGAAGACTCTTTAGATTCCCTTGGACTGCAAAGAGATCCAACCAGTCCATCCTAAAGGAAATCAGTCATGAACAGTCACTGGAAGGACTTATGCTGAAACTGAAACTCCAGTACTTTGGCCATGTGATGTGAAGAACTGACTCATTTGAAAATACTCTGATGTTGGGAAAGATTGAAGGCGGGAAGAGAAGGGGACAACAGAGGATAACATGGTTGGATGGCATCACCAACTCAATGAACATGTGTTTGAGTAAACTCTGAGAGTTGGTGATGGACAGGGAGGCCTGGCGTGCTGCATTCCATGGGGTTGCAATGAGTCGGACACAACTGAGTGACTGAACTGAACTGAACATATGATTATCTGAAAGTTTAACTAGGTATAACTTGGAAGAAAATTTATCAAAGAACACATCAAATAATAGTTGTGGTAAACAATGAATTTATAACTGTGATCCTAATTGAGCTTTATAAAGTTTTTCAGACATTTATAAAGTTACAGTAAATGCATTAAACTACATAAATACCTCAAGATTCTGGGCTCAATGGAAAAAGTTGAACTTTCCAATTAATTGTCTGCCAGGCACTTTTTGTCTCCCAATCAAATAGAAGGGTAAAACTAAATTTTATTAAAGAATGTAAAAAGAAAGGGAAAGTAATTTAGACAATTTTTTATATGCCCAAATTGATAATCCACAGTCTTAATTCTTGCCCATTGTGATTCTATTTATTCCAAACGTTACAGACTCATTTCTCACTCTGGCTTATCCATTAGGCTGTCAAATCAATAGAAACTTAGATATGTTTGATTTTAGAAATTTTAGCTAACAATTTTTGAATCACTTTTATTGGAAAATGTAGCAAATGTCTAATTGCTGTACAAAAAGAGAGATATACAGTTTAAAAAGAAGGAAGGCAAAACCATTTTTTAAAATATACCCTCTATGAAAGAGAACATTGTTAGTATTATTAAAACCCTAGGAGTCCTGTGTAGATTCAGCCACTTCCTTCTCCATTGGTGATCACTCTTCTGATTTTTGTGTGAAATATTTCTTTAGAGTTCTTTTCTACCAACTTGATTTAATAATTACTGACAGAGGGATATTATAGTCTCCAAGAATAATAGTAAATTTATTTTTTTCTGTTAGTTCTATCATTTTCGGCTTTGTCTATTTTGTCACTTTCTTGTTAGATGCAAATTTAAAATTGGTATATCTTCTTAGATAATTGACTTATGTTTAATTATGTAATCTCCTTCTTTGTCACTAGTAATTTTCCTATCTGAAGTCTGCTTTGTGTGAAATTAGTATAGATACTCTGGCTTTCTTCTGATTAATGGGGTATCTTTCTCAATCCCTTTACCTTTACCCTATTTGAATTTTTATACTTAAAATTGCTATTGTGTAGACTTCATATAATTACAGGTTTTACATTTAAATCTAACTGGACATTATTTGTCTTTTACCTGGCTTGTTTAGAACATTCATTTGTACAGTGGTCATTGACATATTTAGATTTAAATCTACCATCTTTGTAGCTGTCTTCTATTGTGCTTTTATTTTTTATTTTATCCCTGTACCCCCACCACCCCTATTTTTTTTAGTCTCTTGTTTTTACTTAAACACTTTATGATTTCATTTTTCTTCATTGTTGTCACAATATTAGTACTTTTTTATAAGCGTTGTTATAATTTCTCTAGAGTAAGAATCTGCCTGCAGTAAAGGAGACCTGTGTTCAATCCCTAGATTGGGAAGATCCCTGGGAGAAGGGAATAGCTGCCCACTTCAGTATTCTTGCCTGGAGAATCCCATGGACTGAGGAACTTGGAGGGCTCCAGTCCATGGGAATGCAAAAAGTTGGACACAACCGAGTGAATAACACTTGCACTTTACAATATACATTTCTAAATAATCTCAGTTCTCTTTAGCAAAACTATATCACTGTGTGTGTATCACTGTGCCCTCATTTCCTCTCTCCTGCTCCTTGTGACATTACTGTCAAATATTTTATTTCTGTGTAATCTATAATCACTCAATATATTGTTTCTATAATTGCTTAAAATTATCTCTTAGGTCAGTTAAAGACCAAAAAAAAAAAAAGTTTTATTTAGCTTTATTCTTTTTGTGACACTTTTCTTTATGTAAATCCAAAATACTTTCCTTTCATTGGAAGAACTTCTTTTAACATTTCTTGTGAAACATTCTTCACAAGAATGTTGAGAGGTTTCTACTCTATCTTTAAATTCACTGATCCTTTTATATGCTATGTCAAGTCTGTGTCAAGAATGTCAAAAGTGTTTTGTTTTGTTTTGTTTCCTTGTCTTTTATTTCTAACTTTTAATTTTCATTCTTTCTTATGGCTTCCATCTGTCTGATGACATTACCCATCTGGTCTTGCATGTTGCTAGCTTTTCCATTAGAACTCTTTGAGTTTCACTAATTTTGATTTCTTCAGATTTCTTCAAATATCTGTCTGGCTCCACCAGGAGACAGAAACAAATCAGTTATCTTTAATAAACAATGTAATATGCATATGCTAACTAGATAATCAAGAACTAAACTTATGAAAAGAAAGCCTTGCGTTACAATAAAGGACAAAGTAGTTACCACCTGAGATCTCAGAAAACAAAAAGGAGATTAGAATCAGTAAAGATTTGAAGATAGAAAAAGTGTTTGCCTAGGAGGAGGCTTCACTGATTGGCTGGCGTCAGTTTCTCTGACTTCAGATGAGAGACACTGAGGGACTAGAGCACAGAGCTCTGAGAAAAAGGTACTGATGGGCTGATGCTAAAAATCTCTGAGAGGGTGCAAGAAACCTAGGTTTGTGATGGCTGAAAATCTGCAAACTAGGATCAACAGCTGCTACTCTAGTAAACATTAACTGTCAAGGTTAACTCACTTCTAGAGTAATACTGACAGATACTGGAATTAAAAACAAAAAGGGAGGTAAACAGGGAAGCACATATTTTCTCTTTGCCCTTTGTCTCCCAGAACTCCGGAAGCACAGAAGTTTCTATCGGCCAAGCATGACAAGAAGACAAATGACAGTGAAAACAGTTTACAGATTTCCTGCTCTTACATCACTAAGTGAAGTACAGGGTGGGATGAATTGGATGATTGGACTTGACAATCCAATTATTGACAATCCAATATATATTGGAATATATACACTATTGATACTATATATAAAATAGGTAACTAATGAGAACCTACCTTATAGCTCAGGGAACCCTACTCAGTGCCCTGTGGTGACCTAAATGGGAAGGAAATCCAAAAAAGAGGGAGTCTCTCTCTCTCTCTCTATCTTTCTATAGCTGGTTCACTTTGCTATACAGTAGAAACTAACACAACATTGTAAAGCAGTTATATTCCAATAAAAATTAAACAAAAAATAAAATGAAGTATAGGAAGGTAGATGTGAAGCTAAGAGACCATAGTCACATAATTGACACTGTCCTTTCATAGTTCTATCATTTACTTAACTTGACTCCATTTCATATTGAACTATAAACCTGAGGTATTCACCTGTTGTACAAGCTTGTCTTTCTGGTATATTTCATTTCCAAAAGTAGATTATTTACCTCATGTAGAAAATGAGGACTCCCTCTTCTATCAGACCTTATAATTTACAAAATTCACTTTCTCAGCTGTTCTCCCAGTTTATAACTTAATGGTCTCTTTTGTTTCCACTAACATCTTTGTCCTGACCAACTTAAATTCAATCCTCAGAGGTTTGTCATTCCTGTAAATCTTTGTCCTGGAAAAGGCGCTCTTTTTGACATTTTGACCAAAAAGTTGGTCAAATGGCTCAAGCTACCTCTCCCTATGGTCATCTTTCATTAACCCTCAAACTTTGAATCTCAGTTTCAATTGTGAAGTCTTCTCCAGGTTTTATTGGCTGTTCTTATATTTAGGAGCCAAGCTTTCCAAGCAGAGTGAATACCTCCCAACATGAAAGCAGTTATATGTTAGTGATTTGATTCCTGAGTTCTTTGACTGTCAGGGACTTCATTTAGTCTCTCTGCTATCTGTTTGTTGACATGAGTGATAATTACTTTTTCTTTTCACTTTGGGTTAATTAATCAAGTTGTAAAATTGTGTGTGTATGTGTTATGGTTCCATCAAAAACATTACACATAATTGTCAAACTTTGAGCCAGAGCAAATGGTATTAATAAAGTAGTGGTATTTCATTGAAAGAGGATAGAAAGGGAAATTAGGGGGAAAATGGAGCAGATATTTTTGTTTGAGATGCTAATAAGTTTACAGATGTTAAATATTCAGTATATAATCTGAAATATGATACAGAACTAATGAAGACAGATACCTATTTAGGGCATGTTAGCATTGAGGTCAGGCTTCTCTGGTGGCTCAGCTGGTAAAGATTCTGCCTGCAAGGCAGGAGTGAAAGTCGGTTAGTCGTGTCCAACTCTTTGTGACCCCATGGACTGTACAGTCCATGGAATTCTCCAGGCCAGAATACTGAAGCAGGTAGCTTTTCCCTTCTCCAGGGGATCTTCCCAACCCAGGGATTGAATCCACATTGCCTTGAAGGCAGATTCTTTACCAGCTGAGCCACAAGGGAAGCCAAGAATACTGGAGTGAGTAACCTATTCCTTCTCCAGTGGATCTTCCTGACCCAGGAATTGAACCGGGGTCACCTGCATTGCAGGCAGATTCTTTACCAACTGAGCTATCAGAGAAACCCTAATGCAGGATACCCAGGTTCAGTCCCCAAGGTCAACCCAGGTTAAGGAAGATCCCCTAGAAAAGGAAATGGCAACCCACTCCAGTATTCTTGCCTGGAGGACTCTATGGACAGAGGAGCCTAGTGGGCTACAGTCCATGGGGTCAGAAAGAGTCAGACATGACTGAGTGACTAATACTTTCAGCATTGAGGTCATAATTGAAATTAGAGGGTGGGTGGCAAGGAAGAGATTTTATAAGTAAAATATGTTAAGAATATAGTGACCATCCTTTAAAATGGTTCTGATTTTTATTTAAAAATTCTACCTTCCATTTTCTGACCCACGCATTCCAGGAGATGAAATTACAATGCACAAAAATGCATAATTTTTCTTGCTTAATATTAATGAAATCATATGCATATAGACATACACTACATATATGTGTGTGTGTTTGTGCATACATCTACACATATACATATATACTGCTGCATATACATATATATGCATGTGTTGTAAATCGCTTCAGTCCTGTCCATCTTTTTGCAACTCTATGGTCCGTGGCCTGCAAGGCTCTTCTGTCCATGATATTCTCCAAGCAAGAATCCTGGAGTGGGCTGCCATACCCTCCTCCAGGGGATCTTCCTGACCCAGGGATTGAACCCATGCCTCTTACATCTCCAGCATTGCCAAGCGGGTTCTTTAACCACTAGTGCCACCTGGGAAGCTCATATATATGCATATTATCTATTAAACTTTTAATAACTTCAGAACTGCTAAGATCAATTGACACTCTACCACCTCACCCAAATGGAAAGATTTTTTTTTGTTTTAATTATTGACATAGCTTTCTGATGGATATTCATTTTGTTTTCTAATTAGATGTTTTGAATAATTTAAATTAGCTTACAGATTCTTAAAATTCTTCAATCCAAGGTTGTGATGTGATGCTTTTACTGAAGAAACCTTAACATGATTTTCTAAGGTCTGAGAGCTGGCTGCTGCTGCTGCTATTAAGTTGCTTCAGTCGTGTCCGATTCTGTGCGACCCTATAGATGGCAGCTCACTAGGCTCCCCCGTCCCTGGGATTCTCCAGGCAAGAATGCTGGAGTGGGTTGCCATTTCCTTCTCCAATGCATGAAAGTGAAAAGTGAAAGTGAAGTCTCTCAGTCGTGTTCCACTCTTAGCGACCCCATGACTGCAGCCTACCAGGCTCCTCCATCCACGGGAGTTTCCAGGCAAGAGTACTGGAGTGGGTTGCCATTTTCTTCTCTAGTGATCTATAATTATCCAAGCAACCTAACTCTCCCCTTTAGTCTCTACAATCCTGACTTTCCTAAAACTGAACATAAAGCCAGTAAACAGCCACCAGGCTCTTTATTGATTACAATGGCACCTTTCCCTTCTAGGAATACTAAATTCTCATGGCGGGCATATTCCAAATCAGAAAAAAAGTTCTGAAAGATAGATCACATTTTTCATAGATATATGTTTAACAACTGAGGAGGAAAAAAGGCAACAAGTGGAAATTGTGTATTTTGTCTATGAACAGGAATTATTGCATCATGAAACTAGTTACTACTATTAATCCCTTGAAAAATGTTCTTATTTCAATTTACAAAATGCCATCCTCTATTTCTGTGTTGCATTCCAGAAAGTGACAACTGATTTGTAAGCAATGCTAAAAATTCACTGAACTGTGAATTTTATTAATAATATCTGTATGTACACACCTGCCAACAATAGAAACACATTTCAAAAAATGTTAACAAGGATACAATCATAACAGACAGTTGTGTTAAGTGTAATATTTTTAAGTGATAAAAAATATTTTAAGACTTGTCTTCTGAAAATATTTACCATATAAAACAGAATAGTACCCAAATATCCCCTATTGTTACATAATTAAATAATGCAGATCAAATCTTCTGTAATTGAAAAAAAAATTAGATTTGCATGGTAATTTCAGTGATTTAAAAATGATTTGAAAAAGGCTACTAAGAAGATGAATTCAAATGATTAGAATTCCTTTTAATATTCCTAAAATATAACTACCTCACTGAAAATGTTTCATAGCACGTTTAAGCCCTTTGCTTCTTTATTCATGATTCTTAACATTCTTCACCAAAGAGGAGATAATATCTTTATCCACATTACTAACATGGCGGTTAAGGAGAGGCCAACCTCCTACTGTCCACAGCTGCTTTTAATTCATGAGCAATTGGAGTAAGTCAAGCATCACTAGTGAGTCTTTGCTGCTTCTTGCTGTTATTTCAACTAGGATGCCATTATGCAAAGTAAGAACATCTGAAGATAGGTACCCCACTTAAAAGTGTTCAGCAGGAGTTCCACTTTTTGTCATTTTTGGAAAATTGCATCGTTTAGTTGCATATGTTGTACTGTTGGTAGACATGATTGCCTGGAATTAGTTAACATGCACACATGGTTTGACAAACTTAATTTTTCTTAGTGTCAAAAGTGAACTAAATTTCCAGACATAACTACTGTAGTAAACTCATTTTGCTTTTTGTCATTCAATTATGATAGAAAGTTTAGACCATGTTAGCATATACAGCAATTATTATATAAATTCCAGGTAATAGGTTCTCTATGGTAAATATTTCACTGTGTGTACAGTCTAACCTCAGGGTGAAAAAAACTAGAAAAACTCATCTTAACTAAATTATTCAGGGGCTTCTGAGGTGGCAGTAGTGGGTAAAGAACTGGCTTGCCCACACAGGAGACATAAAGATGTGTTTTCAATTCCTGGGTCTAGAATCATCAAACTAGTCCTGATCCATTAGATTTTAAAATGGATCTGTGAGAATTTGAAGTGAAAATAATTTTTCAGAAGCACTCATCTCACTGGGGCTGGATTATTTTTTGTTGTATAACCCCATTGCTCTCCTAGAATCTTCCTGAATATAGGAATTTATCCTTAATATAGGATTTTTCTTTAGAGTCATTTTGCCACACCAAACAGAAGTACCCATTGTTCATTCTGTTTTGAAATTTACACGAAGCAAATATCTAAATAATGTGTGAGAACTGACTTATATCACATGTGGTATGTTTCACATGCAGTTACATCCTATTTACTGATCATTTCCAGTATCATTTTGTCATTACAATGATAATTGATAGTTTTAAGTAAGGTCTTGATGTCCTACACAATATTAATAGATTTTTACTTTATATCATCTTTAGCTTTCATAATAGCTTTGTGAAGTAAGTAATATTATTGTCTCCATCTACTACTGAGCAAACTGAGGTCCAGAGAGATGTTTTAATCAGCTCAGGTCATGCAGCTAGTGAAGCTGCTCCCCTAAGACTGAAAAGTCTTCTTGAAAAGCCAAAATAGTATGTACGTCTAGCTCTTGAATTCCTTAGCCAGTTCTATATACCATAAGCAATACAACCATGTACTTACTGAGCAACTGGTTGATAGAAAAAAAAAAAGAAAATAAAACATGTATCAAAAGTATATCAATTTAACCATTTAACTTATGAATAAAGAAAGGGAGGAAGGCAAGTGTGCTACATGGTGCTCACAATTCACATTTTATCTTTTAAAAAGCATCATAAAGTGGGTTACATTTCACCAGGAACAAAGTCCTATAATTTTTATCACATTCTGGAAAATACATCATTGTTAGTGTAGTCACACAGTCCAGATGGACCTACCTTCCTTCTAGCTGCCTTGCGGTGCACAGAGTGCTCCGTGTGTAATAGAAGACAGAGATTCTGGTTCAACCCATAGCACACATATTCCATCCACAAGGAACAGAGCTGGACCACAGACAGTATGTGCCCTCTATGCAAGGGCATTTCTCACAAATGGTGCGTGAAACTTCTGCTCACAACTCCCACAACTTACGCCCCTGACTACAAGTAGTTGCCAGAAAAGAAAAGCTGAGGAATTGTAGTTGTTAGTTGGAGCAGCCACGTGTTTTAGCTAAAAATCTTTTGTTCTTTCAGTGAAGAGGAAGGCAATAATGGATATTAAAATCAATGAGGAGGCTTTTGCAAAGGCATACCTCAGTTAAAGAAATGTTTTCTATTCAAAAAATGTGATTTCCAATTTCATTTAATATATTCATAATTGAATTTGCCACAGGGTAGTCATGGAAACAGTGTATACAAAAGTTCTGAAAGTCAGATTTTGTACCATTAGAAGTAATTGTAAAGATTATGAAATAAAGATGAAATTTAGGAAAAATATAAATTTGGCATTTGAATATTTAATATATTTGCTGCTTTTATTGACTGTCTGTTTTTATTGACTGTGCCATGAGTATTAGCTCAATATTCAGACTTGCCTAAACAATATCATCAATGTTTCTACTCCCTCTTGTCAGAGAAAGAGGATATTTTAAATAATCTATGGCATGTCATTGCCTTGGATACCAAAGAGGAGACTATTTGTAGTTTTAAGAAAGAAAAAGAATAGATCAATGTTAGTTAACATTTAGTGAAAAGAGCCTACTGTTTTGACAAAGAAAAACATAGGCTTTTCTTAGAAAGCTATGTGTTGTTTCCCTCTTGTGTGATCTAGAAAGAAAGCAGGCAAGGCTGCCTCTGGAAGGAAGATTGAACTAAGGCTGAATGTCCCATTTGCACTTTCACTGGACTGGAGCCCATATTACCCTGATGAGGTCTGCTAATTGAAGCAGAGGCAAGCCTCATTAACTAAATGCTGAAGTCCTTTTCCAGGCCATGGTGTTCAAAGAACCAAGATACAAATTATGTACCTGCACTGGTGTGCTGTGTGCTTAGTCATTCGATCGTGTCTGACTCTTTGCAACCCCATGGACTTTAGCCCACCAGACTCCTCTGTCCATGGGGATTCTCCAGACAAGAATACTGGAGTGCCGTGCCCTCCTCCAGTGTATCTTCCAAACCCAGGGATCGAACCCAGGTCTCCCACATTGCAGGCAGATTCTTTACCATCTGAGCCATGAGGGAAGCTCTTCATTGGAGAGAAATATAATTTCCAGAGGGTAGGGGTAAATGCAGATGGTTGAAAAATATTAACAGAAGGTTATGGGAGGAAGGAAAGAGGGCTTGAAGATCTAGATGAGGCAAAGCGATCTTGAGAGGTAGTTGGATTCCACAGAGATCCTATCCTCTTCAACTGTGTGGTTATTGTTTGGTAATGTTTGCTTTGTACGAAATAAGGCAGCCCCTAAACTAAAGAGAGTTACGACCTTTCTTCCTATCACAGTACACATTCCTGAGATCTACACAATCCTCCAGTAGGAAACACCAAGCATTCCCAAAATGGTTATGTTGGTGTGGTCTGGTAGAGGCTAGAAAGACAGGCTCTCCTGGGACAGACTGTCCTTATGAGTGCTGGAATAATGGGTCTGAAGCTAGTATGTTCCTCCTTCTCTTCCTCAGGGGGCAACAATAGAAAGTCACCACCAACACTATTGCAACAAGAGGAGAGAGTAAGGTAAATGTCTCCAATGCAATTGCAGTTCATAGAGAATCACCCTAAAGGTTGGGGGAAAATAGCTCTGCCCAGATAGGTTGCACACAACTAATTTTACAATTTCAAAGTCAGACTTGCCTGATGGTAATGACTGATTTTTATAAGACCAGCTTTCTAAGAGTGTGTAGCCTGTACACGGCCACTCTTTTCCATGATAAATGTTGATAATCTTTGTGAGATTCTGCTTTTTAGTTAATGTAGTAGCATTATTTCTAAGCAATATCTAATCTGACGTTTTCACTATTTTATATTGTATATTCCTTGGACTGATAGTCCGCTTCTTTTGAGAGTTGTGCTTTCACAAACATACTTGAAGGATATTGGTAGTGAACATTTTATCCTAGAGGTGCATTAGGGGCTCCAAGACGTCTGATTTTCTTACTTTCATATCAAACGTGTGTGTGCAGTATGTTTTAATTATAGATACACGAAGATGATGCTTCACCTCTCCTTAGACATAGTATTTTAATCTCCCATTGAATATATCATGTGAAACATGCTCCATTCTGTTTATCACATAATGTCATTTCTTATTACAAAATGTGGCCCCCAAAATAAAAATATTTTATTACTAAAATCCATACTTTATATAATTCTCTCCAAGTTCTTCTTATGCCCAACTCTTATAGATTAAGAAAAGTAACACTAATGAACCCACAAATAAATTACAGTTCAGTTCAGTTCAGTTGCTCAGTCGTTTCTGATTCTTTGTGACCCCATGAATCACAGCACACCAGGCCTCCCTGTTCATCACCAACTCCCAGAGTTCACTCAAACTCATGTCCATCAAGTCAGTGATGCCATCCAGCCATCTCATCCTCTGTCGTCCCCTTTTCCTCCTGCCCACAATCCCCCCCAGCATCAGAGTCTTCTTCAGTGAGTCAACTCTTCGCATGAGGTGGCCAAAGTACTGGAGTTTCAGCTTTAGCATCATTCCCTCCAAAGAAATCCCAGGGCTGATCTCCTTCAGAATGGACTGGTTGGATCTCCTTGCAGTCCAAGGGACTCTCAAGAGTCTTCTCCAACACCACAGTTCAAAAGCATCAATTCTTCGGTGCTCAGCCTTCTTCACAGTCCAACTCACACATCCATACATGACCACTGGAAAAACCATAGCCTTGACTAGACAGACCTTTGTTGGCAAAGTAATTAATCCACAAATTTAGTCATCTCTTCTTAATCTTTAGCCTTTGATAACTGTTAGGGTTTCTAATTTTGTTGTTTGCTTATTTCTTTAGATTGCCCAATCCATTTGGAAACTAATTTTGTTCTTTTGCTTTCTATGACAAAAAGAAGTGTTTATTTCATATTTTCTCCTATGTTCTTTTTCCTATCTCCATCATGATTTCTGCCATTTCCTATTGCTTTGAGCAGTCTGTAGAGTTTTGTTCTTAACTGTCTGTCCTTAAGTTCAATACTTTCTTTTCAAATATCTTGTCATAATTGTTATTTTTTATTATTTATCAATAGGTACTGCCTTCCTTCTGAATTTAAAAAAAAAAAACTTTAAAATATTATCACTGGTAAATCTTGTTGATCCTTAAAACTATAGTAGCACTGCCCTATACTACTTGCCCTGGAAATAGAAATATTCCGTTCTCATGTTGTTCAGTATATATGGAGTCCACTAGCCACAGCTGAATATTAACATGTTGAATTGTGGCTAGAAAAAGACTAAGAAGCTGAATCTTTTAGCTTTATTTTACTGTTAGTAGCCCCATGTTACTAGCAGGTACTTTTTGTGCATCTCTGAAGGTGTAGAATTTGTGAGGGAGAAAGTCTCAGAAATTGTAAATAATCCATCCTATAAAGAGAATGAGTTTCAGGGTGGAGATTACTTCAGTGTCCAGTGAACTCTAATCTCCACCATCTAGAGAGAAGCAGGGAAGCTGAGTAAAACCTCACTACACCAGCAACTGGCTGGATGAACATTGTTCTTAGATTCACTAGTAATATTCAATTCCCAATTCAGTCCTTTAGTTTTCTATAATAATCATTCTAATTCTGTGCAACTATCTTGAAAACATATGAGCGTATAAGGAAGCACCCCTTGTTTCTCAATAAGAACTGAACAAGGAACTAGACAGTGACAAGATGAAGTGAAAACCTGAACATACTGGATACACATTATCCATTCCATTGTGTGTATATGTGTGTGTATGAATGTTTTCAAGAAAATGTAAACAAAGCAAAGCATTTAGAAAAACTGAATTCTCTGGGGGAAAAAAAAAGGTATAGGACACAGATTTGGAAATTTTTTGACATTCTCTTAAAATCTGAATGCAAGGGTATTTAATACGTTTCAATATACTTAATTTATATTAACTTTAACTTTTCCATTTTCTTAAGGATCTCAGGAAAACCACACAAGGAAAAAGAAGTACTATGCTGCTGCTGCTGCTGCTGCTGCTAAGTCACTTCAGTCGTGTCTGACTCTTTGGGACCCAATAGAAGGCAGCCCACTAGGCTCCCCCGTCCCTGGGATTCTGCAGGCAAGACCACTGGAGTGGGTTGCCATTTCCTTCTCCAGTGCATGAAAGTGAAAAGTGAATGTGAAGTTGCTCAGTGGTGTCCAACTCTTAGCAACCCCATGGACTGCAGCCCACCAGGCTCCTCTATCTGTGGGATTTTCCAGGCAAGAGTGCTGGAGTAGGGTGCCATTGCCTTCTCCGAAGAAGTACTATACATGAGAAAATTTCTTAGCAAACCATAAGATTTTTGTGTCTATGTGCATGTGTGTGCACATATGCAAGTGTGCGGGCATGTTTGCTAAGAGTACATTTTATGAGGGCATTTGCAAGACATAATCATGAGCAAATGTACGTTTTTTTATAGCCAAGGCAAATGAAGCATGCCTTCAATTAGAAACTTCTGAAAATACACTGTGATAACCTACTGAGACTGGAATTGCTTTTCTTCACAGCATCACACCCACCTCTCTTTAGATGCTGGTAGTATAGAGTATAAGTGTTGTAAGTGCAATATGCTCTTCTTGAATCATTTTTGTTCATTAAATGCATTTTGTACTTCAAATACCATTCCAAGATTATACTTCTGATACCTCAGAAAGATGCACATGCTGCTTTTAGAGTTCAGGATGTGAAATAAGTGAACTTCAAAAGTCTTAGAACTCACATGTTATATAAATGAAAATGTGAAACTTCAGATTATTAAGGCTTTTCTGAAACACTTGATACATTTAAATTCCTCATTACCTAATATGCAATTATTTATTTTCAGTGATTGAAGTTTAATTTTATATACCTTTAAGCAAAAATTAAGAAAAAAGACATCCCTCCTTATGTTAAAAGTAAATATACTTTGGCTTATATATGACACATGTATAGATATAGCTCTCTCTCTCTCTCTCTCTATATATATATATATATATATATATACATGTTGATCTATATTTATATCTATATTCCCAGGTAAGACAAGTATGATTCTACATGCCTTTGGGTGATTTTAAGGTAACAGAATCAATATCAAACCTTTATACCTACAAATCTTTTTTTGATATTATTGTAAATGTTATTTTTAAAAAGCTTAATATCCACATTTTCATTGCTAGTACATAGATATGAAATTAATTTTACATGTTTATTTTTACCGACAGCCTTATCAAAATCAATTCTTAGTTCTTATGCTTTTCTGTTGGCTAAGGAGATTACAGAGATTCACTCCCATTTCCCTCCTTCGTTTCTTTGTTATATATTTAATTTTTATATATGTTAAAAACACAATGTATTGCTGTTAAGTGATAGCTGGCTCAGTTGTGTCTGACTGCCTCCTTTTTAGATAGTTAACATTTAGTTTCATTAAAGATAATAGAAAAGTGATTTTGACATTTACCTTGGTTTTATTTTAAACACTTTATTTTTTGTGTTTGTAGCAAGAAGAAACCCATGTTTTTAGCTAATAACATATTCCTTTAGCTGGAAAATTTTCTCTAACATTTATTGAGCTACAGATCTGTTGCCACAGAATTCTCTTAATGTTTGATTACTTAAAGAGTTTTTATTTTCTCTTCAGTTTTGAAATATATTCACATTGATGAAAGAATACTAGTTTCACATCATTCCATTCTGTTTTGGCTTGCATAATTTCTGATAAGAAGTCTGTTTTCATTACTCATTTTGCCCCCTTTACCAAAAAAAGTGTGTATATGGCTGTAGTGAAGCCTTTTTCTTTCCTTTAAAGTAGTTTCAATATGCCATGACTATGTGTGTATGTGTTTGATATTATCCTGTTTGATATTTTGCAAGTTTCTTAAATCTATGGGAATCTGTCATTAAGTGTGGAAAAAAATTTAGCTGATATTCCATCCAATATTTCTTTGTTGCGTTTGCTCTAGCTCCCCCTTTTGGCATTTCAAATTATAAAGATGTTAAACCGCCCCCCCCCCTTTTTTTAATTTCACAGTTCTTAGATATTATGTTTTGTCAATTTTATTTTTCTAATTTTTTCATTGTTTTGACTAAGCCTAACATTCAGGCAGTCATATTGAGTCTAAATCTTGGGGTAAGGTTTTGTCAGCCAGGTTTTTTAAATGTCTTCTTGCATTGTTCGTATATCTAATGCCACAGGTTAAAAAAAAATTAAAAACTGCATATCTATGAACACGTAATGAAGCCTAACTTGATTCATATTCTATTAATGGGTTCACTGATCATAGTGTCAACTCAAATGCTTATTTTAATATATTATTTATTTTCTGATTATCTTAGAGTTTCTAGTATTAATTCATCTTTTTACTAATGAAAATATAACTTCAAGAAAATTTTTCAAGGACTGTATGTAAATATATAATTTCCATGTTCAGATATTGGTTTTCTGTAGCCTTATCACTTGCTCACTCTTTTACTCATACATTTTTTTTTTACCCATTCATACAGAAATAATTTATTTTATTGTTTCTTTTAAATAATTTAAGATTAATTTGACATAATACTATTAAGAAATCAAATATCGACAAATTCTTAGCTTATATTCAAATATTGTTGATTGTCTTTTAATACATTTTTTAAATATCTGATCCATGGTTCAGTTCAGAATAAGTCATTTCTATTAGTTATCATGAAACTAAAGTTTACTTTATTTTGAAATAGTACCTCAGAATGTCAAACCTTTGACATTCATGATCTTGGTGTTTTAGAGCAGGTCAAGCCAGTCATTTTTAAAAATGTTACAATATGTATTTTATTACATATTTTAAATTAATAACGCTTCATTCAGGTTTAAAACATTTCATTGGCCTTTATAAAATGCCTAAACATCAGATATTGTGCCTATAATGTTAAATGTATTTAAAACAAATCCATGAGAACAGTCACCTTTACTTCATTCATCAGTTGGACAAATCTTTACTGAATTCCTCCTTAAGGCCAGACTCTGTCCTGTGCTGGCAGTGAGAGGACAGTGGTAAAAAGTGTATAGCCTAGAGAAACAAATATCATATGAAATGACCTATCTGCGAGAAAGGGAGATATAAAAGAACTTATTTACAAAACATAAACAGACTCGCAGACACACAATAAAACAAACTTATTGTTATCAAAGGGGAAAGGCGGGGGTTGGGGGGTTGGGGAAAGATGTGGAGGGATAAGTTAGGAGTTTGGGATTAACAGATGCACACTACTATATATAAAAGTAGACAAACAATGTGGACCTACTGCATTGCATAGGGAATTACATTCAGTATCTTGTAATAATATGTAAAGGAAAATTATCTGGGAAAGAATATATATAAACCTATGATTTGCAATACCCCTGGAACTAACACAACATTGTAAATCAACTGCACTTCAGTGATGATAATAATAGTTGGAAAAAAAAAAACATGGTTTCTGCTCCTATGGAGCAAAGAATTGAGCGAGGAGGGACATAAATACTTTTCTGATCTCACAATGACAACCATTATCGCATGCTATGAAGGAATTGGAATGACGTGATGGAAGAGTATCTAATTGAGGTTGAATTGGAGTCAGAGAAGTCCTCTCTGTGGAGGTGACTTTTAACTTGCATCTTAAAGGCTAAATAGTAGTAAACTAGATGAAAAACATCTCAGAAATTAGAACCCATGAGTTAAAGTCCTAGATGGGAAAGTAAGAGAAAGTCAGAGTGGGAGGAGCCCAAAGGGAGAATGAGAGTGGTTTAAAGTGAGGACAAAAGGTGTAATGTCACCAGAGTGTATGAGTCCCCTCAGGTTTATGAAGAGTTTCATTTTTATTATAAGTGCAATTTCAACCACAGAAAGCATAATGTAAGAGAGTCACATGATTCGATCTACATTTACTTCCATGAAACCATCTTTACTCTCCCTCCTTTTTCAATAGAATTTTCTTAAGCATTTCCTCTACATATGTTGATCATAATATCAAATGGTAATATCATTTTAGCCTTGGACATAAAATATGATATGGCACACATAAGATGAAGGATAGTTTATTCTTTCAGTTCTTACTCCAATTTGTTCTTTTTTTTTCTGAAGTTACAAGCCTATTTGCAGAAGTCCTTTAGCTTATCATGAAGAATAGTTTTGCTAGCAACAAATTCTGTTTCTTTTCATCTGAATTTGTACTTCTTGTTCATTCTCAATGCATTTCACTGGATATTGAATTTGTGGTGGATCTTTCATTTCTTTCAGTACCTGAAATGTTGTACCACTTCTTTCTGTCTAAATTTTCAGCAAGGTCTGGTGGACACAAGGGGTAGGGAAGGGAAAGGCTGAGAGTGCCAACCTGCCCTGCCCTTGACTCTGTTCTGCTTGGTTCCTCAATCTGGTGATGAGTGTACATGTGTGGGTGGAGCAGAGTGGTGACTAGCCCCTCTTTGCCCTGCTTCATTGAGTCTACTGGGGAAAGCTCAGCTTGTGAGCCTACTAAAACTGTCTTGGGGTGAAATCAGTGTGCTGCCTGCCATCTGCCTCTGGTGTCTGAAGGATGGAAAACCAGCTCCCTGCTAATTGACACTATCCACCTCCTGCTTCCAGGGTTGGGCAGGGGGCACAGAATTTGAAAATCAGTTGCCAATGTTCCCCAGTGAAGTCACAGAAGTGGGGGGTGGTTGTGGGGGAGGGATGCAGTTTTTCTGTTTCACTGTATTGGGGTCACTGTTGCCAGTAGTTTTCTGTTATTAAGTCACCCTTTTTCTGATCCTTTGGCTAGGGAGGACAGTAGATTCTGCTTGGAGCTTTTGGTCTGTGCCTGTGGGCAGTTCAAGACAGAGTGTCTTCCCTGCTTCCTAGGAATATACAGGAAGTAACAAAGAGACCAGGGGAACTCACTGCCCTTTGTTAGCAAGGGAGAGGAAGCTTTGAAAAAAGCCTCAGGAAAAGGGTGGGGAATGAGGAGTTTGGTTTCCAGAATAATAAGCTTAAGTTTTCTGCAGGGCAGCAGTAATATCACAGAGTGGAGGTGATGATTGGTAAAGTACAAATTCAGAAAAAATGAGAGCAGTGTGGAAAGAAAAACATTTGTCTGTTTCCCTCTGAAGTTGTATGGTATAAACACTATTATGCTCTTTTTCAAAATCATTTGCTTTCATTATATATAAATGTTAGTCTGAGTCCATTAGAACACATTTGACACCTTGGAAGAAATGAAAGAGATAGATAGAAATAAAATGAGCTATTAGGCAGCACATTTAAATGGTTTGTTTTTCAAAAAGTGTCCCAAAAAGGAGACAAGGTATCTGATATCTAGTCTTTTAAGTGCCTTGCTCTCCAAAACATATCTGAACATCCAAATGTGAAAGAGAGGAAATTGGGTACCTCAAAATGACTCTTTTAAGAGCTTTCTCTGGCTCCCAAAGAGATTTGTTTGCTTCTAGGAGATTTATTTTGTTATTATCACATCTGAAATGCACTAGGAAGAAAGAAAAAGACTTTTGTTAGTTTCAAACTATAGTAAATCAGCAATCCTAAGTGCAGTTCTGTCTTAAAGATTTATTTTGTTTGGTTATAATTGAGATGAGTCAAGGAGACAATAGTATGGAAACAGTTTTGATTCTGCATCAAAACAAAGGTCAGTAACGACTCAAGTATCCTCATAGTAAAAACACTTTCTAAATATCTCTGATGGGAAAGACAGCTCTGGTGAGGATTAGATCTGTCAGCATACAGCACAAAGCAGAACACAGCACACCACTAAGAACCTGCCGCCCACCAAATTGTTAGAAGAAGCAAGCATTTTAGGAAATATAGTTTGTACTCCATGCTTTGGGTACATTCAGCAAAATAACTATAGGGTAGAAATTGCTCTTTCACTGAGATGGTGTGCTTCATGCATACTGAGATAGGTCTATTTCTCTAGCAGAACTGCCAACTTTTACACTGTATCAGATGTAGTTTTTGTCAGGGAGGCATCCACCTCACACTGTTAAAATATCTGGCTTTTAGGTTAAGTTGCCTTTTACCACTCCACATTTTCACACAGAAAATTGCTACAGCAGATAAGAAAAAATAAAAACTAAAAAAAAAAAGAGAGAGAGAGAGCAGAGTTCTGATTCTAGCTCTATGACCTGTGATCTGTGCTTGGGGAGAAATGGTAACCTTTTTTTGTCTCAGTTTTTTTTAATCCATGTAACCATAATGATAATGCCTGTCCCATAGGGTAATGTTAATATACAGTGAACATATGAGTTACAAGACAGTGTGTGCTCTATGAATAGTATTGCTTTATCTTTAGTGTCCAGAATGCACACCACGACTATTGGCAATGAGAGACATATTATAGAAATTAGATAACAGATACTTAGAAGATTCTGGGAAAGTTAAAGTCTGAAAGGTGGGGCGGGGGTGGGGGGATACCTGCTTTTCTACCTGAACACATGAGTGACCAAGCCAGTTTACAGGAATACCCAAGAAGCCAATCTGGTCGGTGAAGTGGGAGCTCATGTAGAGATGGATGAAAACAGTCATTTCATCTGCTGATTTTGTGGGTCTCACCTGAGTGCCTGGTGATGGGCTAAGAGCTTCTGTTGCCGAGTAGAGTTAACAGTTGTGAAGATGTGCTAGACATGTAACAGAGGAGAAAGAAAATACTTAGACCCACCTCTACCTATCATAGGGTCTGACCATGGCAACCTTCCAAGAATAATGGCCTTTGCTATGCTCCAAATTTCTAAATGTAACATATTATTTCTCTTGACTTTGATCTATCAAAGTTTTATAACTAATTTGTGATATTTGGTACTTTTTACCTGATATGAAGCTTTATTTAGGCCCAGGTTGTGATGGTTAATTTTATATGTCAGTTTGATTGGAAAGTCCAGGTATTTCGTTACACATTATCCAGTCTATGAGTATTTCTGGATGAGATTAATATCTGAGTCTGTAGACTAAGTAAATACATTATCCTCTTCAGTGTGGATGGACCTCATCCAATCTATTGAAGGCCTGAGTTGAAAAAGACATGATAAGGACAAATTTTCCCTCTCTGATTGACTTAGAGATGGGATGTTGTTTTTCAGTCACTAACTCATGTTGGGCTCTTTGACCCCATGAACAGTAGCACACATCTATCCTCCACCATCTCCCAGAGTCTGCTCAAATTCATATCCATCGAGTCGGTGGTGTCATCCAACCATTTCATTCTCTATTGCTCCTTTCTCCTTCTGTCTTCAATCTTTCCCTGCAACAGGGTTTTTCCAGTGAGTCAGTTCTTCACATCAGGTGGTCAAAGTACTGAAGCTCCAGCTTTAGCAACAGTCCTTCAAATAAATATTCAGGATTGATTTCCTTTTGGATTGGCTGGAGTGATCTCCTTGAAGTCCAAAGGACTCTCAAGAGTCTTCTTCAGTACTGAAATTTGAAAGTATCAATTCTTCAGCACTCATCCTTAATTGTCAAACTCTCATATACCAGCGTGCATGACTACTGGAAAATACATAACTACTGAAGTAAAAAAAAAAAAAAGACAGGATAAGGACAAGATTGCTAGATAGCAGTCTTCAGTGATCAATGAAAAGAAATAGAGGAAAATAATAGAATGGGAAAGATTAGAGATCTCTTCAAGACAATTGGAAATACCAACAGAACATTTCATGCAAAGATGGGCACGATAAAGGACAGAAAAAGTATGGACCTAACAGAAGCAGAAGATATTAATAAGAGGTGGCAAGAATACACAGAAGAAACCTAGATGGCATGCAGCTCAGAGGGAGGGCCCAGGCAGCCAAGTGTGACCCACCAGACAAACACAGCCAGCACAAAGGGCAGGACTGGGCTGCTGATTGAGGGGAGGCCTACAAATTTGGGCAGTGCACACAACCCTTCCAGCACGAAGAGTAACCTCTGCAACAAAGAGTGTAGGCAGTGAGGCACAGCAAATGCACATAAACCCCACAACGCAGAGAGTGGGCACGGTGAGCCGAAACAAATTCACACTAGCCCCGATGCAGGTGCCAGCCCGGAAGCTGAAACAAGTGCATACCAACCCCGCAACACAGAGTGCGTGCCTGGGAAGCTGAAAGAAGTGCACACAAGCCCACGACACAGAGGGTGGACCTCTGGAACTGAGTCAAATGCACACAAACCCCACAACACAGAAGGTGAGCTTAGAGAGGTGAGGGAAGCCCACATGTCACTGTGATGCAGAAGAATCCACACAAGTACCTACCTAGCAAGTTTCGGCCGGCAGCACAGGGCGGGAGTGGGGAACAGAAGCACCGGCGATGATCCCAGGGACAAGTAGGGGCTGGTGGCACTGCAGTTATGAGGGCCACTGCAGCTGAGAGGGCCACTTTGAAGCAGCCGTGGAAACAGACGTGCCTTAACATCTTGAAAGCTAAAAAAGAGTTCCCAAAGGCATACTGAACCCATAGACACTTCAAAACCTACTACTGGACACTGCACTGCCCTTAAGAGAGAGGAGATCCAGCTCCATCAGACAGAACACAAGCAAAAGCTCCACGAATCAGGAAAACATGATAAGACAACAACCCAACCCCATCCACAGGGGCAGACTCCATAACCAAGAACTACGACCTTGAGAATATTTTTAAAATTATTTTTCTATTTTTTTTCTCTTACAAATCACATTGTTTATTCACCCAACATATCTCCACCTTCACACTAGACTTTAGTGGTGTTGTGAAGTTTTCCTGTTTGTTTTTCTTGTTATAAAAAATCTTTTTTCAATCATTTTAAGATTCTTTCTTCTTATAAATCACACTGCTTATTCCCCAACATATTTCCACCATCACATTAGTTTTTTGTGGTACTGTGGAGATTTCCCCTTTGTTTCCTTTGTTAAAAAAAAAATCATTTTAAGATTTTTTTTCTCTTTTCTTATTAATCACACAGTTTATTCCCCCTACATATTTCCACCTCAATATTAGTCTTTTGTAGTGCTGTGGAATTTTCTTCTTTGTGTTTCTTGTCAAAGAAAAAAAGAAAGAAAATAATTCATTTTAAGTTTTTTTTTCTTTTTTTCTCTTTCTCTTTTTTTGATGAGTCTTTTTTTTTTTTTTATCTTAATATTCAAGTGCTTTTCCTACTGTTCTTTACTGGCTGTAGCTATTCCTGAATGTATAAATCTTTTCCACATACATCTATTCATCTTTTTCTATTTGTTTCTCTTCTCTCTCTCTTTTTTAATTTTTAAAATCCTCTTCTCCACCCCTTCCTTTTCTAATCCCTTCCTGTCTTTCTTTACTCTCTCTCTCTTTTTTAATTCTCCCCTTTTCCCTCACTCTTTCTTGTTTCACCAAACAAGTTAAATTGTTGAGCTCTCTATGCTATATTCCCCAGTTGGCCCTCTGCTCATGGTCAGATTTCCAGACTGGGCATTAATTATCTCTGCTTTCAATTGGTTGATATCACCTCTGGTTTCCCTTGCTCACCAAGTCAATCTCCTGTGCTCTTTTCTTTAGAACACATTGGTTATTACTGTATGTGTGGAAGTGTGTATATAAGTCCCAGTATTTCTGTAATTATCTACTTCATCTCCTCCCACTAGAAGACAGAGACATCACCCCAAACAATAAATCAACACAAACCACACAACAAACGTTTCTCTCCAAGGGCAAAAATGAAAAAGAAGAAGCATTACAACCCTAAAGCCTGGGAAAAGGAGACCTCAAGTGGAGCAAGCTAGAAAAGAAAAAGATGAAAAGACAGAGAAATACAGCATAAATGAAAGAGAAAGGTGGAAACTCACAAGACCAGATAAACAAAGAGGAAATAAGTAATCTTCCTGAGAGATAATTTAGAACAAGGATAATAAAGATGCTCCGAAGACTTGAAAATAGAATGGAGAAAATGCAAGAAGCATTTAACACAGTTAATACAATCACCAAGGACACAGAAGAAATAAAGAATAAGAAAACAGAGATGAATAGCATAATCACTGACATTAAAAATATTCTAAAAGGAATCAATAGCAGAATAACTGAGGCAGAGGAATGGATAAGTGAGCTGGAGGATAGAATGGTGGAAATAACTGCTGAGAGCAGAATAAAAGGGAAGGAATGAAAAGAATTGAGGAAAGCCTCAGAGACCTTGGGGACTGTATTAAACACATGAACATTTGAGCTATAGGGGTCCCAGAGGAAGAATAAAAAAAGAAAGGCACTGAGAAAATTTTTGAAGAAATTATAGTTGAAAACTTCCCCAATATGGGAAAGGAAATAGTCAATCAAGTCCAAGAAGCACAGAGAGTCCCCTACAGGTTAAACACAAGGAGAAACACATCAAGACACATATTAATCATGCTAACAGAGATTTAGCACAAAGAGAGAATATTAAAAGCAGAGGGGAAAAGCAACAAGTAACATACAAGGGGTAGCCCATACAATTAATGGCAGATCTTTTAGCAGAAAATCTACAGGCCAGAAGGGAATGGCAGAATATATTTAAAGTACTGAAAGAGAAAAATCTACAGCCATGATTACTATAACTGGCAAAGATATTCAAAACTGACAGAGAAATCAAAGGCTTTATGAACAAGCAGAAGTTAAGAGAATTCAGCACCACAAAACAAGCCTTGCAACAAATACTAAAGGGACTTACATAGCAAGTAAACACAAGAGAAAGGAATGACCTACAAAAGCAAACCCAAAACAATCAAGAAAATACCAATAGGAACATATGTATCAATGATTACCTCAAATGTAAATGGATTAAATGCATCAACCAAAAGTTACTGACAGAATGGATACAAAAACAAGACCCATATATATGCTGCCTACAGGAGGCCCACTTCAGATTTAGAGACACATACAGACTGAAAGTAAAAAGGTGGAAAAAGACATTCCGTGAGAATGGAAACCAAAAGAAAGCTGGAGTGGCAATCCTTATTTCACACAAAATAGACTTTAAAATAAAGGATATCATAAGAGACAAAGAAGGACACTCACTACATGATGATGAAAGGACCAATCCATGAAGAAGGCAAAACAATTGTAAATGTCTATGCACCCAACATGGGAGCACTTCAATACATAAGGAAAACACTAACAGGCATAAGAGGAGAAATTGACAGCAACATAATACTAGTAGGGGACTTAACACCCCACTTTCACAAATGGACAGATCGTCAAAACTGAGAATCAATAAGGAAACACAAACCTTAAATAAAACATTAGACCAAATGGACCTAATTAATATCTTCAGGACTTCCCATCCAAATGCAGAAGAATACACTTTCTTCTCAAGTACACATGGAACATTCTCTAGGATAGACCACTTGGGCCACAAATCAAACCTCAGTAAATTTAAGAAAATTGAAATTTTATCAAGTATCTTCTCTGACCACAATGCTATGAGACTAGATTTCCACTACAAGGGGGAAAAAAAAAAAAAAACAGCAATGGATATTAACAATACATTACTAAATAACAAAAAGGTTACTGAAGAAATAAGAAAGGAAATCTAAAGATTCTTAGAAACAAATGACAATGAAAACACAATGACCCCAAACCTGTGGGACTCACTTAAAGCAATTATAAGAGGGAGGTTTGTAGTGATACAATCATACCTAAAGAAGCAAGAAAAGCATTGAATAGACAACCTAACTCTACATCTAAAACAGCTGGGAAAAGAACAAAAAGCCCTCAGAGTCAACAGAAGGAAGGAGATCATAAAAATCAGAGAAGAAATAAATGAAAAATAAATGAAGGAAACAAGAGCAAAGATTAATAAACTAAAATCTGGTTCTTTGAGAAGATAAACAAAATTGACAAACCACTAGCCAGACTCATCAAGAAAAAAAAGGGAGAAAAATCAAATCAATAAAATTAGAAATTTAAAAAGAGAGGTTACAACAGACAACACAGAAAGGATACATAGACAACACACAAAGGATAGTAAGAGAATATTATAAGCAACTATATGCTAATAAAATGGACATCCTAGAGGAAATGGACAGATACTTAGAAGAGATTAGCCTCCCAAGACTGAACCAGGAAGAAATAGAAATTATGAACAACCCAATTACAAGCACTGAAGTTGAAGCTGTGATCAAAAATCTCCCAAGAAACAGAAGCCCAGGGCCAGGTGGCTTCACAGGGGAATTCTATCAAACATTTAGAGAAGAGCTAATGCCTATTTTTCTGAAACTTTTCCAAAATTTACAGAGGAAGGGACACTTCCAAACTCATTCTATGAGGCCACAATCACCCTGATACCAAAACCAGGAAAAGACAACATGAAAAAAGAAAATTGCAGGCCAATATCACTGATGAACATAGATGCAGATATCTTCAACAAAATTCTAGCAAACAGAATCCAACACGCAGTAAAAAGCTCATACACCATGATCAAGTTGGGTTTATTGCAGGGATGCAAGGATTCTTCAATTTATGCAAATCAATCAGCGTGACATATCATATCAATAAATTGAAAGATAAAAAGCATATGATCATCTCAATAGATGCAGAAAAAGCCTTTGACAAAATCCAGCATCCATTTATGATAAAAATGCTTCAAAAATGGGTATAGCAGGAACCTACCTTAACATAGTAAAGGCCATATATGAAAATCCCACAGCAATTATTCTCAGTGGTGAAAAACTAAAAGCTTTCCCTCTAAGATGAGGAACAAGACAAGGATGTCCACTCTCATCACTATAATTCAACATAGTTTTGAAAGTCATAGCTATGACAATTAGAGAAGAAAAAGAAATAAAAGTAATCCAGATCATAGAAGTAAAATGCTCACTGTTTCCAGATGACATGATACTGTACATAGAAAATGCAAAAGAAATTATCAGAAAATTACTAGAGCCAATCAGCGAATTCAGCAAAGTCATGGGATACAGGTCAATTGCAAGAAATCCCTTGCACTCCTATATACTAACAATGAAAAATCAGAAAGAGAAATTAAGGAATCAATACCATTTACCATTGCAACAAAAAGTATAAAATATCTAGGAATAAACCTACCTAAGGAAACAAAAGACCTGTATATGGAAAACTATAAGACACTGATGAAAGAAATCAAAGATGACATAAACTGATGGAGAGATATTCCATGTTCCTGGGTAGGAAGAATCAATATTGTGAAAATGACTATACTACCAGAGGCAATTTACAGATTCAATACTATCCCTATCAAATTACCTATGGCTTTTTTCACAGAATTAGAACAAAAAAAAAAATTCACAATTCATATGGAAACACAAAAGACACCAAATAACCAAAGCAGTCTTGAGAAAGAAGAATGGAGCTGGAAGAATCAGCCTTCCTGACTTCAGACTATACTACAAAACTACAGTCATCAAGACAGTATAGTACTGACACAAAAGCAGAAATATAGACTAATGAAACACGATAGAGAACCCAAAGATAAACCCATGCACCTATGAGTACCTTATTTTTGACAAAGGTGGCAAGAATATAAAATGGGGCAAAGACAGCCTCTTCCATAAGTGGTTCTGGGAAAACTGGACAGCTATGTACAGAAGAATGAAACTAATGCCATACACAAAGATACACTCAAATGGATACCTAAATGTGAGACTGCTGCTGCTGCTGTTAAGTCACGTCAGTCATGTCCAACTCTGTGCTACCCCAGAGATGACAGCCCATCAGGCTCTCCCGTCCCTGGGATTCTCCAGGCAAGAAATGTAAGACTGGAAACTATTAAACTTTTGGAGGAGAACATAGGCAGAACACTCAATGACAGATGTCAAAGCAAGATCTTCTATGACCCACCTCCTAGAGTAATGGAAATGAAAACAAACAAACAAACAAAAATAAACCTAATTAAGCTTAAAAGTTTTGCACAGCAAAGGAAACTACAACCAAGATGAAAAGACAGCACTCATGATGGGAGAAAATAATAGCAAGGGAAACAAGTGATCAATAATTAATTTTAAAAATATACAAGCAACTTATACAACTACATACCAGAAAAGCAAACAACCCAATCAAGAAGTGGGAAAGGGACCTGAAGAGACATTTCTCCAAAGAAGACATAGAGATGGCTAACAATCACATGAAAAGATGCACAACATCACTCATTACCAGAGAAATGCAGGTCAAAACTACAGTGAGATACCACCTCACACCAGTCAGAATGGCCATCATCAAAAAGTCTATAAACAATAAATGCTGGAGAGGGTGTGGAGAAAAGGGAACACTTTTGCATTGCTGGTGGGAATATAAACTGATTCAGCCACTATGGAAGATAATATAGAGACTTCTTAAAAAGCTAAGAATAAAACCACCATATGACCAAGCAATCCCACTCCTAAGCATATGCCCTGAGGAAATCAAAACTGAAAAAGACACATGTATGCCAATGTTCACTTCAGCACTATTTATAATGGCTAGAACATGGAAGTAACCTAGAAGTTCATCAACAGATGAAAGGATAAAGAAGCTGGTGTACATATATACAATGGAATACTATTCAGCCATAAAAAAGAACACATCTGAATCTGTTCTAATGAGGTTGATGAACCTAGAGGCCATTATACAGAGTGAAGTAAGTCAGAAAGAGAAATATAAATATTGTATACTTAAACAGATATATGGAATCTGAAGAGATGGCATTGATTAATTTATTTTCATGGCAGCAATGGAGAAACAGACATAGAGAACAGACCTATGGAAAAGGTGGGAAGAGAGGAAGAAGAAGGCGAGATTTATGGAGAGAGTGACATAGAAATTTACAGTACCTTGTGTAAAACAGATAGCCAATGGAAATTTGTTGTATGACTCAAGGAACTCAAACACAGGCTCTGGGACAGACTGAAGGGTGAGGCGGGAAGGGAGATAGAAGGGAGGTGTGGGAGGGAGGGGACATGGGTGTACCTATGGCTGATTCTTGTTGATGTATAACAGAAAAACCACAAAATTCTGTAAAGCAATTATCCATCAATTAAAAAATTAAAAAAAAAAAAGAATTAGGTTGCAAAGCAGCTTATCACTAACTTTTCTTAAGACAATTATTTTTATTAGCATATAAATGAATAAAAGAAACATTAAAAAAAAAAAGAATACACAGAAGAACTCTTCAAAAAATATCTCCAGATCACCTAGTCAGACATCTTGGAATTTGAAGTCAAGTGGGCCTTAGGAAGCATCACTATGAACAAAGCTAGTGGAGGTGATGGAATTCAAGTTGAGCTATTTTAACTTAGCTATCAAATCCTAAAAGATGATTAGGTCAAAGTGCTGTACTCAATATGCCAGCAAATGTGGAAAACTCAGCAGTGGCCACAGGACTGGAAGAGGTCAGTTTTCATTCCAATCCCAAAGAAAGGCAATGCCAAAGAATGTTCAAACTACCTCACAATTGCACTCATCTCAATGCTAGTAAAGCAATGCTCAAAATTCCCCAAGCTAGACTTCAACAGTATGTGAACCGAGAATTTCCAGATGTTCAAGCTGGATTTAGAAAAGGCAGAGGAACCAGAGATCAAATTGCCAATATACTTTGGATCATAAAAAAGCAAGAGAGTTCCAGAAAAACATCCACTTCTGCTTTATTTACTACACCAAAGCCTTTGACTGTGTGGACCAAAGCAAACTTTGGAAAATTCTTAAAGAGATGGGAATATCAGATTACCTTACCCGCCTCTTGAGAAATCTGTATGCAGGTAAAAAGCAACAGTTAGCACCAGACCTGCAAATGGACTGGTTCCAAATTGGGAAAGGAGTACGTCAAGCCTGTATATTTTCACACTGTTTATTTAACATATTTGCAGAGTACATCATGTGAAAAGCCAGGCTGGATGAAGCACAAGCTGGAATCAAGATTGCCAGGAGAATATCAATAACCTCAGATAGGCAGATGAAACCACCCTTATGACACAAAATGAAGAGGAACTGAAGAGCCTCTTGATGAAAGTGAAAGAGGAGATCGAAAAAACTGGCTTGAAACTCAACACTCAAAAAAACAAATATGGTGTCCGTTCCCATTACTTCATGTCAAATAGATGAGGAAATAATGGAAACAGTGACAGACTTTATTTTCTTGCGCTCCAAAATCACTGCAGATGGTGATGACTGCAGCCATGAAATTAAAAGACGCTTGCCCCTTGGAAGAAAATCTATGACAAATCCAGACAGCATATTAGAAAGCAGAGACATTACTTTGCCAACAAAGTCTGTCTATTCAAAGCTACGGTTTTTCCAGTAGTCATGTATGAATGTGAGAGTTGAACCATAAAGAAGGCTGAGTGCTAAAGAATTGATGCCTTTGAAATACAGTGAGAGAAGACTCTTAAGAGTCTCTCGGACTGTAAGGATATCAAACCAGTCAATTCTAAAGGAAATCAACCTGAATATTCATTGGAATGACTGATGCTAAATCAGCTTCAGCTTTGAAGCTCCAATACTTTGACACCCTGATTGGAAGAACTGACTCATTGTAAAAGACCTTGATGCTGGGAAAGTCTGAAGGCAGGAGGAGAAGGGGATGACAGGATGAGATGGTTGGATGGTATCATCAAGTTTGACGTAAGTTTGAACAAGCGCCAGGAGTTGTTGATGGACAGGAAAACATGTCATGCTGCAGTCCATGGGGTGGCAGTCGGACATGACTGAGCGACTGAACTGAACTTGAGTCTTCTTTTACCTTTGGACTTAGATTGGAGTTTACATTATTTTCTGCTAGATCTCTAGTTTGTAAATTGCAGAGTCTAGGACTTCTCGGTCTCCATAATTGTGTGAGCCAGTTCCTTACAATAAAACTCTCTCAGCTTCTGTCTCTATCTTTGTCACCACTTCTTTCTTCATCATGTGAGGCCATAGCAAGAGGTTACTGTCTTCAAGTAAGGAGGAAAACCCTCACCAGGAGACAAAACTGACTGGCATCTTAATCTTGGAATTCCCTATCTCCAAAACTGTGACAAGTACATGCTTACTGTTTAAGCCTGCTATCTGTGGTATTTTGATATGACTATGACTTCCTGAACAGACTAAGACACTTAGGCACAGGTCATTCCTGATTTAATAATTTATTAAGGGTGGAATGCGTATCTGTGCACTGAGCACATTCATTTCTACATAGTGAGATACCAGTAGCTATTTTTTATATCTGGAGATAGTCAAAAGAAACTAGAATGATATGTGTTACCTTTATAATTTTCACTTTTTGAGACATTGTTTTTCAGTGCTGTTTTAAAGATTCCACTTTAATACTTTTCAGAATTTACATTTGCAATTAAGTCTGATTAAAAGCTTTACCTTAAAATATAGAATCAAATGAATGAATCAGAATTATTTATGATCAGTATATCCATGTTACACAAGCACATGATTCTAAACTACAAAATTATACTTAATAAATTCCCTCTCTTAATTTATTAAATATCTGAAAAAAAGAAACAGAAAACCAATTAACCTATTGACATTTTTACAAATTTTTAAAGGTGACAGTTTCTTTGTAAAATGTTAATTACCATGAAAATGACTCTCTTCAGAAACAATAAATTAGAAATCTACATATTTAGCTTAGAATTTACATTGAAAGATCAGTTGAATGAAAATGAAACAACAAATATAGGTAGTTTCTACATAAGACAATCAATATTGTATCCTAAACACAGAAAACATATATTATGTCAACTATTGATAAGAAATTACAGTGGCATATTCTATGCATTAAACAATCAGAACTGACATAAAAAGTCAATTATTTCCAGAGTTATGTAAAGATAGAAACAGAAAAAAAATTGAAAATAAAAAACCCAGGCAGTTTGAAAGGCTGATATAACGTGAAGCCATAGCCGTGACTGAGGATATATGTATATGTCTAGAAGACTAATGTATTTCACACAAATATACAATGAAATATTTTTACTTTCAGAGGTACAGAAATAATAAGCTTAGATTTGGAATCAAACTGGTGATATTCAAAAGTAATTGGGATAGGGACTTCCCTGGTGGCCCAGGGGTTAAGACTTCACCTTCCAATACAGGACATGCAGGTTCAATTCCTGGCTGGGGAGCCAAGATCCCACATGCCTCAGAGTCAAAAAATCAAAACAAAGCAGAAGCAATATTGTAACAAATTCAATAAAGACTTTAAAATGGTCCAGATCAAAAAATCTAAACAAAAAAGTAATTAGGATGTTGTATTTTATTTCAATCTGAAACTTTCACCCTAAGGCAGTGTTTTTCAGTGCTGTTTTAGAGAATAAGGTAACTTTTTTAAAAATTGAATCACAAATGCTTCTTAAACACAGTTTGAGAAGAATTGCTTGAAGGTATAAAGGAATGTAGAGAGTAAAGTGTACATCTGGTGACTGCCCTGAGTAAAAGTATTCTTGTCCTTTTCTGTGAAAAAAAAAAAAAATTTTTTTTAAATTCTGTTTCTTAATCTCCATATTCTGCTTATAACATTAGGACAAACCATTATCTGTATTCTGAAGTTGAGAGGACTAAGTAAAACAACGCACACCTCTTTAGCAAAACACCTAGAATAGAGAAAGTACTAAAGAAATATTTGCTCCCGTTGAAAAAAGGAAAAGAAAATGAACAGGTACAGAAGGAGTGGTAAAAGCAAGAATTCACTGAATTTCAAGTAGATTTAAGGGAATTGTGAGTAAATTGTAATTAATCAGTAACTGTTATTACTTTGATTTTTTTTAAATAATTAATACAATGCAACCAGAATATTGTTGATCCAAAATAGCTATAACATAGCCATAAAGCTTCAACTTATTGCATGAATTTTAACAACTAAAGATATCTGCAGAGAGAATAGAGTCTCAAAACTTATTCTAGGACTTCTGTTTCATCAAATTCATTGGAAAGAGAGAAACAGAGGAAAGCTATCTATTTAAATATATTAACCTTATTATGTCATGTCTTTTTTAAATTGTTCTGTTACTTGATATAAGGCTAATTCATAATTTATTTGTGATAAGAGTTCTATGTTATTTTTAAATTAGACATTTTGTTAGAATAAGGCAAAAAACAAAACAAAACAAAACCTTCCTATTTTATTAAATGTGTTCTCCACTTTCCTGAAATAAACTTGTAAATTTCTAATGCTATTTCTTCTGAAGGTTGAATATTTACTCCTTAAAAATATACAGGCTGCTGCTTGAAAAAGAGGTGATTTCATAATTGCGCTTGTGTGTATGTATGTGTGTGTATATATATATATATATATATAAAAGCGATATATATATACACATAAAAGCAAATGCTGAATATTTTTCCATCTTAAAACCAAGGGAATAGAATCTTTAAGGATAAAGAGTTTAATCACATGAAGGAATTAAATTATTTAGAGCTCTAGGTATTGATTTAAGTTGTCTTTTCATCTCTTTGAAAGACAGACACCAGCATGCCCTTAACAAAGATTGTTTGACAGAGAAAATTTATGTCCAGAGTGCAACTGAAACTTAAAACTATGAGGGATCAATCACACATTGCACCATTTCTCCTAGGCCATGCACTGGGAATTATTGGATTTTTTTTTTTTTTAAGAATAAGAAGATTTAAAAGACAAAAACCAAAACTAGTGTTGAAATTCTCAATATGTTTTTACAGAAAAGTCCCCCAAACTTCAAAACTTCCCTAAGTTTGCCACATGCCTCTGAACCAAAGTTTCATCTTGAAAAAATTATATATGGATATATGCATGCATGTATGTATATATCCATCTAGCCTCTATTTTATATATATATATATATATATGCTGCTGCTAAGTCAATTCAGTCATGTCTGACTCTGTATGACCCCATAGACGGCAGCCCACCAGGCTCCCCTGTCCCTGGGATTCTCCAGGCAAGAATACTAGAGTGGGTTACCATTTCCTCCTCCAATGCATGAAAGTGAAAAGTGAGAGTGAAGTCGATCAGTCATGTCCAACTCTTAGTGACCCCATGGGCTGCAGCCTACCAGGCTCCTCCATCCATGGGATTTTCCAGGCGAGTACTGGAGTGGGGTGCCCCCGCCTTCTACATATTTATATATACATATATATATATGTATAAAATGAAGATATTATCTTGAGGATTTTAATTTGATATTACTAATGAATTTTTAATGTAAAACTGTTTACTTGTTGCCTAATAAAAATCATAATTCTTACTTGCTAGGCTATTAGTGTCACAAAATTTAGAGGAATATTTGACAGTCAATTTTTCTTATTGATATTCATCTTCCAGAATCACTTCACTCAATGCTCAATAAATATTTCTCAAATGCCTATTACATCCCCTAAGTCACTTCAGTCATGTCCGACTCTGTGAGACCCCATAGACCACAGCCCACCAGGCTCCCCCATCCCTGGGATTCTCCAGACAAGAACACTGGAGTGGGTTGCCATTTCCTTCTCCAACGCATGAAAGTGAAAAGTGAAAGTGAAGTCGCTCGGTCGTGTCTAACTCATAGCGACCCCATGGACTGCAGCCCACCAGGCTCCTCCATCCATGGGATTGTCCAGGCAAGAGCACTGGAGTGGGTTGCCATCGCCTTCTCTGTTACATCCCTACTCTCTGTTAAATAAAGAGTATGTGAGTGTTGACTAGGAGACAGATGTTGACCAGAACATTCTTTTTATCTTAAAGGGTTTATACTGTAATAGGAAAGACAAGTATCAATCAGATAATTGAGATACATGTACAATTTCAATATCTGATTCCTTATAAAGGAACTATGGTCTTCCCCAGTGACTCAGAAGTAAAGAATCTCCAGCAATGCAGGAGATGCGGGCTCGATCCCTGGGTCAGGAAGATCCCCTGGAGGAGGGCAAAGCAACCCAATCCAGTATTCTTTGCTGGAGGATCCCATGGAAAGAGAAACCTGGTGGGCTACAGTCCACAGGGTCACAAAGAATGTAACACGAAGTGAGTCAGCATACATACACACAAAGAAACTGTAAGATTCTGTAAGAAACTATAAAGTAATACTTGAAAACATCTTGATTTGACTGAATGAAAGATCAAAGAAAGGTTTGGTTTTGGTTTTGGATGTGAATCTGAGCAACTTTTGAGACATTTACTAGCAGAGAGCAAACAGGAACTTCAGTACATATGTCTAGATCTCTAAGGAGAGTTCAAGAATAGAATTATAAATTTGAGAGTTATCTGTATGTGGATTGGAATTAAAGTTGTGAAAGAGAAGGAATCGCCAAGAATGACAACATGCTGCTGCTGCTGCTGCTGCTGCTAAGCCGCTTCAGTCATGTCCGACTCTGTGCGACGCCACAGAGGGCAACCCACCAGGCTCCTCCATCCATGGGATTCTCCAGGCAAGAGTATTAAAGGTCAAAGTACAGAGGGAACAAGTAACTACTCTACTTATTTATTTATTTATTTTTAGTATGATAGAAAAGAATGAAACTCTAAAGGGGTTCAAGGGTTATTGGCCATTGAGGTGGAAGATAAGATGGGGAATAGGGTACCTGGAGTTCACAACTACAGTTCTGTGATAGATAATTTAAAATAAATTCCAAGTCTTTGCCTAAGGTTTTTCTACTTCAATTCAAGTATAATGTAAAATCAATCAGAAGCAGACATAACAATAACAATGAGAGGAATCATGGTTGTAAATTAGCTGCTCCTGCTGCTGCTGCTGCTAAGTCGCTTCAGTCGTGTCCAACTCTGTGCGACCCCATAGATGGCATCTCACCAGGCTCCCCCGTCCCTGGGATTCTCCAGGCAAGAACACTGGAGTGGGTTGCCATATCCTTCTCCAATGCATGAAAGTGAAAAGTGAAAGTGAAGTTGCTCAGTCGTGTGTGACTCTTTGAGATCCCATGAACTGCAGCCTACCAGGTGCCTCCGTCCATGGGATTTTCCAGGCAAGAGTACTGGAGTGGGTTGCCATTGCCTTCTCTGGTAAATTAGCTAAAAGAGATAATTAACAAGATACAATAATCTTAGATACAGAGTTCATTTTGTTAGCATATGGATAGGTACAAACCCAGTGACTCAGAAGTATTGTGGAATCACTTCCACAAAATTTGCAGAATCACAAATTTTGGATCAAGGAAAATATTTTGAATAATCATACTACTTATGCATGTTCATACACATTCAGTGATGTCTTCTTAAACTCCATAAAAATGTATGAGTTCACACTTCAAATGTAAGATTTAAAGGAAAAAAAAATGTTATTTTAAAATATAATGTGATCACTTCCATATTGCTACATTTTGAGAACTCATTGCTTTTAACCTCCTAGCAGACAACTCAAGCAAAAATAGAAATTAAATCTCCTGAGATTTATCTATACATTTTCTATGAAAATGTGCATTGTCTTAACCTTCAAAATTACTTGAGTCAATCATGTACACAAAAGGAAATAATTTGTTTTTAAAGCATTGCTTTTTTATGCTTGGAAAATATAAGGCTGATAAAATGAGAAAGCATAAAAGCACTGTGCTCCTGTTAGAAGTCATCCATTAAAGAGCTATTTTAGATTGAATAATAAATAGATACTAATTGTTTTAACATAAAATTTCCGAGAGAGCCAATTATCAAATTATTCCTCTTAAATAGTACAGTAGATATACAATATGCTATATGTGATTTTTAAAGTTTGGTTTGGTATCATTTGGGTTACAAATTTAACTGTGTTTTAATTTCCATGATCAAATCTCAAAACTAGCTGACTTAGATTACAAATATATAGCTTTAATGTTACATTTGAAAATGTCTGGAGAATATACAAAAATGAAACAGCTAAATGTATTACAAAATGTTTACAAAAAGCATACAGATCTCCAGTACATACATATAATTTAAAATTAGAAGTATTCCAAAAATATAATGACCTATCTTAGATAAAAGTGGAGTATGAATGGTAGGGTTTGTCCATTAATCCATCCATATGTTTAGAAAAAATTTAAAAAGGAAATGAGTTCAAATTATAAAATAATTTTAAGTATATAAAACCAAAATTACATGTAACAATTTTTTAAATGAGTTTCCCTAATCCCCTACTGGGAGAGTAGCAAAATTCATTCCTGGGGATGAATTGACTTTAATTAACTTTGTTTATTACACTTTCATTACTTAACAAAGTAGTCTCATGTCTTTGCAATAATTTCAGTTTTACTACACTTTTAATGACCAAGACATACATCCAGAGTCCCTCAAAGCACATTCAGAAATCTAATTCATGATGTATAAGATAATTTGCACAATCAATGTGGGACAAAAGAAATACTTGCTTAAAATGTAAGCCCTCAGATCCTCATCACTAAGGAAATTTGCCTGCTGGAGAGATGCATTTTGACTTCACTTATCAAGTTTTTTTTTTTTTTTTTTTTTTACTGTAATAACACTTGTAATTGCACTAGGGTGACAGTCAAATTTAATTCCTAAAGAAGATGAACAGGACTTTAAATGGCAATGCCTCTGAAGCTAGAGTTTATGCAGTTTTACAGTTGAATGCAAAGCATTACATAAGGATATTCCCCATTGCCAAAAGTTGCCTCACAGCAAATAATCCTAAAGACTAAGCACAGGTTCCACTCCTCTGCCCTCTCTTGGGCAATAGAGGACACACTTTCTCTCTTGAATCGGGAACCCAGGATACAGGAATGGAACATCCTGAGATGAGGACACTCAATATGGATTCTCTATTAGAACTTACTATACCCTGCTTCTCAGATAGGCACATTCTAGCTACATGACCTTTCCCAATCCAATGACAGAGCCCTGTATAGTTCACTAAAACTAGATTCAGACCATGAATATCAATATTATTAATTAACCATATTGACAACCTAGTATCAGTCTTCCCTGAAACTTTCCTTGGATTCATGGGTAAAAAAGAAAAACAAAATTATTAGTCAATTGTCTAGGTGTCCATACTGTATCAGTACATTTCTGACTTTAACAAATCAGTTCAGGCTAATGTTAGACTATATAGCACATAATTTATTTGCTTTTTCTTAATTGTATCTCCTTAGATAATCAGATATTGAATAAGTTATTTAGCTTGGATATCTTGATATTATAAAATACTTTTTTTGTACTTTACACATAGATAGAGATATACTACTGTATGCTATCATTGTCACCAGATGATGGAGCCTTTAGATTTATTTAAGTAAGTCTTTTGTCTTATTGGCAACTGTCCTAAATTCAAATAAAAATCAGATACAAAGAATTGTTTTTATTTTCTTTTCTTTTTGGTGATCTTGGTAGAGCAATATGCAGCATTCACAAATGCGTCATCATCCTATTTGCTCTTTAATTTGTTCTTGGTTGTAATTCATCTGATTTGGCTCTTTTATGTTATATTTTTTCCCTTATAATTAGAGAATTACACTTTTACACTTATATTTTTACCTCTTTGAAAGAAGATTTAGGATATATTTTATATCACACATAATAGAGTTCTCTCCCAATTCTCCACTCTTCACTATTATTTTTGTGTGTGTGGAACAAGGCTAAAGTAGCATGGGTTTGTTTTACTGAAATTATTTCAAATATCTCCCAGCACGCTAAAGTTGGCAATATACATTTGTGCTTTAATTAAGTCAATGTTGTTTTGGGGTTTCCCTGGTGACTCAGATGGTAAGGAGTCAACCAGCAATGCAGGAGACCCAGGTTCAATCCCTGGGTTGGGAAGATACCCTGGAGAAGGAAATGGCAACCCACGCCAGTATTCTTGCTTGAAGAATCCCATGGACAGTGGAGCCTGGCAGGCTACAGTTCACGGGGTCACAAAGAGTTAGACATGACTGAGCAACTAACACTTTGTTTTCATTTAGTAAATGAAATGATATTTGATTCCTTGTCTTATCTCTTTAGTAGTTTAATTCCCTAAGGTTACTGGATATCTACTTTTTGGAAGATATTTTATAGTAGAGAAAATGACAGACACAAATGTGTAGAGGTGTAAAATGGTATGGTTAACACCAACCCAGGAAGCTATAGATAGCCGAGTATTTTAAGCTTAAACTGTGATGTGGGAAATCATGCTTGTGTTTAATTACAATCAGAGTCATTAAAATGTTTTAATCAATGAGTGTGGAGTATAGGTTTCCTGGGAAGTACAAAATGATGAACACAGTTTATTCACTCATGCTTGAATATGTGATAGCAACTAACAACATACATGCCATTTGAAACTGAGGATTCCGAGTGAGAAAGGACTTTTTTTTCTTTTTTACTTATTTTTTCTTTTAATGTTCTTGTGCCACTATGGAAAATCAAGCCTTTTATCCCTTAGACAGAAATGTTGTCCATAGTTCTCAGTTCTCACGTATGCTCTCTTTGCTGTGTAAGTTTACGTTTCCTCCTTTGGAAGACAGAGGGTATTCCTTTGTCTCTTGCCCCCAGGCATGGCTATTTGACTCACTGTTGCCTATAAAACATATGTGAAAGTGAAGTGTGCCCATTTAGAGCCTACACTCTTGCACCTATGCCGTTTCCATGAGTAGCTGATGCCCTTGCTAGCCTATTGATATTAATGACTCAGCAGCCAACCCAGACCCATCTATTCTGTAGAGATTTTAAGTCAGCTGAGTCAGTACAACCTCTAATTGATCCATAGACACGTTAAAAATGTATGTTATGAGGGTATTTAAATGAGAGTTGATGAGTATATATGTATTCATATATGTATATATATATTCTTAATATTTAATTTCTTTCTCACAAAGCCCTATCATTTTTCAATATTAGAGTCTAAAAGGGATAGATTAAAGGGTAGAGAAGTTAAAGGTAGGTAGGTCTGCAGATGCCAGGTGGTTGTTTTAAATGTTGAATCAAAATTACGCCATGAGAAAATATATTTAAAATATTTGCTTTGTGTCTCTTCTTTCTTTTCCATACAAAGACAGGAGTGATCTTATCAAAACAAACAAATAAAAAATGTGTTTAAAATGAACTTATTTACAAAACAGACTTTTTATTTATTTATTATTTTACTTTACATGCATTCCCAAACATGAACCCCCCTCCCACCCCCCTCCCCACAACATCTCTCTGGGTCATCCCCGTGTACCAGCCCCAAGCATGCCGTATCCTGCATCGGACATAGACTGGCGATTCGAGAATGAATTTTTTGTTCCCTGTGGAGAAGCATGAGAGAAAGGAATAGTTAGGGAGTTTGGGGTGGACTTTCCTGGTGGCTCAGATGGTAAAGCATTTGTCTACAATGTGAGAGACCTGGGTTCGATCCCTGGGTTGGGAAGATTCCCTGGAGAAGGAAATGGCAACCCACTCCAGTACTTTTGCCTAGAAAATCCCATGGGCGGAGGAGCCTAGTGCAGGCTACTGTCCATGGGGTTGACACGAGTCAGACACCACTGAGAGACTTCACTTTCACTTTCACTTTGGGATAGACATGTACAAACTGGTCTGTTAGTATTTAAAATAGATAACCAACAAGGACCTACTGCATAGCATAGGGAACTCTGCTCAACATTATGTGGAAGCCTAGATGGGAGGGAGTTTAGGGCAGAATGTGTACATGTATATGTATGACCAAATCCCATTGCTGTCCACCTGAAACTATCACAACATTGTTTATTAGCTATACCCCAATATGAAATAAAAAGTTAAAAAAAAAAAAAGTGTTAGTCAACCCCTGCCTCGGCAAATGTGTTTATTGTAATCAAAATAAAATCTCAAACTTTTTAAAAGGCCACTCTGTACGACCTAACCCATGTTCTCTCCTCAAGCCTTATCTTAACCTCTACTCTCACATTCATTATTTGTCCAGCCACATTGATCTCATTGAAATCTATCAAAAATTATAATTGTGTATCCCTTCCCACCACACATTTTGCACTTCCCCCACCCTGCCTGAACAACTTTATTTTTCTAGATTTTACTGAGATCTTTAAGCTATCACATGGTTCACTCCTTTTATCATTTAGTTCTTGGCTCAAGTGCCATTCAGCATAAAGTTCTTGACCAGGACATCTAATATCAACCCTCTCCTCTCAGCCACTATCTCCCATTACCTAGTTTTATTGTCTTGTTAGTCCTTACCATTCTCTGACAATTATTCATTTGATTACTTATTGCTGTTCTCTCACTGGTATGTAAATCTTGAAAGTACAGCCTTTAGTTATGTGTTTGTACTCACAGCTGTAACTATAAAGCTTAAAACTTTGCCAGATATAAAACAAATGCTCAAAAAAAAAATTACACTAGGGAGTAGAGGTGTTGGAAAAGTTTAACTGATGATGTACATATTATAATCCCATTTTTAGTCACATTGGTGAACAAGGTTCAAACAGGCAGAAAAACTATCTATGTCACCCAAATAGTTATGGCAGAAATTATAACCCACCTAGATTTGACTCCACCTATGGGTGATTGTATTTCCATCAATATTGCACGTGATAATTCCATGAACACTGAATAGGCTTGTTAGGGTACACAAGGTCAGATGTCTATGCTTCTCATTTCTTTGCAGCAGATGAAGATTTCAAAACTTTTTGTTGACAGTCATTTCTTTTTCTCCCATAAGGTGACTTATTCACATGGATGAAATCTACAAGCATCTCAGTAAATATAAAAATTTCAATTGCATTTAATGTAGCTAAAAAGTTACATTACATGTAACTATTCATGTTGCAATTAATAGAACATAATGAAGAGATAAATATTTCAGGAGTTTCAAAATATCTAGTTATGTCATTTTCAAGAATTGGTATGTCATTCATTTAGATGAAGCTAAGGGATTCAGGGCAAGAATGAAAGATTGAAATTTGTCTCATCGTGTTTTCTTTTACACCTGTATTTGGACTCTGTCACCAGGTGTCTTATCAAGTTGTCTTAAGTACAGCAATTAGAATCAGTCTGAAAAAAAAAAAAAAAAAAGAATCAGTCTGGGTTTTGGATTTTTTAAGATTAAAAGGTCAAAGTAGACAGATCATTTAGAATTATAAATATGGCTTATCAGACTAGCCAGTTTGTCTTCTTTTATTTTCAATTAAAACATTAAATTAGAAAAAGTTTTAATGACACTGAAAGTGAAGTTGCTCAGTCATGTCCAACTCTTTGCGACCCCATGGACTGTAGCCTACCAGGCTCCTCTGTCCATGGGATTTTCCAGGCAATAGTACTGGAGTGGATTGCCATTTCCTTCTCCAAATGACACTGAAGGAAAGTATCAAATGCATGTTGGTTACCTGCTCTCTTTCATGAGCAAATAGATCTTCCTCTGTTAACTAAATGGTCTGCTCATTGTTCTTCCTTCTCTTTGAATACTTATTCCATTTCTAGTTCAGGAACTCATTCATTTTAGCTCACATTCTATCCTGATTAACTTAGGCTCCAGTAAATGTATTAGGCTTCAAAGAAGTGCATGTATCTGCTTCTTAATATCAAATCTCATTCTTAACCCACCATCACCACATTGTTAAACTTAGATTGACATCACTCTAAAACATTTATTTTTTTCATCTGTTCTTTCCCCTAATTAATTTATCTTATTAGTGATGCTTTAAATTCTTTACCTGGTAAATTTATTTCTCTTTCAGTATTTGTTTTTTCTGGAATTTTGGTTTTTTTCTTACTTATTCAATTGAGACTACTTTGATCAGTAACCTATTGCATCTTGAAGGTGTTCCTTATGTGTGAATTTACTTATACAGTTAGTGTGTGCCTATTGTCTTTGGTGGAATTGCTGGATTAGATGTGAACAGAAGCTATGTCTTTCCTCGGGGGATTCTGGCAGTTATCACCTTGATAGGAAGTGGGGTAGAAGATGGTGTGTCTAGAGTCAGAGCAAGGCAGATGGTGTGGCATCTCCTTTCCTCAGTGCTCATTACCTTCCTATCGGGGTGATGTTGAATCCCAAGGTGGTGGAGCTGAAGCCCCAAGTGTCTATAGCCAGCTGTCTATGTTCCCCTTAAGTGTGTGTTCTCCCCTCTCCAGCTCTGATACCTTTGCTCCAGAGGCTGGGGCCCTCAGCTCGTGATAGGGTACAGACTGTGGCAGGCCAATTAGAGAGAGAGGTCTGGGCTGTTTCCAACACTGTAGCCTGTGCAAGTGTCAGCGACGGCTGCCCCCCTTGCACCTGAGTCTGCCCCTCTAGGTGGTCACTTCCCCAAGCTTAGCCCTGCTCCCGCCCCCTTTCTGCTGTAGAGCTGTGTCACAATGTAGGCAGGGCCCTCCTGGGCTCTCAGCACGCACTTGGACATGGGTTGGGGCTGTCTTGGCCTCTGTCGGAGATCGGAGACCACCCCATGGTGTGCTCCCTGCGTGAACTCCAGCAGTGGCTGTCCCTGCCCACTCAGATGCTGCTTATGCCAGTCAGAGTTGCCTCTGTGTCCGGGGACCAGGCACTCTTCCTGCTTGAGGTAGCCCTTGCTCAGTGGTGAGCTATGACAGGAAGCAAGTGGAGCTAGAGTGGTCACTTGGCTCAGGCTGGATCATGTGTTGAAGTGGCAACAGAAAAGGGGGCAGCTCCCTGTGAGTTTTCAGTCTATCTTTTCTGCCCTGCCTCGAGAGCCCACCAACACCCACGTTCTCCTCTCAAGCAGAGCCCAGGCTTCTACAGCCCTCCTGTTGGCCCCAGTGGCCCTCCACCCAACTGGAGCTGAGGGGTGGGGGGTGATCTCCTCTCTTTTGGACCTCAGGACAAGGGTGCCCCAGTATGGGACTCTAATTGCTCACTCTGAGGGTGGAAGCCCAGCCCTTTATTTTCTCTTTTCCTCTGAGTCGCCTTTCCTGGGGCACAGGTCCCAGTCTGATCCTTTCTCTCCCCTTCCTACTTATTCCACTTGAATATGTCTTATAGCTTTGTTTGTACATGGAGTCGTTCTGTCAGTTTCCACCTTGTTATTTCCCATGTAGAGGTATTTTTGAATTGTTTGTGAGGGGAGGCGCCCTCCTCCTACTCCACTATCTTCATCAGTCCCCTCCATTTGTCATTTATCAAAAGAGTAATAGTTGTAGCAATGTGTGTGGCTAAACGCTTTCTAGGAAAACTATATTAGAAAAGACTGTGACCATGAAGTGAAGTGCTCAGTCGTGTCCACCTCTTTGCAACCCATGGACTAGCCTATCAGGCTCCTCTGTCCATGGGATTTAGGGGCTCACCAAACTGGCCATTCCATCCAGGAAAAAAACCAATAATTTGTGTTTATTCTGGATATACAAGAAAGGCACTTACTACTATGTGAATCAATATCCTTAAATATATTAATATTGGTTGCAGTATACTCTTTTAAATAAGTGTTATTTGTTATGTACTAAGAGGAAAATGTGAGGATGTTTTCACATACACAAGTAAGATTTGAGTTCAGGAATATATACTATCTTTTAGGGTAAATTAAAGTAAACTTTCCTGCCTCTCTTTTTGATAATATTAAACAAAATTACTTGGAATTTATAATTTTGAGACTAATTTAGTATCTTAGGTGTCTCAACTACTAGAATAACATTCCAACATTTTATGTGAATCTCCTATAGCCAGAAAATAGATATAAAATGTCATTCGTGAATCTGAGGTTAATGAAGCCCTAGTAATTCCTATTATAGGTATTGATTTCCAAATTAACTAGGAAAGATGGTAATTTATTTACTATGTGAAAATATCCCATTATCTGACTTCTGATCAAATTGAAAAATAAGCTGAGTTTCAAATATCATTAATATTTTGTAATGCACAAACGTGATTGCAGCTTTCACTGTGAAGAAATATATTTCTGAAGTGCCACTATAATTTAATCATGTATTAATATTGGACTGATATCCATCTGCTACATTAGTGCCTTAATCCAGTGCTTTTAAATGTGTATTTTACCACCTTTATAATGTGGAAACCTTCTTTAGAGCTTAAACTCAATCTTCTGTTATAAAGTCACACTACAGTCATCACTTGAGTGGACTTAAGATGTTTTTCCCATTCTCGTATGGCTGCTGTGACTTATAATGCCCTTGCCCAGAGCAAAAATAAGCCTGTCAGATCTGTTTATAAATTTATTAGTTGATAGCCTCTTTTAGGACGAATAGACGTTATCTACATTGAACTAATTATCCAAACACAAACACACTTTATCTACATTCAGAACAGATTGTTTCTGGATTGAAGTAGTGCCCTTCTGACCCACTTGCATTGATTCCCACTAGTTTTACTGAGAATAATTGAATCATTTTGCCCTCCTTTTCTCTTTCTCATGAAAAAGATTTTTTTTTTCCTTGCTTAACAGTGTAAATGCCATTTGTTTCAGAGTCATTATTACTGGTTAAGAAAAGGCAGCTAGATAAAACATATTTAAATTTTGAGAAATGAAAATGCATTCTAATATTCAAGGGTGCTGCTATTTAGGAGCAAGTAAATTAACAACAACAACAAAAAAAAACAAGATGTTATTCACATATCCAATTTTTTAAAAACAAAGGTGTGGTGAAATAAGTACTTCCACATCTTGTTGTTGAGAATGAACAGTAATATTGTGTTTAAGAGAGCAATTTATATATATATCAGTCAAAAAATATAATACACATAATCACTGACCCAGCATTTCCTTGTAGGATTTTATCCTAAAAAAATAATCATGTGTATACAAAATATGTATAAAATGCTTCATTGGAGCATTGCTTATATTAGCAAAAAGAAAAAAAGAAAGAAAGAACACTTATAGAATTGTTTATAAAAATCATGTTCAGTATTGTATTATTTATATAAACAGATGTAATAATCCAATCTATGGAAATATAAGTAGGCATTTCTATGAGAACTCAAATTACAAAATAATTGTCAGAATAATATATATAGTATTACTTCTGGGGACAAGAATGAACTGGAGATTTTTTGTTTAGTTTTTTATGAATAAACCCCTTAGTCTTTAATATTGTATTTTGTCATATAATTTTAGATTTTTTACAGTGAACAAATACCAATGCAGAATTTTAACAAAACAATTTAAAAAATAAAATAAGGTTTATTTATTAGGTTGGTGAAATATAATTGCAGTATCAGACCATTAATTTTAAATCATTATAACTGGGTTCAAACACATTTTTGTTAACCAAATTGGGAACCATTAGGTGGTGCTTCTGTTACGTCCATACCATTTCTGTCCTTTACCGTGCCCCACCTTTGCATGAAATATTCCCTTGGTATCTCTAATTTTCTCGAAGAGACTGCTAGTCTTTCCCATTCTATTGTTTTCCTCTATATCTTTGTATTGTTCACATGAGAAGGCTTTCTCCTCACCTTGATATTCTTTGGAACTCTGCATTCAGATAGATATATCTTTCCTTTTTTCCTTTGCCATCCACTTTTCTTCTTTTCTCAGCTATTTGTAAGGCCTTCTCAGACAAATATTTTGCCTTTTTCAATTTATTTTTCTTGGGATGGTTTTGATCAGTCTCCTGTACAATATTACAAACCTCCATCCATAGTTCTTAAGGCACTCTCTCTATCAGATCTAATACCTTGAATCTATTTGTCACTTCCACTGTATAATAGAAAGGGATTTGACTTAGGTCATATCTGAATGGCTTAGTGGTTTTCCCTACTTTCTTCAATTTAAGTCTGAATTTTGCAATAAGGAGTTCATGAACTGAGTTACAGTCAGCTCCCAGTCTTATTTTTGGCTGACTGTGTAGAGCTTTTCCATCTTCAGCTGGAAAGACTATCTCAGTCTGATTTTGGTATTTACCATCTGGTTATGCCAATGTGTAGACTCGTCTCTTGTGTGTTGTTGGAAGAGTTTGTTTGCTCTGACCAGTACATTCTCTTGGCAAACTGCTGTTAGCCTTTCCCTGCTTCATTTTGTACTCCAAGGTCAAACTTGCCTATTACTCCAGATATCTCTTAATTTCCTACTTTTGCATTCCACTCCCCTAAGATAAAAGGACATTTTTTTGTTGGCGTTAGTTTTAGAAGGTTTTGTAGGTCTTCATAGAATCGTTCAACTTCAACTTCTTGGGCAGTAGTGGTTGGAGCATAGACTTGGATTACTGTGATATTGAATGGTTTGCCGTGGAAACAAACCAAGATCATTCTGTTGTTTTTGAGACTGCACCTAAGTACTGCATTCTGGACTCGTTTGTTGACTATGAGGGCTACTCCATTTCTTCTAAGAAATTATTGTGCAAAGTAGTAGATATAATGATCATCTGAATTAAATTTGCCCATCCCAGTCCATTTAGTTCACTGATTCCTGAAATGCCAATGTTCATTCTTTTCATTTCCTGTTTGACCACTTCCAATTTACCTTGATTCATGGACCTAACATTCCAGGTTCCTATGCAGTATTGTACTTTACAGCATTGGACTTTCACCACAAGACACTTCCACAACTGGGCATTGTTTCCACTTTGCCTCAGCATCTTCATTCCTTCTGGAGCTATTTTCCACTGTTCTCCAGTAGCATATTCGGCACCTACTAACCTGGCTAGTTCTTCTTCCAGTGTCATATTTTTTTGCCTTTTCATACCGATCATGGGGTTCTCAAGGCAAGAATTCTGGACTGGTTTGTCATACTGTTTCTGTCCTTTTCTCAGCACAATAAAGAAGAAGCAGTAGGGAACAGAAACAGAAGATATTTAAGAAGAAGTGGCAGAAATACACAGAACTATACAGAAAAAAATCTTAATGACCCAGATAACCATGATGGTGTGATCACTCACCTAGAGCCAGACATTTTGGAGTGTGAAATCAAGTGGGCCTTCGGAAGCATCACTATGAACAAAGCTAGTGGAGGTGATAGAATTCCAAATGAGCTATTTCAAATCCTGAAAGATGATGCTGTGAAAGTACTACACTCAATATGCCAGCAAATTTGGAAAACTCAACAGTGGCCACAGGACTGGGAAAGGTCAGTTTTTATTCCAATCCCAAAGAAAGGCAATGCCAATGAATGTTCAGACTACCACACAATTGCACACATTCACATGAGAGCAAACATAAGCTCAAAATGCCAACATACATTGGATCATAGAAAAAGCAAGGGAATTCCAGAAAAAAAAAAATCTACTTCTGCTTCACTGACTATGCTTTGTGGGTCAGATCAAACTGTGGAAAACTCTTAAAGAGTTTGGAATCCCCAACCACCCTACCTGCCTCCTGAGAAACCTGTATGCAGGTCAAGAAGCAACAGTTAGAACTGGACATGGAACAATGGACTGGTTCAAAATTGGGAAAAGGTTATGTCAAGGCTGTATATTGTCAGCCTACTTATTTAATTTATATGCAGAGTACACCATGTTAAATGCCAAGCTGATTGAAGCACAAGCTGGAATCAAGATTGTCCAGAGAAATACCAATAATCTGAGATATGCAGATGACAACACGCTCAGTGCAGAAAGTGAAAAGGAACTAAAGAGACTCTTGATGAAGGTGAGAGAGGAGAGTGAAAAACCTGGCTTAAAACTCAACACTCCAAAATGAAGATCATGGCATCTGGTCCCATTACTTTATGGCAAATAGATGGGGAGCAATGGAAACAGTGGTAGACTTTATTTTCTTGGACTCCAGAATCACTGCAGTTGGTGACTGCAGCCATGAAATTAGAAGACACAGGCTCCTTGGGAGAAAAGCTATGACAAATCTAGGCAGCATATTAAAAAGCAGAGACATACTTTTCCAAAAAAGGCCCATCTAGTCAAAGCTTTGGTTTTTCCAGCAGTTGTGTACAGATGTAAGAGTTGGACCATAAAGAAGGCTGACCACCAAAGAATTGATGCTTTAGAACTGTGGTCTTGGAGACGACTTTTGAGAATGCCTTGGACAGCAAGAAAATCAAAGCAGCCAATCCTAAAGGAAATCAACCTTGAATATTCATTGGAAGGAGTGATGATGAAACTGAAGCTCCAATATTTTGGCCACCTGGTGCAAAGAGCCAACTCATTGGAAAAGACCCTGATGCTGGGAAAGATTGAAAGCAGGAGGCGAAGCGGACGACATAGGACAGATGGTTGGTTGGCATCACTAACCTGTTGGACGTGAGTTTGAACAAACTTTAGGAGATGGTGAAAGACAGGGAAACCTGATCTGCTGCAATCCATGGAGTCACAAAGAGTAGGACATGACTGAGCGACAAGGTGGCACTAGTAGTAAAGAATCCACTTCCCAGTGCAGGAGACGCGAGATATGTGGGTTTGATTCCTGGATTGGGAAGATCCCCTGAAGGAGCGTGCCATAACCCCCTCCAGTATTCTTATCTGGAGAATCACATGTACAGGGGATACAGCCCACAGGGTCACAAAGAGTTGGACACAACTGTGGTGACTTAGCACGCACACATGGAGGAACCATTACAGACAACATGTTTCTGCCAATGAGAAATAAATTTGTTTATTCTTGTAGTTTAAACACCCTTGCTTCAGGATTCATAGCCCAATTTATTCAACTTTTGAAGCATTGGTTGTGCAATGCACTATTGATTGTTATCCTGGAGAAGTGGACCCTTATTGTTGACCAATGTTGGCTGCAAGCGTTGCATTTTTTGGTGCATCTCATCAATTTGCTGAGCATATTTCTCAGATGCATTGGTTTCAGCAGGTTCAGAAGGCTGTAGTGAATCTGATGGGCAGCAGACCACCAGTGACCACGTCCATTTTTTGGTGGAAGTTTGTCTTTGAGAAATGCTTTGGAACTTTTTCTCAGTCCAGCCACTGAGCTTGTCATAGCTGATTGTATAAAATCCACTTTTCATTGTGTGTCACAATTCAATCAAGAAACAATTTGTTGTTGTTGCATAGAATAAAAGAAAACAACACTTCAAAATGCTGATTTTTTGATTTGCAGTCAGCTCATAAAGCACCCAATTATCAAATGTTTTCACCCTTCCAATTCACTTCAAATGCCAAATGACCATAGAATGGTTGAAGTTGAGTACATTGGCAAATTTTTGGTGAAGTTTTAAGAGAATCAGCTTTGAAGATTGCCCTCAGTTGGTCGTTACCAATTTTCGATGGCCAGCCATTGCACTCCTCATCTTCAAGTCTCTCGTCTCTTTTGTAAAACTTCTTGAACAACCACTGCACTGTACATTTGTTAGCAGTTCTTGGGCCAAATGCATTGTTGACATTGCAAGTTGTCTCCGCTGCTTTACCACCCATTTTGAACTCAAATAAGTAAATTGCTCAAATTGCTTTTTGTCTAACATAATTTCTCTGGTGTAAAATAAATATAAAATAAACAGCAAGTAATAAGTCTTTATCAAAAAAAGAACATAAAGCGAGAAATGTGCATTAAATTATTTAAACATAACCACATTTATTTGGGGATGTATGCCAATATCAAACAGTAAATTTCAACAATGCAAAACCACAATTACCTTTGCACCAACCTGATAATAACAAATGGGGTTTCCTAACATAGATTATATATTTATAAAGGAGGATTATCTTGAATTTAACTTTGATAGTAACATATTTAATTTGTCTACACAAAAATGTCAAAATTTCAACATAATTGTATATTGAGGTAGTAAAGATAATTGGTACAAGTCTCAATATGGATATATGTATAGTATTTATATAAGCAAATATACTACTTCTAAAAATACATAGTATTTTTATGAGTAATTATATGGAAAAGCTACTCAGTTAATCCCTTACTACTTTAAATATATCATAATTAGTTACTGTGAATTAATCTCTCTTTTTCTTGTGTTTTGCTTTTGTTTTTTTTAAATTGGAGGATGATGGCTTTACGATGTGTTGGTCTCTGTGGTACAACAAAGCGAATCAGCCATAAGTATACCTATAATTTCATATATTTCTCTGCATTCAGTTTTTTTAAAGATATTGATGGATGCATGTGTGACAAAGCTTATATCTTTATCTATAAAGTCTGTTTCTTTATCTACAAGGAGTTGTTATAATTAAATACAAAACTGGGCAGGAGAAAACAAATGAAATTCACAAAATGAATTGACAAAATAAATGCAAATTACCAATAGACACAACTTCACTATCTAACAAATAAGTATCAGTAAAATACATGTCATTAAAACATGAAAGGCTTTTGAAAAAAAAATATTCTAACAATGGCATTGATAAAGATGTGCTTTATCACCAGGATAATTGCTGTTGATATACAATGGTTCCATCTTTCTAAAGGGAAATCTATATATGAAGAGCTTTCAATTGTTTGTGCACTTTAAAACACAAATAGTATACATAGTAGTTTACTTTAAAGAAATAGTCTAAGATAAATAAAAATAATCATATGCTAACTTATCCATTGAAGTATTGTCTGTTTTAACAAATAACTTCAAAATATTAAATGTGACATCACAGTGGAATTATTCCATTTATGCACTTATCCATACAATGAAGGAGTTATCAAAATTCATGTTTGCAAAATATTTCTATCATATTATCTGAAGTAAACATGCATGTTCAATGTCATTTAATTTTATCAAAAACCTGGATAGGTGACAGATTGCAAAATTAAGCATTTATTTGTAATAATTACCAAATAAACATACATGCACACATATAGAAATACATTCAGAGCTCCATTAGGCAGTTAACCCAAACAGCCACTAGAACCAAAATATCAAATATTTAATAAATATTTAGCAATAGTTTTTGTTTACAAATTCTATATGATATATGAAAGCAGGTGGACTTTAGAATTTCTAGAATCCAAACCTATTATTTCACAGCTTAAGAAATATATGTATAGTGAAAGTGTTAGTCACTCAGTTGTGTCCTACTCTTTGTGACCCCATGGACTCTAGCGCTCCAGACTCCTCTGTCCATGGAATTCTCCAGGCAAGAATACTGGTTTGAGGTCCCATTCCCTTCTCCAGGGGATCTTCCCAACCTAGGTATCAAACCCAAGTCTCTTGTATTATAGGCAGATTCTTTACCATCTGAGCTACCTTGGAAGCCTAAGCAACACACAAACACATTAATACACAAACATACACACACACGTGAAATACTTGTGAGCAGCCATGCCCTCTGAAGTTTTGTTCTGAAATTCAGCTTCTAAACTGCTTCATTCTATTTAGTTTACTCTAACTAAACTGTAAGAGTTTATACTAACAACTGTTATTAACTAGCATTTTAAGCATATTAGAGCATACTAAGTACAAGGGAATATTCATGCAAAGATGGGCCCAATAAAGGACCGACCAGAAACACTATGGACCTAAGAGAAGAAGCAGATATTAAAAAGAGGTGGCAAGAATACACAGAAGAACTAAACAAAAATATCTTCATGAGCCAGATAACCACAATGGTGTGATCACTCACCTAGAGTCAGATATCCTAGAGTGTGAAGTCAAGGGGCCTTAGGAAGCATCACTATGAACAAAGCTAGTGGAGGTGATGGAATTCTAGTTGAGCTATTTCAAATCCTGAAAGATGATGCTGTCAAAGTGCTGAACTCAATATGCCAGCAAATTTGGAAAACTCAGCAGTGGTCCCAGGACTGGAAAAGGTCAGTTTTCATTCTAATCCCAAAGAAAGGCAATGCCAAAGAAAGTTCAGACTACTGCACAATTGCACTCATCTCACACATTACAAAAGTAATGCTCAAAATTTTCCAAGCTAGACATCAACAGTATGTGAACCGAGAAATTCCAGATGTTCAAGCTGGATTTAGAAAAGGCAGAGGAACCAGAGCTCAAATTGCCAACATGGATTGGATCACAGAAAAAACAAGAGAATTTCACAAAAACGTCTACTTCTGCTTCATTGACTACCCTAAAGTCTTTATACTATGTGGATCACAACAAATTGGAAAATTCTTAGAGATGTATGCAGGTTAAAAAGCAACACTTAGAACCGGACCAGGGCAATGGACTGTTTCCATATTGGGAAAGGATCATGTCAAGGCTGTATGTTGTCACCCTGCTTATTTAACATATTTGCAGAGTATATCATGTGAAATGCTGGGATGGCTGAAGCACAAGATGGAATCAAGATTTCCAGGAGAAATATCAATAACATCAGTTATACAGATGGAAAGAGGAACTAACGAGCCTCTTGAAAGTGAAAGAGAAGAGTTAAAAAGTTGGCCTAAAACTCAACACTCAAAAAACAAAGATCATGGCAACCAGTCCCATCACTTCATGGAAAATACATGGGGAAACAATGGAAACAGTGACAGGCTTTATTTCCTTGGGCTCCAAAATTACTGCAGGTGGTAATTGCCACCATGAAATTAAAAGATGCTTGCTCCTTGAAAGAAAAGTTATGACCAACCTAGAGACCATATTAACGGATTAGGCAATGGCACCCCACTCCAGTACTCTTGCCTGGAAAATCCCATGGACAGAGGAGCCTGGTAGGCTGCAGTCCATGGGGTCGCTAAGAGTCAGACACAACTGAGCGACTTCACTTCACTTTTCACTTTCATGCACTGGAGAAGGAAATGGCAACCCACTCTAGTATTCTTGCCTGGAGAATCCCAGGGACGGTGGAGGCTGGTGGGCTGCCGTCTATGGGGTCGCACAGAGTTGGACATGACTGAAATGACTTAGCAGCAGCAACAGCAGCAGAGAGCATATTAAAAAGCAGAGACATTACTTTGCCCACAAAGGTCCATCTAGTCAAAGCTATTGTTTTTCCAGTAGTCAAGTATGGATGAGAAAGAAAGAGAGAGAGGGAGGGGGGAGGGAGAGAAGGAGGGGGGAGGGAGAGAGGGAAGGAAGAAAAAAGAAAGAAAGAAAAGTCACTCACTCATGTCCGCCTCTTTGCGACTCCATGGATTGTAGCCTTCCAGGTTTCTCCATTGCCATTTTCTTCTTCAGGAGATCTTCCTGACCCAGGGATCGAACCCAGGTCTCTCGCATTGTAGGCAGACGCTTTCACCGTCTGAGTCACCAGGATGTTATGGATGTGAGAGCTGGACTATAAAGAAAGCTGAGTGCTGAAGAACTGATACTTTTGAATTGTGGTGGTGGAGAAGACTCTTGAGAGTCCCTTGGACAGCAAGGAGATCCAACCAGTCCATCCTAAACGAAATCAGTACTGAATATTCATTGGAAGGACTGATGCTGAAGCTGAAACTCCAATACTTGGCCTCCTGATGTGAAGAACTGACTCATTGGAAAGGACCCTGATGCTGGGAAAGACTGAGGGCAGGAGAAGAAGGGAAAACAGAGGATGAGATGGATAAATGGCATCACTGACGTGATGGACATGAGTTTGAGCAAGCTCCAGGAATTGATGATGGACAGGGAAGCCTGGCTTGCTGCAGTCCATGGAGAGGCAAAGACACGACTGAGTGTCTGAACTCAACTGGGATACTTTGCACATTGCAAATTCACATAAAAGTCTCAGTCTGAGGTTACAGATGAAAAAATTGAGACTCTGAAAGATAAAGTAGTCTGTCTAAGATGAAGCAACTAGTATGAGTAGCCCAAGTATTTTGGGATCATGTTCTTCCTCAATGATATCTCACTTCCTCATAAATTATCAGGGCAGGGCTTATTAATACTTATGTGTGAGACTTCTTATAACAAAGCAGCTTATGATATGAACTGATATACAATAAGAATCTTGCTTATAGATAATTTGATATCATTCAAGGCTGTATATTGTCACCCTGCTTATTTAACTTCTATGCAGGGTACATCATGAGAAACGCTGGGCTGGAAGAAGCACAAGCTGGAATCAAGATTGCTGGGAGAAATATCAATAACCTCAGATATGCAGATGACACCACCCTTATGGCAGAAAGTGAAGAAGAACTAAAAAGCCTCTTGATGAAAGTGAAAGTGGAGAGTGAAAAAGTTGGCTTAAAACTCAACATTCAGAAAATGAAGATCATGGCACCTGATCCCATCACTTCATGGGAAATAGATGGGAAAATAATGGAAACAGTGTCAGACTTTATTTTGGGGGGCTCCAAAATGACTGCAGATGGTGATTGCAGCCATGAAATTAAAAGACGCTTACTCCTTGGAAGAAAAGTTATGACCAACCTAGATAGTATATTGAAAATCAGGGACATTACTTTGCCAACAAAGTTCCGTCTAGTCAAGGGTATGGTTTATCCAGTGGTCATGTATGGATGTGAGAGTTGGACTGTGAAGAAAGCTGAGCACCAAAGAATTGATGCTTTTGAACTGTGGTGTTGGAGAAGACTCTTGAGAGTCCCTTGGACTGCAAGGAGATCCAACCAGTCCATTCTGAAGGAGATCAGCCCTGGGATTTCTTTGGAAGGAATGATGCTAAAGCTGAAACTCCAGTACTTTGGCCACCTCATGTGAAGAGTTGACTCATTAGAAAAGACTCTGATGCTGGGAAGGATTGGGGGCAGGAGGAGAAGGGGACGACAGAGGATGAGATGGCTGGATGGCATCACTGACTTGATGGATGTGAGTCTGTGTGAACTCCAGGAGTTGGTGATGGATAGGGAGGCCTGGCATGCTGCGATTCATGGGGTCGCAAAGAGTCAGACAACTGACTCTGAGCAACTGAACTGACCAGATTTATTAATTTATTTAAATATACGAAAACATATAATTGACAATAATAGACCCGATAAATGGTATTGCTGTTGCTGCTGCTGCTGATAAGTCGCTTCAGTCGTGTCTGACTCTGCGTGACCCCATAGATGGCAGCCCACCAGGCTCTGCTCTCACTGGGATTCTGCAGGCAAGACCACTGGAGTGGGTTGCCATTTCCTTCTCCAATGCATGAAAGTGAAAAATGAAAGTGAATTCGCTCAATTGTGTCAGACTCTTAGCGACCCTATGGGCTGCAGCCCACCAGGCTCCTTGCCCATGGTATTTGCCAGGCAAGAGTACTGGAGTGGGGTGCCATTGCCTTCTCCAAAATGTGGGTATTACAGATATACACAAATAATGCATGCAGATCTATGTCTTTTTAGTGATGTATATCTTTTTAGTGATAATGTGTTGAGAAACAGATCTGGAAGAATCTAGTATGCAATATAGCACTTATATCAGTGCATTTGCTTGTGCAACAGTTTGGATATTAATTTTATGATAAACTTAACCTTTCTCATATTCCAAGGCTTACTAAGAAATGATTCTACATGTTTTATTTTATGAAATAATTTAAAATTTTCCCTCTTGGATTTATTTCCATGTATGTTGCTATTTTTGTGCACTTTCCCAAAGGCCCTCCAAATTGGCATGTTTACAATGGATAAAAATAGGGTGATTTTGTGTGTGTGTGTGTGTGTGTGTGTGTGTGAGACACCTCATTTAGATTTAGTGAAGTGAAGCTCAGATCAAATTACATGCTGAAACAGAATTCATGTATACAAATTATGTACAGTGCCACAATTAACTTAGAATTGGATGTTCATTATCCTGCTGTTTTGTTCCATTTTTGTTCACATGTCAAAAAAATCAAATATAAATGCAATTACTTTCCAGGAGGAAATAAATGTCAGCAATTCAACATTCAAAAAGGCAACAATCACAATGCCAGATGACCAAAGCAATAACTTTCTGAAGATAACAGGCAAGTAATTAACCCTGGAGCCAGATCATCAAACCATTCAGAGAAATCTTAGATCAATGGAGGAGGGTTGCAGCATGTATGACTTTATAAGGTAAATAAAATATATTAAAATCACCCCTTCTCAGGATGACCATATGATTTGGTTAACCTCTATTCAGATCTGTCAATTTTAAAAAATTATTTATTTATTCCTTTCTGTCTATGCTGGGTATTTATTGCTGCATCGGCTTTTCTCTAATTGCAGCAAACGGGGGCCACTCGCTAGTTGCAGTGTGCGGCTTCTCACTGCAGAGGCTTCAGTAGACAGCATGTGAGCTCAGTAGTTGAGGTTCCCAGGCTCTAGAGCACAGGCTCAATAGTTCTGGGGAATGGGCTTAGTTGCTCCATGGCATGTGAGATCTGTCTCCTGCATTGGCAGGTGGGTTCTTTATCACTGAGCCTCCAGGGAAGCCCTGAGGCCATCAGTTTGATGGCAATTGCATAATAGTTAAGAATTTCTGCCAAATTAAAAGTGCTTTTTAAAAACCCCAGCTCTGCTAAGTCTGTATTGTGGTTGTACTGCCATGTTGGTCATATTAAGTATCTCTTTATAGCAAAAGACAATGAATCTGTTCTTAAAATAATATACCATTGTTGTGTCTCTAGGTTTTAAGTTGAAGAAGGAAGCTAAACTGGGTGCTAAAATATTGTAATGGATATCAAAAATTTCCTAAAGAGTTTAATTCAACTTGTGAAATCAAGCTTTTATTTGTAATGATTACAAAATATACATGTGCACATATAGAACTGCATTCAGAGCTCCAATAAGCAGTTAACCAAAACAGCTGTTAAAAGGAAAACATCAAAACATTTAATAAGCATTTAGCAATAGTTTTTGCTTATAAATTCTGTCAGATATATGAAAGTTTATTTATTTTTTTTAAATTTATTTATTTATTTATTTTTTTAAATTTTTACTTTACAATTCTGTATTGGTTTTGGCATAGATTGACATGAATCCACCACAGGTGTACATGCGTTCCCAAACATGAACCCCCCTCCCACGCCCCTCCCCACAACATCTCTCTGGGTCATCCCCGCGTATCAGCCCCAAGTGTGCCATATCCTGCATCAGACATAGACTGGCAATTCGATTCTTACATGATAATATACATGTTTCAATGCCATTCTCCCAAATCATCACACCCTCTCCCTCTCCCTCTGAGTCCAAAAGTCCACTATACACATCTGTGTCTTTTTTGCTGTCCTGCATACAGGGTCATCATTGCCATCTTTCTAAATTCCATATATATGTGTTAGTATACTGTATTGGTGTTTTTCTTTCTGGCTTACTTCACTCTGTATAATCGGCTCTAGTTTCATCCATCTCATCAGAACTGATTCAAATGTGTTCTTTTTAATGGCTGAGTAATACTCCATTGTGTATATGTACCACAGCTTTCTTATCCATTCATCTGCTGATGGACATCTAGGTTGTTTCCATGTCCTGGCTATTATAAACAGTGCTGCGATGAACATTGGGGTACATGTGTCTCTTTCAATTCTGGTTTCCTCAGTGTGTATGCCCAACAGTGGGATTGCTGGGTCATAAGGCAGTTCTATTTGCAATTTTTTAAGGAATCTCCACACTGTTCTCCATAGTGGCTGTACTAGTTTGCATTCCCACCAACAGTGTAGGAGGGTTCCCTTCTCTCCACACCCTCTCCAGCATTTATTGCTTGCAGATTTTTGGATCGCAGACATTCTGACTGGTGTGAAGTGGTACCTCATTGTGGTTTTGATTTGCATTTCTCTTATAATGAGTGATGTTGAGCATCTTTTCATGTGTTTGTTAGCCATCCGTATGTCTTCTTTGGAGAAATGTCTATTTAGTTCTTTGGCCCATTTTTGATTGGGTCGTTTATTTTTCTGGAATTGAGTTTCAGGAGTTGCTTGTATATTTTTGAGATTAGTTGTTTGTCAGTTGCTTCATTTGCTATTATTTTCTCCCATTCGGAAGGCTGTCTTTTCACTTTGCTTATGTTGTCCTTTGTTGTGCAGAAGCTTTTAATTTTAATTAGATCCCATTTGTTTATTTTTGCTTTTATTTCCAGAATTCTGGGAGGTGGATCATAGAAGATCCTGCTGTGGTTTATGTCGGAGAGTGTTTTGCCTATGTTCTCCTCTAAGAGTTTTATAGTTTCTGGTCTTACATTTAGATCTTTAATCCATTTTGAGTTTATCTTTGTGTGCGGTGTTAGAAAGTGAAATTTAGAAAGTAGAGGGACTTTATAATTTCTAGAATCCAACCCTATTATTACACAACTTAATAAAAAGCAACACACAAATACAAATACATACACACACAATACACTCTTGAGCAGCCATACCTTCTACAGTTTTGTTCTGAAATTGACTAATACAAATGCAGAGATAGACACTATGATCCCTTCTATATTCTTCATTAAGGTACCTTTTCTTCTATTTGCATATGAATATTCACTAAATTCCGTGTCTTGGGAATCTATTATTTTCTCAAAATACACAAACAGAAGTCTAAAATGGGAAAACATATGCAGAATGTAACTTCTCATTCTAGAAGCCATGTTTCCATCATCTGCAGGACTATTGAAGGACAACAGTTTTGTAGAGTTAAATGGTGTCCACCAGCGTTTCAATATCTCAGAAGCTTGCTGAATAAGCTTCCAATCTTGCTTTAGAATTGCATGTGTTCTAGCTTGTGTTTCCTTAAGATAGGTCATAAAAATATACTAGATTATATGAAAGTCAAACTCAGGAATTAAACCCTCAAATGTATCTGTCAAAGTGTGCTGTGCTGCACATTCTTAAATAGATTAGCAAAAATCGCCACTTTTATTATTTATAAAGAGAATTGTTGGCATTATAATTATTCTGACTAATGGCATCTATACCCTTCATAATGATATTTTTGGATATTTTTGAAGCAATACTTTACATTTTGAATGAATGTCTCACAGAAAGTGTTTTTATCCATAAATGCATATTATTATACTGTAAAATATTGTTTGTGTTATAAATCTATTCATGAATATAAAATAAAAGTTTTCCACTATGAAGATTTGAATGCTTTTTGCATTTATGGACCCTTAAAAATCATAATCTGATTTCAAAGCTATATTAAGATTTAAAATTTTAGGTTTTTTCATATGTTCAAAGACCTATGGTTCCTTAAATTGGAATATTAAGCAACTTAATAGCTGATTGATATAGTCTCCATACTGAGCATTTTATCTTGTTATGGGAATAACCTGTAGATATTGTAAACCTGGGTATGTCCATACTAATGTCTTCCATTCTGGCTTAAGATTTCCTTCTAAATGTGTGCTTTCATATGCTGATTTACAAATTAAAAGTAATAATTCATCTAAGTGATCAGGATATATTAAATATATACTCATATTACAGGATTACTAAAGTGTGATATGAAAATAAACATACTTTCACTTACATTTTAAATTTTCTTTACAAATGTGTAACTTGTGATGTTTGTTGAAACTGTATCAATTTCTGCTGGCTACTCTTCAACAAACTGAAACTTGGCTAAAATCCAGATGCACATAATAACATGAAATATTTTTCACTGCGTTAAAACAAATTGAGGTCAGCAGTATCCCTACTACAAAGATGTGGCTCTGATCATATTATATGTCATGGTTGATACACTTCAGCATGGAAAACAGTTTGGAAGTTATGTAGTCAAGATGATCAGTGAATAAAGCAATATTACTACTGTCCTAGATTGCTTGCTACAAAAAAAGTGTGATCATTTCAAATAGAGTATTCAGGGTATGTTTTGAAAAATATATTTAATCTAGAGTATTTCAGAATAAATCGCTCTTACAGAGTTGAGGTTGTTTCTTAATAATGTTACCATGAAGACTTGAACACTATCAGTAACATTCAGTAGCTTTACTTTTCTTATATCTTATGTGAATTACTATATTTGTTATACTACAGGTATGCTTTTTTCTCAGAATTCACAGACATTATACCATAATATTTCCAAGAATAAATGTTTGTCAACCTGAACTTTTAGAGTTTATTATTATAAAGAGGTGATGTTTTGTCATACATAATGGTTATATTCAAGAAGTTGGGTTAAGGAAATATTTTGACAGAATAATAGAAGATAGGCATATCACCATGGTTTCTCAAGTAGTTTGTATTAAAACTGAAACCTTAAATTAGATTGCACTCTTCTCTATATTAATCTTCATCTCAGTGAAAAAGTAATTCAGCTAAGAGATATTATTGCAAATGTAGCATTTAAGTGATTGTCAGATTTTTATTCTTTTGATGCTGAAAGCACCAGTTTTATTCAATATCATGAAATACAATAAATTTTATATTTATTTTTATTATTATTTTATGAGTTTTTATACTCTATAGCTTTCATAAATAGTTTGGTAGAAAAGAGCATAATATGTCAATTTGTTAGTATCATCAGTATAAAATATAGTAAAATCTTGGTCATGGAAAAATTTCATTGCTGCACTGGCATAATTCTATCAACTATATCCAAATTCAAGGGAAGACAGCACTGACAGTGAAGCTCATCCTCCAGGGTATTTAGAAGAAAATCTATCATCTGTAAACCTAAAGCGATAACAGCCATTAGCTACAAGGGATGTGGATGTGCTCCTTGTCAATTTTCCAAAGGAGAAAATGCATTTACTGAAAAGATAAACTGTAACTGTCAGGTAGAGGAGACAGTCTTATCTTTGACAAGATTGACCATGAAAAGATACAAAAGATTAGTGTTCTAGAATGGTTTGCAGGATTATGGGATATTTTTGTTTAAAACAAATTTAACTCAGTATTATTTACTTTGCTTCAGCAGAGGAGAGTAAATATGCCTAAACAAAATCAAAAATATTTTAAAATCAACAGTTTTTTCATCTAAAACAGAAATCATATACATACATGGACACGCTTGAAAAATAAATGAATGACTGAAGACTTTTCTCTTTAAACAAAACAGGTCTTAAACTTACTCTAGTTACACTTTCTATGATTTTTTAAGAACTAGTTCATCTTAAGCTGATCTTATTTTCTAGCCTTTCCCCCATGTGAAGTTATGGTTCATTTCAGCATATCCTTAAAGAATTTATTCTGCCTGCCACCCCTGTGTCATCTCATGTTAGTTCAGCAGCCAGCAGCTGTTGGGCATCTTGCTGTCATCTACCTTACACACATTTCCTGAAGCAGAGCTGTGTTGTGACAGGAATTGCTTATCACTGACTGCTTTCCAGGCCTGCCTTTTGGATAATCACTTTGTGTCATTTAAAGCTAATATGAGCACAGTTTATGACTGAAGCTTATGAAACAGCTTTGAGAACCAAATATATCTATGGAGTGTCAATGATTGTTTTGTTTCTTCCTTGCTGAAACATAACAGATAGATTATAAAACTGATCCCTCCCAACTGCCTGATCTATAGTAGGGTAGTAAGTGTTTCAAGTTACCAAAAGTCTTTTCCATAAAATGCTTTAGATGACCCATAACAAGCATCCTGGCCTGGCTATTATGTAAGACCTCTCCAGATTCCGTATTATTTGTGCAACATACTGCAGGGTGTTCCATAATTTTTTGCCCATCTCCCCCATTTTTTGCCCATCTCCCCAAAAGGCTTCCCTGGTGGCTCAGATGGTAAAGCATCTGCCTGCCATTCAGGAGACCTGGGTTCAATCCCTGGGTCACAAAGATCCCCTAGAGTAGGAAATGGCAACCCACTCCAGTATTCTTGCCTGGAAAACCCCATAGACAGAGGAGCCTGGTGGGCTACAGCCCAAAGGGTCTCAGAGTCAGACACAACTGAAGAACTAAGCAAAGCACAAAAAGCACTATTATCGGGGTAATTAGCATTGAGTTGACTTAAATGTGTGAGAATAAATTTATTGTGTAAGGGTGTTATTAATTACTTAGAATAATAGACAGTGGAATTAAATGTGGGTCATTCCTTAACTTTCTAGGAAAACACAAATAGACATTGGTAGTCACACAGTTTTCCTTTCTTCTGTTACTACTATTACAACTTTGTAAAATAAAAGAGTTCACTATAAAACCTCCAGAATGCCCTAAGATATGGTGCTATTTTGTGTACTCTAGCCTTTGAAATCTGATATTTATAGATGGGAACAACAAGCTACTTACAGGGCTAAAGTGGTACCCATAGGCACTATATTAACAGACTTAGAGAACCATAGGTTATATATCAGTTATGCATTCAGACAGGTATAATACTACCCACTCCATAGTTGTACTTTGGAAATGAGTATTCACACTGAACATCATATGTACTCTCTCCTTTACTCTATAGTCTGAAAAAGGATTCATCTTACTCCAATCATATTCTACTGTGGAGGAATTGATAAAAATTGAATATAGATATACAGTGTTGTGTTTTCTCCCAATGGTTTCCATCATCAAAAATGGAAAATTTTAGAAATGGGACTTGAGAAACGGAAAATGTAATATAATGGGAGTTGAAGAAAGAGAGTTAGAGAGAAGTCAAACAGTGTCAGTGATTGGAGGTCATAATCAACTATCATCTTTAGCCAAAGCCAAAAAGTCAGCTTTCTATTTGTTATCATCTTGTTGGGAGGGGATAACATAATCAAATTTAGATAAGAAAAAGTTATTTGCATGGCAATGTAGAAAATAAATTGGAAGAATGCAAAACAGCATATAAGGAGAGGAGATATGAACAGTGTGAGAGTCCAGAAAAGAGATTATAATCACTTGGAATAGAATAGAGGGGTTTAAATAACAGGAAAAAATGTGAGTTTGAAAGATAGGTAGGATGCAAAGATCAAAGAATTTGGTGAATGATTGCATAATGCTGTGAAAAAAAACAGGTGGTTTCACAGACACTTTTGATATTTGGGGCTTGATAAATAATGATTGTATAATCAATCGGGAAAACTGGAAAAAGTAAATTTAAAGGTGAGTGGGATATGGTAATAAGGTTGCTTTAGAACAGCCAAAGGAAGTATTTTTGAGATATCCAGAGGCATCTGGGAATGGTGGGTATCATGCTGGATATTAACTGTGAGTAATTTGTAGGAACAGGGTAATTATAGTTTTAGGCAAATTTCACTTATTAAAGAATGTATGACATGAAAAGAGAAGAGGATTTAAGATAAAATGTACTTAGTAAAATGTTTAAATTCCAGATGGAAAATAATAAGGCAGCAAAGGAGACCCAGAAGCTATGTACTGAAAGGTAGGCATTACATTAAAAGACAATTCACAAAAGACAAAACAAAACAAAAGCTAGCCTTTTCACAGGATGGACCATTGAAAGTACTGAGTGTTCCTGAGAAAACAAGGGGAAATAAAATATATAATATGGAAGGAAACTGATGCAGAAATAGTGAGTTATTTCTGTGAAGTAAGCTAAGGTAAAGCCAGAATGAAGGAGAATAATTGAAAGAGAATTGAGAAATTGAAAAATTTAGTTATAAATAGAATCATAGGAACAACTGGAGGGGTACAAGAGACACTGAGAGGGATTCTTTTGTTTCAGTTTGAACAATCTATAGCTAAGTTAAATGACTTGACTGAGAGAAAGGGAAAGAATATTTCAGTAAGTTTCCAATAGAATCATGATGAACATACAATATAATATTTAGCACAGATTAAGAACAAATAAAGCAGTTTATAGCCTCTGTCCACAATACAATTAGGAGAAGAATACAGTGAATTTCAAACTATAAGTCCGTATGGAAATGAATTGCCAGATCCATCCAGCTAGGTCCAGAGCCTAGCATAGAGGTAGAAGTTGCACAAAAAGGAGAGAAAGTGATCAGTGGCTGAGGAGGTGAGAATACAGATGATACAGTTCAGTTGTGTCCAACTCTTTGTGACCACCTGGACTGCAGCATGCCAGGCTTCCCTGTTCATCACCAACTCCCGGAGCTGGCTCAAACTCACATCCATCAGGTCAGTGATGCCATCCAACTATCTCATCCTCTGTCATCCCCTTTTCCCCCTGCCCTCAATCTTTCCCAGCATCAGGGTCTTTTCTAAGGAGTCAGTTCTTTGCATTGGGTGGCCAAATTATTGGAGCTTCAGATTCAGCATCAGTCTTTCCAATGAATATTCAGGACTGATTTCCTTTAGGATTGACTGGTTTGATCTTGCAGTCCAAGGGACTCTCAAGAGTCTTCTCCAACACTACAGTTCAGAAGCATCAATTATTTGGTGCTCAGCTTTCTTTATGGTCCAACTCTCACATCCATACACAACTACTCACAAAACCAAAGCTTTGACTAAACAGACATTTGTTGGCAAAATAATGTCTCTGCTTTTTAATATACTGTCTAGGTTTTAATATGCTGAGGATATCAGTGGCCCAGAAGGTGAGAACACAGATGATACAATTCTCAGTTAAGTAGAATGGAGAGAGTGAGGGGGAGAGGAAAAGGGAGAGAGACAGATAATGGATTTCAGCAAAATGTTAACAGTGAGTAAATAAAGCTAAAGCTCGGCCAAGTTGTGATCATCGTATTGCTCTTTAAACTTTGCTTTAGTTTGAAAATTTGCAAAATACAAACTGCAAAAAGTAAATCTGCAGCATTGCTACATAGTTTGCTTTAAATTGTATAATGATAATACAGTTTTTTGCTATTATTCAATGTTTACTTCTTTTCCTTTATAAGCATATAATGACCAAATTGACCTGTGAAGGATATTACAATTGCTCTATATTGTGAAATCTGTCAGTTTTATTACAAATACTAGTTTTATTAATGTGACTTCAATATTTCTATTCCTATGATCAACTTATGAATTACACTCATATTTCTCAGACAATGCCCCTTTAATCAGTAAAATAGAATTAATTTTGTTTTGGTATATTACTGTGTGAAATAGTTATAATTTGTAAAATAAGCCAAGAATTATCAAAGTCTGGTCTCTCTGACCTACATATCAGAGCCTTTTATATGACAGCTTGACCAGTCATTCCACTTAGGACACTGAACAAACCATTCTTCAATAATTTTTATTTTCATAGGCTCATCTGTCATTATGTCTCAGGAAAAGTTGTTTATTTGTGAAACAGACCATGTTTATAAGTCCTGGGAATAAGTTCAAATAATCCTTTACATGTTTCCAGTTCACTGTGCACAACAGACTGAAATGTTGAGAAGCATCTAAGCTGGAGTTTGTTTCTTTAGTGTTCAATTACCTCAAGATATCGTGAGTTTTAAAATAAGTAAACAAACACGATTCTTTAAGGAAAGTAATAAGATGAAACAAAATCATCCTCAAGGAAGCTTCTTACAGCCCACTGTGCTTATGAAACTATTTTATCAAAAGCCTCAGTAAGGTTTTAACCATTAAGAATGTGTTTCTACTGAACAAAGCTATAGTGACATCAATTCATGAACAACTTAATGCTTCTAATCACTCCAGAATAGGGTATCTGGGGTTTAGTTAGTCTTTTCCTTCTTGGTTATATTTTTGAGTGATAGAACAATTTGAACCTAGAAGAGATTATTTCATGGGATCTTGATCTCACCATAGTAATCATAGTGAATGCAGTCCATAGTCTTAAATCCCAACTGAGTCAACTGCACAGTCCCAGCTTTAGTATTAGATGAATTAATACTGTGTGCATGGCTCTCTATGAGACTTTGAATACATTTTGCAAGATGGGTATGTGAAAAATCATGGTACATTTTCAAGAAATAGCAGGACTGCTTTCCTGCCTTGGAAATTGAATTACTAATTGAAATGCTGAAAAAATAAAGCTAATCAAATTCTGAATATTAAAGAGTTTAGAAGGGTAAAAAATTAAATTATTTGCCAAAAACCAGTACAGAGTCATAAGTATATATTTATACAATAGGAGACTTCCCTTGTGGCTCAGATGGTAAACAGTCCACCTGCAATGCAGGAGACCTGGGTTCAATCCCTGAGTCATGAAGATCCCTTGCAGGACAGCAAGGCAATCTACTCCAGTATTCTTGCCTGGAGAATCCCATGGACAGAGGAGCCTGGTGGGCTACAGTCCATGGGGTTGCATAGAGTCGGACATGACTGAGCAACTAACACACACACACACACTCACACACTCACATTCACAGAATATAAACGTGAAGTTAAAGCAAAATGCAGTGATGAGCAATACAAATTAGTACCTTTTGAGTATAAAGTGACTAGCAGAAATGCTAAATTCTTTAAATGGCCTCATAAATATACTATTGAAGCTGTAAAAATTTTTATTTCAATTTTGCTCAACCTAAATTTACATAGCCTCCATTTTCTTGGGAATGATACTACTTAGTGGAAGATAAAGAAAAGATTTTCAAAAAGGAAAACAAAACACAAAAAACAGGATGAACCAACATTACGAACTGTGTAGCAATTAGCTAGGCATGTGAAGTAAAGGCGATTCAAGCAGGTCTTTGTGAGTATTAAATGAAACGTTATATGGACATTATGTAAAAATCTTGCAGAAAAAGAAATGTAGGGTTGACAGTTTGTTGAAGCAGTTTAAACTAGATAGCCTTGAATTTTTGATATCATAGGTTATTCTGGCATGTTTTTCTGCTCCCCACTCAAGACTCTCTCTTGCTCGCCAACTTCTCATTGGCAGCAGTTTACTCACTCTCTCTTTTTGACCCCTTTACACATGTAAACAGGGCTTCCCTAGTGGCTCAGAGGGTAAAGCATCTGCCTGTTAAGCAGGAGACAGGTTTGATCCCTGGGTCGGGAAGATCCCCTGGAGAAGGAAATGGCAATCCACTCCAGTATTCTTGCCTGGAGAATCCCATGGACAGAGGAGCCTGGTGGGCTATAGTCCAGAGGGTCGCAAAAAGTCAGACACGACTGAGCGACTGCACTACACTACACACATGTAAACAGTAGTGAAGAAGCACAGGGCTTTTGTTCATGTGTTGATAATCAGTGGTTAAGAAATTAAAACAGAGAACTTTCAAACTATTGTATTAATTTATTTTAAATAGCAATAATAAATCTAGTATTTTTTAACAAAAATAAAATTTTTAATGAAAAGTGGCAATATGTCCCAGAACAATTCACTTTTTGCAACTAGTTCCTATAAAATAGACTTCACTATATTAAGAGACAAACAAATAAAATGCATAAAGAAGAATAAAATAAACACATAAAGTTGAAAAAATGTATAAAAATCTTTCATACTTTCATCAGATAAACATAAAACATGAAATAGCATATAATTATTCAACAAAAGTACTGAAAAGATAGAAATACACAGTCAAGAGTAAAGAATGTTTGCTTTTATAAAAAATAAGGAAAGAAAATTTGATTATAGTATCAATATGCTACCAATTAACCTACAACTTTTAGGTTAAACTTCCTCTACACAGTTGACACAACTGAGTTAAATTAAAGATTGCTTATCTCAAGGTTTGATAATTATATATATATATATATATATATACATGGATCTTAACAAGATATATAGGGTCTTTGATACATTATGCTGTCCAGGTTTTTTGTATAACTGAAGTTGGACTGCTTTTGAGAGAACATCATAGTATTAACTTAGGGAAAGCTATTTAAATGTATATATGTATATATATATATTTATATTAATGTTCATAACATTAAAGCTGAACTTAGGTGCCAAGGTTGTATTCATTTGTTCTGGTAAGCATATCTCATCTAGAACAGCAGCTTTAATTAACTTCACCATGCAGTTAGGTTTACAATAATACTATGTCATTTCCGAAGATCCTTAAGTATTTTTTGTACATATCAGTTATGAACGTGATTTCAAATCTTTGTGTCTCTGTTCTCTGCCATTTCCTCAGAGATTTAGTCTTGCTTTTGGTGCACTGTCTGGCAAAGAAGAAGGAGGACAAGTGACTTTCAGTCAGGTCTTCCTACAATGGTAGTTCTTTTTTCATAAGTTAGAAAGATATTGTAGGAATCATACCAGTTGCTGAGGATAGTTAATCTTAGACTCAGGAACTAGGCAATGTTGAGTGCTAGGATACAGTGGACTTACTGTAAAGTCAATTCAGATAAAACAACATCAATCATGTATGTTCCTAGTTCCCAAGCTGAATACTGGATGTTTCTGTACCCTTAGAAGTTACACTTCACATTAACAAGGATCTAGTCATCTCTTTAAAAGTTGGAGATTTCCCTTTCCATAGTAAATGACCATGGATACCATTAAAGGAGACTTGAAAATATGTGTTATGAACTTGGGGGATTATATCAAGGAATCTGCCTTTCTTTCATTTAAGATGCTATCCTTCTATAAGCTAATTACTTCTGGAAATTGAATGAGGCCAGGGCCACTGTATATGAAATTGTACATGTTAACACAGACATTGAGAAAAGGTAGTTTTTAGTTTTTTAAGTTTTTATTATATAAATCAAGCAAAGCTTTGGTGTATTATCTTTCAATTTCTCAGAAAATTATGACTCATTAACTTCATGGAGAGATCACTTTGGGCAAGACCCCTGATACTAAAACCATTTTTTCCTATAGATAAGCAGATAGGCATCACCTGAGAGGTCTTAGAAATTCAGAATCTCAAATCTCACCCCCAACCTACTCAGTAGGAATCTGTGTTTTAACATTATATACATGTAATACAGTTGCCTGTTAAGCAAATGAAAAACACTCAATTAGATCATAATATTAAATTTTGATTACACCACCTAGATGTTTATTGTGATAAGCATTTTGATGATTCAGCTTTCTGACTTTGAGCTTCTCTTATCCTTGCTGATATCAGGTATATCACTTCATTTGCATATTTTCCAGTTACCAACTCTAAATGTACTGTGGAAAATTCTGAAAGAGATGGGAATACCAGACCACCTGAAATGCCTCTTGAGAAACCTATATGCTGGTCAGGAAGCAACAGTTAGAACTGGACATGGAACTACAGACTGGTTCCAAATAGGAAAAGGAGTATGTTCAAGCTGTATATTGTCACCCTGCTTATTTAACTTCTATGCAGAGTACATCATGAGAAATGCTGGGCTGGAAGAAGCACAAGCTGGAATCAAGATTGCCAAGAGAAATATCAATAACCTCAGATATGCAGATGACATCACCCTTATGGCAGACAGTGAAGAGGAACTAAAAAGCCTGTTGATGAAAGTGAAAGAGGAGAGTGAAAAAGTTGTCTTAAAGCTCAATATTCAGAAAATGAAGATCATGACACCTGGTCCCATCACTTCATGGGAAATAGATGGGGAAACAGTGGCTAACTTTATTTTTCTGGGCTCCAAAATCACTGCAGATGGTGATTGAAGCCATGAAATTAAAAGACGCTTACTCCAAAAGTTATGACCAACCTAGATAGCATATTCAAAAGCAGAGACATTACTTTGTCAACAAAGGTGCATCTAGTCAAGGCTATGGTTTTTCCAGTGGTCATGTATGAATGTGAGAATTGGACTGTGAAGTAAGCCGAGTTCCAAAGAATTGATGTTTTTGAACTGTGGTGTTGGAGAAGACTCTTGAGAGTCCGTTGGACTGCAAGAAGATCCTACCAGTCCATCCTAAAGGAGATCAGTCCTGGGTGTTCACTGGAAGGACTGATGCTAAAGCTGAAACTCCAATACTTTAGCCACCTCATGCGAAGAGTTGACTCATTGGAAAAGACCCTGATGCTGGGAGGGATTGGGGGCAGGAGGAGAAGGGGAGGACAGAGGATGAGATGGCTGGATGGCATCACCAACTCGATGGGCATGAATTTGGGTAAACTCCAGGAGTTGGTGATGGACAGGGAGGCCTGGTGTGCTGCAATTCAAAGAGTCAGACAGGACTGAGTGACTGAACTGAACTGCACTCTAAATGTAGAGAAATCATATACAAGTATTTGTTGTAAGAGTATAGCATTTCATGGCCTGAATGAAGGTAAATCTTTAGAACTGTGGAAGCACATTGGACAGGAGTAAATGGAAGACATTATTGAAAGGCCATGTTTCTCTTCTCTATTATACCATGGACTTTCTGGCCTCATAATTTCCAGGGCTAGAGTTTGATTCAGATTTATATATGTTTAATTTAAGCTAAATTTATGTTCCATTCTCTTTGGTTAAGCACCTTAAAATATATTCCCATAATTATTTCCGAAATTTCCATTTATATAAATTAGTAAATACTTTATATTCTATTTGAGTATAATCTCTCCCTTCCTTAGAACATTTTCACATTTATACCACCTGACTAAAGTGAGTTTTCATTCTGACTAACAATCAAAAGAGTAATATTATTACAAAGCAATGAAGATGAAGAATATAGAAGAATCTCATGAACATAACAGTAAGTGAAAGATTAAAACCACTGTATAACTTCATTGATGTAAATTAAAAAAAAAGATGATTATTGTTTCAAAAATTAGTTGTGGTTACCACTGGAGAAAGATAAAGTACTGTCATCAGCCGAGCACATAGAGGGCTATCAGGAGTGCTGATAATGCTGTTTCTTGACATAAATGGTGGTTATATATGTTTGTTGTTCGGTTGCCAGGTTGTGTCTGACTCTTTGCAACCCCATGGACTGCCAGGCTTTTCTGCCCCTCACCATCTCCTGGAGTTTGCCTAGGTTCATGTTTGTTGCACTGGTGATGCCATCCAACCATCTCATCCTCTGAGGCCCTCTTCTCCCTCTGCCGTCGATCTTTCCCAGCATCAGAAAGTGAAAGTGAAGTTGCTCAGCTGTGTCTGACTCTTCAGGAGCCCAAGGACTGTAGCCTGCCAGGCTCCTCCATCCATGGCTTTTCCAGGCAAGGATACTGGAGTGGGTTGCCATTTCCTTCTCCAGGGGATCTTCCTGACCCAGGGATCAAACCTGGGTCTCCCTCACTGAAGGCAAACTCTTTACCATCTGAGCCACCAGAGAAGCCAGGGACTTTACCAGTGAGTCATCTGTTCTCCTCAGAATACCAAAATATTGGAGCTTCAACGTGAGTCCTTCCATCCAGGAAATATTCATGGTTGATCTCCCTTAAAATTGACTGCTTTGATCTCCTTGCTTTCCAGGGGACTTTCGGGAGTCTTCTGCAGCCCCAGAGGTTGAAGGCATCCATCAATTCTTTGGCGTTCAGCCTTCTTTACAGTCCAGCTCTCACAATACATGACCACTGGGAAGACTATAGCCTTGGCTATACAGACCTTTGTCAGCAGAGTCTCTGCTTTTCAACACACTGTCTAGATTTGTCATTGCTTTCCTGCCAAGAACCTATCGTCTTCTGATTTCATGGCTGCTGCTACCGTCTGCAGTGATTTTGGAGCCCAAGAAGAGGAAATCTGTCACCACTTCCACCTTTTCCCCTTCTATTTGTCATGCAGTAATGGGGCCAGATGCCCTGATTTTAGTTTTATTATTATTTTTTTAATATTTAGTATTAAGCCAGCTCTTTCACTCTCCTCAACTCTCATCAAGAGATTCCTCTTTGTTTTCTGCCTTTAGTGTGGTATCACTCGCATATCTGAAGTTGTTGATGTTTCTCCCACCTATCTTGACTCCAGCTTGTAATTCATCCAGCCTGGCCATTCTCATGATGTGCTCAGTGTAGATTAAACAAACAGGGTGACAGCAGACATCCTTTTCTCAATCTTGAAACAATCAGTTGTTCTGTACAGAGTTCTAACTGTTGCTTCTTGACCCACATAACAGATTTCTCAGGAGACAGGTAAGATGGTCCAATATTCCCATCTCTCTAAGAGCTTTCCATCTGATCATGACAGTTTGTCATGATTCACACAGTCAAAAGCTTAAGCATAGTTGATGAAACAGAGATAGGTGTTTCTCTGAAATTCCCTTACTTTCTCTATAATCCAGCAAATGTTGGCGATTTGATCTCTAGTTCTTCTTCTTTTTCTAAACCCAGCTTGGACATCTGGAAGTTCTTGGTTCGCATAATGCTGAAGGCTAGCATGCAGTATTTAAGCATGACCTTACTAGCATGGGATATCAGTGCAACTGTCCAATGGTTAGCACATTCTTTGGTACTAACCTTCTTGGTAATTGATTGATTGATTTTTTCCAGTTCTGTGGCTCTGGATTTGCTGACATAATGAACACAAAACCTCGATGGCATCCTCCTTTAAGGATTTGAATAGTTCTGTTGGAATTTCATCACATTCATTAGCCTTATTAATAGCAGTGCTTCTTAAGGCTCATTTGACTTTGCACTCCATAATGTCTGGCTCTGGGTGACTAACCACACCATTATAGTAATCCTGTTCATTAAGATCTTTCTATGCAATTCTTCCATGTATACTTTCCATCTCTTCTTGATCTCTTCAGCATCTAGTAGGTCTCTACTATTTTTATCCTTTATTATGCCCATCTTTGGGTGAATGCTCCTTTGATGTTTCCAATTTTCCTGAAGAGATCTCTAGTCTTTCTCCTTTTGCTGTTCTCTTCTATTATTAAACACTGTTCATTGAAGAAGGCCTTCTTGTCCTTCCTAGATATTCTTTGAAACTCTGTATTTAACTGAATATACCCTTCCCTCTCTCCCTTGCTTTTTGCTTCTCTTCATTCTTCTGCTATTTGTAAAACCTCCTAAGATAACCACTTTGCCTTCTTGCTTTTCTTTTTCTTTGGGATGGCTTGGTTCACTGCTTCCTGTATGGTATTACAGATCTCTGTCCATAGTTCTTCAGGCACACTGTAACTAGATCTATACATAATAGTTAACTTATCTATAATAAATAAGTTTAATGATGTTATATCTTGCCATATGTAGTATGATAATGTAAATGCTTGATGAACTGCATTTATGCTTTATGTAAAAAAAAAAAACAGTAATGAGTAGGTCATTAAAATAATTTTTAAACTTTTTCCTCTAAAGGAAAATCTTTCTTAGAAACTGAGGCACCGGGGAAAATGCTTTATACATATGGTACATTTCAATCAGATATTTTTCACTGCCTTCAATTTACCAGATGTGATTATTCTAGTTGTTGAATGCACATTTTTTTCAATCAGCATATTTGCTGACACCTAAAATCCATGGCAAAGTCATGCATTCAACTATCATTATAATTCAATATCACACAGATTAAATTTCTGAGCTGTTTTTAGCACTCAGCTACAAAAAGCAAAGCTCTATCTTCTGAAGACTAAGAAAGGTCTTGCAAATCATTCTGTATGTGATACATTTATTAATATGTTCATATAACTTTGTCTTTTAATTTATCAGCATGCTAGCTTACATTAGTATATTTTCTAATATGAAACAAGCTTATCATTCCTGATTAGAAATTTATTGACCAGTGATGTATGATGTATGTGTGTGTGTGAATTTAATATCAATTTAATGAGTTTACTAATATTTGCAAGGTTTTAATTTTTATTAATTGAAATCATTTTAATAATGTATTGTGCTTATTGAAGGACATTTCTTATTTTCAGTTTTTAATTTTTTTTTATTTTTGAGATATGTGTAAGTGCTTCCTTGAAATTTTCTTAAAACATGGACGTAAAAGAAACTGATTCTTTTTTTGTGAATTTGTGTATATTTTAAGTTATTAATTCACTTTTCCCAATATTATGCTTCTAATTGAGTTGTGTATATATTTTTTCTTAAGTTAGATTCTTTAGGTATGGTGCTTATGATGTTAGATTTGTGTTAACTTAAATGGTTGAATTATGAAAACAGACTCACAAGAAATCATAAATTCTACTCAACATCAATCCTTATGAAAGATTCAAATGATAAGCCCCCAAAACATATAAAACATTATTTTTCTAAAGGATCAAGAAATAGCCAAGTGCATTTGTGTATTCCTGCCACCTCTTATTAATATCTTTTGCTTCTGTTTTGTACATACCATTTTTGTCCTTTATTGTGCCCAACTTTGCATGAAATGTCCCCTTGGTATCTCTAATTTTCTTGAAGAGATCTCTAGTCTTCCCCATTCTATTGTTTTCCTTGATTTCTTTGTATTGATCACTGAGGAAGGCTTTTTTAAAATCTCTCCTTGCTATTCTTTGGAACTCTTCATTCAGATGGATATATCTTTCCTTTTCTCCTTTGCCTTTCCTTTCTCTTCTTTTCATAGCTATTTGTAAGGCCTTCTCAGACAACCATTTTGCCTTTTTGCATTTCTTTTTCTTGGGGATGGTCTTGATCACTGCCTCCTGTACAATGTCTTGAACCTCTGTCCATAGTTCTTCAGTCACTCTGAAGCTATCAGATATAATCCCTTGAATCTATTTGTCACTTCCACTGTATAATTGTAAGGGATTTGATTTAGGTCATACCTGAATGGGTTAGTGGTTTTCCCTACTTTCTTCAATTTAAGTCTGAATTTGGTGATAAAGAGTTCATGATCTGAGTCACAGTCAGCCCTCAGTCTTGTTCTTGCTGACTGTGTAGAGCTTCCATCCTAAAGGAAATCAGTCCTGAATGTTCATTGGAATGACTGATGCTGAAGCTGAAACTTCAATACTTTGGTCACCTGATGCGAAGAACTGACTCATTTAAAAAGACCCCAATGCTGGTAAAGATTGAAGGCGGGAGGAGAAGGGGATGACAGAGGATGAAATGGTTGGATGGCATCACTGATTCAATGGAGATGAGTCTGAGTAAACTCCAGGAGTTGGTGATGGACAGGGAAGCCTGGAGTGCTGCAGTCCATGGGGTCACAAAGAGTCAGACACGACTGAGCGAGGGAACTGAACTGAAGCCACTGATGATGGCTTGGTCTTGAGCCACCCAATATAGAGTGGTAACTATCTCTACATAACATATTAATTGCAACCATATCCCTCTTTCACAGAACTTTTGATATTATCTTACACACAAAATTATTCTTTTATTCCAACATCAATAGCTATTTGAATTTTTATACATGTATTGATGAGGAGATGTAATTATATGTTTAGATTTTCTAAGACCTGTTTCATTTTTTTCCCTACCCTATTGTTTTTTGTAGCTATCAAATCAGTTGAGGGCTTCAAACTGGTCCCATAAAATCTTTTGTAATCCTGGGAATCACTAGCTACATACATGTTATCTTCACTTAATTCTATTAATAAATCACAGTCCTTTTTATACCATATAACCCCATCAAGTAAGGTAATTTTTAACATACCATATCTTAGTTATCTTAATAGTATCATTTTCATTACTTTCCAATGGAAATCTCTTTACCCTGCTTACCACCCATCTGCAGTAATAGGGGATGTAAGTAGAGGATATTATTCACTAAATTGCATACCTCATTTAGCTTATGGGCATAATCATACCTCAGGTATCATATACAAGATTTTAGTGTCATCAGTTTTAAAGTATTATTATATAATATCCCCTTTAGTATAGAGAGAAACTGTATTGATAACTTATTTGTTTTATGTCTACCACAAGACAGACATGTTATCTTTTTATCCATGGTATCCTTGTCATTAGAAAATATGAGTCCATATTATCCAGTGCATCTTTTTCATAAATGCATCCCAATAAATTGAGCTTCTAGCTCTAACCTATAGCGACATTTGTATTGTTTTCTAAGTGTGGGTATTTGAAAACCATCACCTGACTTCAGAGAGTGCAGTCTTATGAGGCTTTTTATTCAAAGGGGAATGATATAGTAAAGTGAGAGAGAAAGAGACAAGCAATGATCAGAGGTTGGAGAGACATCAACAGCACAGCTCCACATCAGTTGAAATGTTGTGTTGAGACCATGCCGAGTCTCTGACTTGAACTACTAAGATCTGTGGCAGGAATCTTGATTTGAAGAGAACAGCCAGAAAAAGCTCTCAGTGGCCCTTTAAGGAAACAAGAAGGGGTTTCAAACCTACTAGCCCATATGCAAATCATCAGAACAGAAGTTAACCTTGGGGATCAACAGAGGCTTCAGACTCTAAAGAGCACATCATAAATCTCCCTGCACTCATCCTGGCCAAGAATGAAAAATTGGATATCCAAGCATCCCCAGAGAAAGAGAGAATGTTCCCACTGCAGCTGTAAATCAACTCTGTAACCACATTACAATTTAGATTGATCAAAATATTCAACAGTTCCTGCTGGGTGAGCTTGTAGCCCTCTTCAGGCAAGGTTGACAGTTTTCATAATCTATCAACTTGGCTGACACTTTCAGTCCTCTTGTAGTCTATGAATCTCCCAAGATGACTACCAACTGTGGCCAACATCTTAGAAAATATCAAATGATCTTGCTAGAGCTTGGTGATCACCATGAGGACACAGGAGGAACATCAGAGCTTCGGCTGCAAGGACTTTATCATTCTAACTTCTAGTATAATGTCAGGCACATAATTCAGTTCAGTCGCTCAGTCGTGTCTGACTCTTTGCGACCCCATGAATCGCAGCATGCCAGGCCTTCCTGTTCATCACCATCTCCCAGAGTTCACTCAGACTCACGTCCATCGAGTCCGTGATACCATACAGCCATCTCATCCTCGGTTGTCCCCTTCTCCTACTGCCCCCAATCCCTCCCAGCATCATAGATTTTTCCAATGAGTCAACTCTTCGCATGAGGTGGACAAAGTACCGGAGTTTCAGCTTTAGAATCATTCCTTCCAAAGAAATCCCAGGGTTGATATCCTTCAGAATGGACTGGTTGGATCTCCTTTCAGTCCAAGGGACTCTCAAGAGTCTTCTCCAACACCACAGTTCAAGAGCATCAATTCTTCGGTGCTCAGCCTTCTTCACAGTCCAACTCTCACATCAATACATGACCACAGGAAAAACCATAGCCTTGACTAGATGGACCTTTGTTGGCAAAGTAATGTCTCTGCTTTTGAATATGCTATCTAGGTTGGTCATAACTTTTCTTCCAAGGAGTAAGCGTCTTTTGCTTTCATGGCTGCAGTCACCATCTGCAGTGATTCTGGAGCCCAAAAAAAATAAAGTCTGACACTGTTTCCACTGTTTCCCATCTATTTCCCATGAAGTGATGGGACCAGATGCCATGATCTTCGTTTTCTGAATGTTGAGCTTTAAGCCAACTTTATCGCTCTCCTCTTTCACTTTCAACAAGAGGCTTTTTAGTTCCTCTTCACTTTCTGCCATAAGGGTGGTGTCATCTGCATATCTGAGGTTATTGATATTTCTCCCGGCAGTCTTGATTCCAGCTTGTATTTCTTCCAGTCCAGCGTTTCTCATGATGTACTCTGCATAGAAGTTAAATAAGCAGGGTGACAATATACAGCCTTGACATACTCCTTTTCCTATTTGGAACCAGTCTGTAGTTCCATGTCCAGTTCTAACTGTTGCTTCCTGACCTGCATACAGATTTCTCAAGATGCAGGTCAGGTGGTCTGTATTCCCATCTCATTCAGAATTTTCCACAGATTATTGTGATCCACACAGTCAAAGGCTTTGGCATAGTCAATGAAGCAGAAATAGATGTTTTTCTGGAACTCTCTTGCTTTTTCCATGATGTAGCGGATGTTGGCAATTTGATCTCTGGTTCCTCTACCTTTTCTAAAACCAGCTTGAACATCAGGGAGTTCATGGTTCATGTATTGCAGAAGCCTGGCTTGGAGAATTTTGAGCATTACTTTACTAGTTTGTGAGATGAGTGCAATTGTGTGGTAGTTTTAACATTCTTTGGCATTGCCTTTCTTTGGAATTGGAATGAAAACTGAACTTTTCCAGTCCTGTGGCCACTGCTGAATTTTCAAAATTTGCTGGCATATTGAGTGCAGCACTTTCACAGCATCATCTTTCAGGATTTGAAACAGCTCATTTGGAATTCCATCACCTCCAATAGCTTTGTTCATAGTGATGCTTTATAAGACCCACTTGACTTCACATTCCAAGATATCTGGTTCTAGATTAGTAATCACATCATCATGACTATCTGGGTTGTGAAGATCTTTTTTGTACAGTTCTTCTGTGTATTCTTGCCACCTCTTCTTAATATCTTCTACTTCTGTTAGGTCCATACCACTTCTGTCCTTTATTGAGCCCATCTTTGCATGAAATGTTCCCTTGGTATCCTTAATTTTTTTGGAGAGATCTCTAGTCTTTCCCATTCTGTTGTTTTCCTCTATTTCTTTGCATTGATTGCTGAAGAAGGCTTCCTTATCTCTTCTTGCTACTCTTTGGAACTCTGCATTTAGATGCCTATATCTTTCCTTTTCTCCTTTGCTTTTTGCCTCTCTTCTCTTCACAGCTATTTGTAAGGCAGAACGTGGTCCACTGGAGAAGGGAATGGCAAGCCACCTCAGTATTCTTGCCTTGAGAACCCCATGAACAGTATGAAAAAGCAATATGATAGGATACCAAAAGAGGAACTCCCCAGGTCATTAGGTGCCCAATATGCTACTGGAGATCAGAGGATAAATAAATACAGAAAAAAAGAAGGGATGGAGCCAAAGCAAAAACTATACCCAGTTGTGGATGTGACTGGTGGTAGAAGCAAGATCCAATGCTGTAAAGAGCAATATTGCATAGGAACCTGGAATGTCAGGTCCATGAATCAAGGCAAATTGGAAGTGGTCAAACAAGAGATGGCAAGGGTGAACGTCAACATTCTAGGAATCAGCGAACTAAAATGGACTGGAATGGGTGAATTTAACTCAGATGACCATTATATCTACTACTGCGGGCAGAAATCCCTCAGAAAAAAATGAAGTAGCATCGTGGTCAACAAAAGAGTCTGAAATGCAGTACTTGGATGCATTTGACAGAATGATCTCTGTTCGTCTCCAAGGCAAACCATTCAATATCACAGTAATCCAAGTCTATGCCCCAACCAGTAATGCTGAAGAAACTGAAGTTGAACAGTTTTATGAAGACCTACAAGATCTTTTAGAACTAACACCCAAAAAAGATGTCCTTTTCATTATAGGGGACTGGAATGCAAAAGTAGGAAGTCAAGAAACACCTGGAGTAACAGGCAAATTTGGCCTTGGAATGCAGAATGAAGCAGGGAAAATAGAGTTTTGTCAAGAAAATGCACTGGTCATAGCAAACACCCTCTTCCAACAACACAAGAGAAGACTCTACATATGGACATCACCAGATGGTCAACACTGAAATCAGATTGATTATATTCTTTGCAGCCAAAGATGGAGAAGCTCTATACAGTCAACAAAAACAAGACCAGGAGCTGACTGTGGCTCAGATCATGAACTCCTTATTACCAAATTCAGACTTAAATTGAAGAAAGTAGGGAAAACCGCTAGACCATTCAGGTATGACCTAAATCAAATCCCTTATGATTATACAGTGGAAGTGAGAAATAGATTTAAGGGCCTAGATCTGATAGATAGAGTGCCTGATGAACTATGGAATGAAGTTCGTGACATTGTGCAGGAGACGGGGATCAAGACCATCCCCAGGCACATAGTAGGCACTGCATAAACATTTGTTTGCTTAATATAAAATTTACTTCCACACCATGGAGTGTTCCTAATAAACAGGCAAGTCTATTTAGTTTAATGATTTGTATCCAGATTGTAAGTTTTGTTTGACATAGTAATCTGAGACTAGGTCTCAAATTTTAGCACAATGGGACCTGGGTTAATCACCTACATGTACTATTGACATTGTATAACCCTGGCTTGAGTACAGTTTAAGTATTCATGTGCACATAAACCTGAATCTTGAGTAGACCATGTGAAAAAAAGCTACTGTGTTGGGACTTCCCTGGTAATCCAGTGAGTAAAACTTCATGCTCCCAGTGCATCCCTAGTTCAGTTCCTTGACCACAACCAAGAGTTTGCATCCTGCGATTATAAGAACCTGCATGGTGCAACCAAGTTCAAAGATCCCATGTGCTGCAATTAAGACTTGGTGCATCCAAATTAATTATTTTTTTTAAAAGCTACAGTGTACTCTATATAATAGTTACTTGGCAATACTCTAGCTTCAGGCACAACTCGGTCTGGCTGTGGCTCCTTAAAAGCAGGAAAGGAGAGACAATAGTGCTATATGGCCACCATACCACTCTTTGGCCACTCTGTTCAGGGCTGCAAAATAATACTTCCTCCATCCCTAAATAAATAGCACACAGCTCCACTGATTATGCAAATTTGACTTGCTTTCTTCTATCAGAGTTTGATGAACTGTAAGGATATATCAAAGCCAATTTCAAGAAAGCAAAGCAAACCTCCATCTGTTGGGAGCTCCCAACAGGTGGATAATCAGGTAGCTTGTTTTGTCGTGGCTGGGAGCTGATCACAGGATTCAGAAACAGACCAATGAGCAGGCAGACCTCAGAGGGCTCTGTCATGACCCTTCAGGCAATCTGATTATGTATGTGTCAGTTTCCCCCTGATCTTCTTAATGTTTTATGATCTTGACTATGACATTTCCATTTTATCAATGAGCTCTGCTGATCAGTTCCTTTTGTACTTGAATGTTTCTCTTATATTACCCAAAACACTCTAGGTATTACCTGTCTCAGGATTACTTTATGTACTTCTGTGGTGGGGACATTTTCTACAAATGTTCAATAAAAAGCTAGCAATTATCTTTCAAAGGGCTATAATGAATGGCTGCATCAGGCAGCTTTTGAATCTAAAATCCCTGTGGTCTTTGCTGAGTAACATTATTCAGTTTGTGCCAAAGGTTCATGCTATGCTTTCTAGTTGTAGGCACTTTTAAAATCATCTGAAAAGTCAGGTCACGAGATCCCCATGAGAATTGGGCCACAAACCTTTGTGAAGAGTTTAATGCCTGTTTCTGCTCAAAGCCCCTTTCAAATCCATATCTTTCTGGTGAGTTTGTGAATAGAGGCCAGCAGTAATCCTAACTGAGCAATGTGGTTTTGCCCAAGTCCAGTCTTGCCAGTTTCTGGGGTTCTTGTTCAGTAGCACTGTCAGTAATAAATAATAATTTATCTCACACTACAAGGGATGTTCCTAGTTTCTCCTACTCATGTAGTTGGCAAACATTTCACAGACTGGTTTGGGCCTTGAATTTAGCTGTGTGTGAACCACTCTCTAATGGTGTTATAGGAGACTTAGTTCTTAAATCCTGTGATTCTTCCTCTAAGGAATTATTGTATCTGCATTGTAGTACATAAACTAACTTTTGAAGGTCATCAAGTGCAAATCTCACTGCAAGTTCATGAACAAGGTAAAGGCAGATTTAGTGTCTGTTGAGAGACAATTTTCTAGTTAATAGGCAGCGACAATTTGCTGTGTCTTCACATGGTGATAGGGGCAAGGGAGTATTCCAGGGCACCTTTTATAAGAGCACCAATCCCATTTGTGAGAGTGCCATCCTCATTGTCCAATAACCTCTTGAAGACTAGACCTCTAGCCTAGATAATCAAGGAAAACTGAGAAAAGACACTGGCATCCAGGCTGGTGAACTCTACCAGTGTTTTCAGAAAAAAATATTTCAATTGCAGATTGGATGGGTTTCATTTAAGAAAAGATTAAATTGAAAACATCAAGTTAGATGGATTTAAGTGTGATTTGTGGCATGGAATTACAAACAACCCAACTCAGAGAATATTTATGGAAAATGTATGGTTTCCCCGAAAAAGGGCTATGTTTTAGATCAGTTCAGTTCAGTCACTCAGTCTTGTCCGACTCTTTGCGACCCCATGAGTCACAGCACACCAGGCCTCCCTGTACATCACCAACTCCCGGAGTTCACTCAGATTCACATCCATTGAGTCAGTGATGCCATCCAGCCATCTCATCCTCTGTCGTCCCCTTCTCCTCCTGCCCCCAATCCCTCCCAGCATCAAAGTCTTTTCCAATGAGTCAACTCTTCACATGAGGTGGCCAAAGTACTGGAGTTTCAGCTTTAGCATCATTCCCTCCAAGGAAATCCCAGGGCTGATCTCCTTCAGAATGGACTGGTTGGATCTCCTTGCAGTCCAAGGGACTCTCAAGAGTCTTCTCCAACACCACACTTCAAAAGCATCAGTTCTTCGGTGCTCAGCCTTCTTCACAGTCCAACTCTCACATCCACACAGGACTACTGGAAAAACCATAGCCTTGACTAGACGGACCTTAGTTGGCAAAGTAATGTCTCTGCTTTTGAATATGCTATATAGGTTGGTCATAACTTTTCTTCCAAGGAGTAAGCATCTTTTGATTTCATGGCTGCAGTCACCATCTGCAGTGATTTTGGAGCCCCCAAAAATAAAGTCTGCCACTGTTTCCACTGTTTCCCCATCTATTTCCCATGAAGTGATGGGACCAGATGCCATGATCTTCATTTTCTGAATGTTGAGCTTTAAACCAACTTTATCGCTCTCCTCTTTCACTTTCATCAAGAGGCTTTTTAGTTCCTCTTCACTTTCTGCCATAAGGGTGGTGTCATCTGCATATCTGAGGTGATTGATATTTCTCCCGGCAATCTTGATTCCAGCTTGTGTTTCTTCCAGTTCAGCGTTTCTCATGATGTACTCTGCATAGAAGTTAAATAAGCAGGGTGACAATATACAGCCTTGACGTACTCCTTTTCCTATTTGGAACCAGTCTGTAGTTCCATGTCCAGTTCTAACTGTTGCTTCCTGATATTTTAGGTCAACTACACCCAATTGAGCTCTTGTCCTATGCATGCTCAGTCATGTCAGACTCTTTGTGACCTCGTGGGCTATAGCTCACCATGCTCCTCTGTACATGGAATTTTCCAGGCAAGAATAAGGAATGGCTTGTCATTTTCTACTCCAGGAGATCTTCACTGCCCAGGAATCAAACCAGGATCGCTGGTGTTCCCTACTTTGGCAGGTGGATACTTTACTAACTGTGACATCTGGGAAGCAATAGTTGAGCACTAGGGCACACATAATAGTAAAACACTTTCCCAAACAACATGGGTGTTACCAGTGCTCAGTGGCAAATATGTGTTGGCTTGATCAGCAGTGTCCCTACTATGCCAAATTTATTTGGCAATAGTAGAATCTGGATTTACAATATTGAATCAGGTGGAAATAACATTTCTTCAGGCTCATCATCAGGACCCAAATAATAATCATTATTGTTAATCCAAATAGGGATATTTGATAAAGCTCAATTCCAGGACAGTGGTGCAGCTGGAGATACAGCAGAAATCCAAATAAAGGGCCCATTGAATAATGACTGAACCATAATACCATTCCCATCAATGTTGCTTTTAGCAGGCTTTTGTCCTTTCCAAGGAGACCACTGGACATCTAATCCCAATGGAATCAACACTATTAAAAGCTGTGGCTAAGTACACCAGAGAATCAAGGAAAATAAATGAGTTATGCCAATTACCACTGTGTAGCGAAAAGTTGGACACGATTGAGCGACTTCACTTTCACTTTTCACTTTCATGCATTAGAAAAGGAAATGGCAGCCCACTCCAGTGTTCTTGCCTGGAGAATCCCAGGGACGGGGGAGCCTGGTGGGCTGCCGTCTATGGGGTCGCACAGAGTTGGACACCACTGAAGCGACTTAGTAGTAGCAGCAGCAGCAGCATGTAACTGAACAATATCGTCTTTTTATTGTTCTCTAACTGCAGAGAAGGCAACGGCAACCCACTCCAGTACTCTTGCCTGGACAATCCCATGGATGGAGGAGCCTGGTAGGCTGAGGTCCATGGGGTCGCTAAGAGTTGGACATGACTAAACGTATTCACTTTCACTTTTCACTTTCATGCATTGGAGAAGGAAATGGCAACCCAATCCAGTGTTCTTGCCTGGAGAATCCCAGGGACAGGGGAGCCTGGTGGGCTGCCATCTATGGGGTCCCACAGAGTTGGACGCGACTGAAGCGACTTAACAGCAGCAACTGTGGCATATCTGACACCTAAAATTCTCTGTAAAAACTGTATTGTGGTGTCTGGATAAGATTACATCCACAAACAACACAAAATCTAGAATTTAATAAATAGTAATCCTTATTAAACATACAGGGCACTAGGAATATATGATACAAGGAAAACACCTTTTTTTTTTTTCTAATGAGATAAGAAAGGAAATGATGCTATATGCTATTTACTTCCTCAATACCTCTGATACAGCATAACAAAACCTATACAGGTTTACTGATAAAATTAAATAAAAACAAGTTTTATGTAAATGATGAGTCCCAAAGTTAGAAAGTATTATGCAAAACTAAGAAAAAAATTCTAATTGATATAAAATCCATGAAAACCAATAAGTGGACCTCATTCTTAAAAATAAATAAACTTGAATGTTGTCGTTAACACATATTAAAACTTCTAAATAATACCAGTTGATAAAAGAAAATCAATGATCAAACAAAGAAAAAGAATATCAAGGAATAAGTAGATGAAGAGATATATGCTCCAAGTAACATAATTTGTAGATATATGTTCAAAGTACATAATTTCACTTCACTTCAGAAAGTTCAAATCATTGTCATTGGGGGTGTTTATTGACTCCTTTATATGAGATATTAGAACATGTGGTAAGGAAATTATAAAAAACAGTGATCCCTGAGAAACATGTAGCAAGATGGTACTGACTGAAGTTCCAGAAAAGAGCAGGATAAATTCAAATAGGTGGCCTGTGAACCCACTCTTCATACGTTTTCTAGAATTTCCTGTAAATGGGGTGGAGGAGGAAGGCAGGGAATCAAAAATAGTCTCCTATAAATCTACTAATAACTACACAACTTGGTAAATAGATTGATTATGTCTTTTAGACAAATGATTCTTGTCTTTACAACACCCTCATTAGAATACAATACAGAATGTCCCTCATTCAGGGTTGTTCATGGTAAAAAAAAATATACACACATACACACTACTGCCCATAGAATACTTATAATCAATAAGCCCCACATGTATGCATATATATACATGTGCATGCATGCGTACTCAGTCATATCTGACTCTTTGCGACCCCATGGGCTGTAACCTGCCTGTCTATGAAATTTTCCAGGCAAGAATACTGGACTGGGTTGACATTTCCTACTCCAGGGTATCTTCCCAACTGAGGGATTAAACCCACATTTATTGTGTTTCCTGAATTGGCAGTCAGGTTTATTAGCAAAATAGAGATTCTATTAACTAATATTTTTTCAAATGTATATTGCAGAATAAATTTGTATACTTTTATCACCTTATAAAATTTAAGGCATGATACAAAGATAACTAAGGAAAAACTTAAAATGAGTTGTTAAGAACTCAACCAAATTCTATTCCTTTTTTATAAGAACATAGGCATAGATTTAAAAAAATAAAGAAATTAAAGAGTGTAGAGTTAATGCTATTGAAACATCTCATTTCACATGGGAAAAGGTATTGTATTCAGTAAGCAATCTGCAAATGGTTTGAAATTTTATAGACTTAACAATAAAAGTTTATTTCTCACCCAAGATAACAAGGTTCAAACTACAAGTCATAAGACAGTTTGTTTTTCTCCAAATGGTAATTGAGAGACCTAGTCTTTGAATTTGGTTGGGGTTTTATCATCCATTAGGGAATCATTATTATTTCTGTCCAGCTTGTGCAAGTTAGTGTTAAAGACATATTGAGTTTGTAAAGGTCTGACCAGGAAATAACAGAGATTATTTTCATTTTAAGTGAATTGCTCAGTTCAGTTCAGTTCGGTTGCTCAATTGTGTCCAACTCTTTGTGAACCCATGAATCGCAGCATGCCAGTCCTCCCTGTCCATCACCAACTCCTGGAGTTTACCCAAACTCATGTCCATCGAGTCAGTGATGCCATCCAGCCATCTCCTCTGTCTCCTTCTCCTTCTGTCCCCAATCCCTCCCAGCATCAGGGTCTTTTCCAATGAGTCAACTCTTCACATGAGGTGGCCAAAGTATTGGAGTTTCAGCTTCAGCATCAGTCCTTACAATGAACACCCAGGACTGATCTCCTTTAGGATGGACTGGTTGGATCTTCTTGCAGTCCAAGGGACTCTCAAGAGTCTTCTCCAACACAGCAGTTCAAAAGCATCAATTCTTTGGTGCTCAGCTTTCTTCACAGTCCAACTCTCACATCCATACATGACCACTGGAAAAACCATAGCCTTGACTAGATGGACCTTAGTCGGCAAAGTAATGTCTCTGCTTTTGAATATGCTATCTAGGTTGGTCATAAATTTCCTTCCAAGGAGTAAGAGTCTTTTAATTTCATGGCTGCAGTCACCATCTGCAGTGATTTTTGAGCCCCAAAACTGCTAGAAATAGTCAAATAACCATAGCTGGATTGTTAGATTGACTAGGTAATTGCTTACCTAGCATGTCTGTACTGTGGAAGGGGAGCAGAAATTTTGGTGGACAGTTAGCTCTATCAATAGCAAGGCATGGTTTACTGGGTTGATAGAAGTTCAAAGTTGTAACTCCAGCTTTGTCACTAACTTACTCCATAACCCTATGTACTTTTTTTAAAAAGCAGATTTTAGCTTTAGTTTCCTAATTAATGAATAAGAAAATGTTGAACTACATAATCTCTAAGTATTTTTAATTATACATTTAAATGTTAGTTAACTACCTCTTCAGTCACAAATAAACTATGTGATACAGACATTTTAATTGAGTATGTGTATATTTTTAACCACCATGTGATGTATTTATCACTCTTGTGCTATGCTTAGTCACTCAGTCATATCCAACTCTTTGCGACTCCATGAGCTCTAGCCTGCCAGGCTCCTCTGTTCATAGGGATTCTCCAGGCAAGAATACTGGAGTGGGTTGCCATGCCTTCCTCTTAATGAAGAGTTAAAAATAGAATAAATTGATGTTAGAACCTATTTCATGTTATCAGTTTGATGATATTTTAAAACATAAATCTTTCCACCCTCAGATAGAAGCCCAATGACAAATATTTGTAGAATGCATTATCTTCACAATTCAAGAATAGTATAATCTATTTAAAGTATTTTAGCTAATTTATACTTTCAAGCAAATATATTTTCCTTCTAATGTCAAAGAAGTTAATGAGTTGCTCCTATTTGCATTTTTTTTTTACACTTAGAGTTCTAAAGACTTATAAAATTGAGACCTTTTCAAGAAACCATCAGAGACAATGGGTTTTCTTATTAGACAAAAGAGCAGTAAAAACAATCTTGTGTCATTATTGGTTTCAGGATTAAAAGGCTTTTAAGGTATAATTGGATTTTAAAACCTTCATTTATGTAGTAGCTAGAGGGTTAAATGCTTCATTAGGTGAGAAGGGTATACACTTTAATGTTCTAAAAGCATTACACTTTTACTATTTTTATAACTCTATTGTGAAGGAATTTAAGATTTTCAGTAATTAATTATCTACTTCAGTTCAATCTAGTTTCTGGAAAAAAAAAAACATGTTTTTATTGTACTTAATAAAATCTAATCTTGTAGATACTATGATAGAATCTTAACATAATATATACAAACCCATCCCTCCCTCAGGCTTCAAAACCAATTTACATGTTGATGACACAATTTTATATCTCCTTTAGCATAATTTAGTTTGCATTTTCAGAAAGCACAAAATGAGCACTTTTCCCTCATGGTAAACAACAAAATTGTGAGTAGGTACTTCTCGCACAGTACAAAACACCATTTGAAGAACAATAATTGTGATGTTCCTTGGGGGTTATAATTGATCTAATGCATGAAGTCAAAGATAATATAGTTAATATTTTCAAATAATAGTTTATTTTTTATTAAAGGTTTATGATACACTGGTTTTCTTCTACACTACATCATATATGTGTGTATACATAGTCTTTAAAGTTACAAATCTTGTAATCATAGAAAAGCATTATAATATTCTTGAGCAACATATATGAAAAATTTTTCTGCTTCACAGTCTGATGTACAAATAGTTATCATCCCTCCAATGCACTGGAATATAGCAGTTGAACTTCCCTACCCAGATTATCAACATGCATTCTCACTCCTCATATGCTCAGAGTGCTTACTTCTAGACAGTGGCTAGTTCTGCTTTGACCTCACTGTTAGAAGCAGAACTGGTTTTTTCCCTTTTGACATGTAGTCACATGTGTTACTCAAAGAGTCTAAACAAATACCCTGTTCTTCTATCTTCCACCACCTAAACACATCATCACCAACTGGGGAGATATCTGAAATGATGGTAATAGAAGAGATAGGATCTTTCCTTGGTCACAGAATTCCTGTTGGAACTTAGGAGGAAAAATAACGGCCTTCTCTGCCTCTTGGGTTACATCAGTCAAACCTCATGCTCACCAAAGGAATCCTGAAAGCTACTTTTGTTTTTTATCCTAAACTGCTCAGGAATGCAAACAACACTTCACTTATTGGCATATATTATTGCAAAGTAAATGTAAGATTAAGGTTATTAGAAATAATCTGTGTAACAGCATGTAACATACAAGTAAATATATCCATTGAAATTAAACTTGCACAAACACATTAGCAAGACTGCTGATGTAAAACACTCTCCAATGTTAAAACATATATTCTGTATTTTAAGTGAGAAAAGATAAATATGACCAATAGAAACTATCTCTGACTTCTACTTTGAAAGTCTAACTCTAAACATGAAAGTCTCATGTCCAAATGAAAAAATCCTCATTTATTTGAACTCAGTAAGAGCCCAGATCTTGCCCATGAGGCCCATAGTGTCAAGTGTGCAGATTTCATGTGGCAGACTTTAGGGGGATCATTTCACGGACCAATACAAATTGTATTCAAGCTCTTCTCTATAACTGTAAATTTGACATTCAGCAGAAGCAGAAGATATTAAAAAGAGGTGGCAAATATACACAGAAGAACTATACAAAAAAGATCTTAATGACCCAGATAATCATGATGGTATGACCACTCACCTAGAGCCAGACATCTGAAATGCAAAATCAAGTGGATATTAGGAAGCATCAGTATGAACAAAGCTAATGGGCATGATGGAATTCCACTAGAGCTATTTCAAATCCTAAAAGATGATGCTATGAAAGTGTTGCACTCAATATGCCAGCAAGCTTGGAAAACTCAGCAGTGGCCACAGGACTGGGAAAGGTCAGGTTCATTCCAATCCCAAATAAAAACAATGGCAAAGAATGTTCAAACTAAAACACAGTTGCACTCATCTCACATGCTAGTAAAGTAATGCTCAAAATTCTCCAAGCCAGGCTTCAACAGTATGTGAACTGTGAACTTCCAGATGTTCAAGCTGGATTTACAAAAGGCAGAGGAATCAGAGATCAAATTGTCAACATCTGCTGGATCATTGAAAAAGCAAGACAATTCCAGAAAAACATCTATTTTTACTTTATTGACTACGCCAAAACCTTTGACTATGAGGATCACAGCAAACTGTGGAAAATTCTTCAAGAGATGGCAAGGTCAGACCACCTGATCTGCTCCTTGGGACATAAGTATGCAGGTCAGGAAGCAACAGAACTGAACATGGAACAACAGATTGGTTCCAAATAGGGAAAGGAGTACGTCAAGGCTGTATATTGTCACCCTGCTTATTTAACTTCTATGCAAAGTACATCATGAGAAATGCTGGGCTGGAAGAAGCACAAGCTGGAATCAAGATTGCTGGTATCAATAACCTCAGATATGCAGATGACACCACCCTTCTGGCAGAAAGCAAAGAAGAACTAAAGAGCCTCTTGATAAAGGTGAAAGAGGTGAGAGAAAAAGTTGGCTTAAAGCTCAACAGTCAGAAAACTAAGATCATGGCTTCTGGTGCCATCACTTCATGGCAAATAGATGGGGAAAAAGTGGAAACAGTGTCAGACTTTATGTTTTTGGGCTCCAAAATCATGGCAGATGGTGATTGCAGCCATGAAATTTAAAGACGCTTGCTCCTTGAAAGAAAACTTATGACCAACCTAGACAGCATATTAAGAAGCAGAGACATTACTTTGCCAACAAAGGTCCATCTAGTCAAGGCTATGGTTTTTCATGTATGGATGTGAGTTGGACTATAAAGAAAGTTGAGCACCAAAGAATTGATGCTTTTGAACTGTGGTGTTGGAGAAGACTCATGATAGTCCCTTGAACTGCAAGGAGATCCAACCAGTCCATTCTAAAAGAAATCAGTCCTGAAACTTCACTGGAACGATTGATGCTGAAGCTGAAACTCCAATACTTTGGCTACTTGATGCAAAAAAACTGATTCATTGGAAAAGACCCTGATGCTGGGAAAGATTGAAGGTGGGAGGAGAAGGGGACAACAGAGGATGAGATGGCTGGATGGCATCACCAACTCAATGGACATGAGTTTGAGTAAACTCTGGGAGTCGGTGATGGACAGAGAAGCCTGGCTTGCTACAGCCCATGGGGTTACAAAGAGTCGGACACAATTGAGCGACTGAAATGAACTGAAACCTAGTGTGTCTCTGTCTCAGCCAGTTAATCTCTAAATCTGTTCTTAGATGCATATCCTGGAACTGGAGAGGGAAGTAGTGAGTATTAGATTCAAAGATAGGTGCAAAGGAAAGCAGTAAGACAGAAGATTGCTTGGAAGTAGCTACTGTCAGTGGAGCATAACTTTTAATCAGATGAACTATATTTTAAAAGTCTCTTCCCATCATTTTTTTAGAAATAATAGAAATGAAATGGCTTTTCCCTACCATCATAGGGACATTTAGGAAAGCAAACTGTACTGCAAGTTTTCTGTTAAACTTTAAGATTTTATTAAAGGATACATAAGAAAAGGAGAAATTTCAGAAATGCATTAAATATTTAAAAATAATACACAATCAATATACTTCATATTTGACCAAATCCTTGTTTGTATTTTATTTCATTTAGAAACTTTTATACTTTATTAAAACTTATTTGAATTACAAAATACCTTTCATAAATAATGTAGTTTTTTATAGTCTTTAGGAGTAATTTTAAAGTTACTATCTTTGTTGATCATATGAATTAGTTAAATCTACTAAATTATCAGGCAAAAACATGTTCATATATAACAACCCTGATACTTAAGCTGAGTTTGTATCCATACTCTTAAATTTTCTCTTTGAGTTGGAGAAGATAATATAATAATATATTAGGCATAATATTCACTAAAAAACTCAGAGTCAACAGAATCATATTGCTTTTATCAAAAAAAATTAAAAATTTAATGTAACAGATCTGTTCAGTTGCTCAGTCATGTTCGACTCATTGTACAACAGGAATTGCAGCACGCCAGGCCTCCCTGTCCATCATCAACTCCCCGAGTTTACCCAAACTCATGTCCATCGAGTCGGTGATGCGATCCAGCCATCTCATCCTCTGTCGTCCCCTTTTCTTCCTGCCCCAATCCCTCCCAGCATCAGAGTCTTTTCCAATGAGTCAAATCTTCATATGAGGTGGCCAAAATATTGAAGTTTCAGCTTCAGCATCAGTCCTTCCAATGAGCACCGAGGACTGATCTCCTTTAGGATGGACTGGTTGGATCTCCTTGCAGTCCAAGGGACTCTCAAGAGTCTTCTCCAACACCACAGTGCAAAAGCATAAATTCTTCAGCGCTCAGCCTTCTTCACAGTCCAACTCTCACATCCATACATGACCACAGGAAAAACCATAGCCTGGACTAGATGGACCTTTGTTGGCAAAGTAATGTCTCTGCTTTTGAATATGCTATCTAGGTTGGTCATAACTTTCCTTCCAAGGAGTAAGCATCTTTTAAGTTCATGACTGCAATCACCATCTGCAGTGATTTTGGAGCCAAAAAAAATAAAGTCTGACACTGTTTCCACTGTTTCCCCATATCTCCCATGAAATAATGGGACCAGATGCAATGATCTCAGTTTTTTGAATGTTGAGCTTTAAACCAAGTTTTTCACTCTCCTCTTTTACTTTCATCAAGAGGCGTTTTAGTTCCTCTTCACTTTCTGCCATAAGGGTGGTGTCTTCTGCATAAGAGGTTATTGATATTTCTCCCGGCAATCTTGATTCCAGCTTGTGCTTCTTCCAGCCCAGCGTTTCTCATGATGTACTCTGCATAGAAGTTAAATAAGCAGGGTGACAATATACAGTCTTGATGTACACTTTTTCCTATTTGGAACCAGTCTGTTGTTCCATGTCCAGTTCTAACTGTTGCTTCCTGACCTGCAAATAGGTTTCTCAAGAGGCAGGTGAGGTGGTCTGATATTCCCATCTCTTTCAGAATTTTCCACAGATTATTGTGATCCACACAGTCAAAGGCTTTGGCATAGTCAATAAAGTAGAATTAGATGTTTTTCTGGAACACTCTTGTTTTTCCGATGATTGAGCAGATGTTGCCATTTGATCTCTGGTTCCTCTGCCTTTTCTAAAACCAGCTTGAATATCTGGAAGTTCATGGTTCACGCATTGCTGAAGCCTGGCTTGGAGAATTTTAAGAATTACTTTACTAGCGTGTGAGATGAGTGCTATTGTGTAGTAGTTTGAGCATTCTTTGGCATTGCCTTTCTTTGTGATTGGAATGAAAACTGAGCTTTCCCAGTCCTGTGGTCACTGCTGAGTTTTCCAAATTTGCTGGCATATTGAGTGTAGCACTCTCACAGTATCATCTTTCAGGATTTGAAATAGCTCAACTGGAATTCCATCGCCTCCACTAGCTTTGTACATAGCGATGCTTTCTAAGGTCCACTTGACTTCACATTCCAGGATGTCTAGTTCTAGGTGAGTGATCACACCATCGTGATTATCTGGGTTGTGAAGGTTTTTTTGGTACAGTTCTGTGTATTCTTGCCACCTCTTCTTAATTTCTTCTTCTGTTAGGTCCATACCATTTCTGTCCTTTATCGAGTCCATGTTTGCATGAAATTGTTCCCTTGATATCTCTAATTTTCTTGAAGAGATCTCTAGTCTTTCCCTTTCTGTTGTTTTCCTCTATTTCTTTGCATTGATCACTGAGGAAAGCTTTCTTCTCTCTCCTTGCTATTTTTTGGAACTCTGCATTCAGATGCTTGTATCTTTCCTTTTCTCCTTTGCTTTTGGCTTCTCTTCTCTTCACAGCTATTTGTAAGGCTTCCCCAGACAGCCATTTTGCTTTTTTGCATTTCTTTTCCATGGGGATGGTCTTGATCCCTTTCTCCTGTACAATGTCACAAACCTCATTCCACAGTTCATCAGGCACTCTATCTATCAGATCTAGTTAGTCCCTTAAATCTATTTCTAACTTCCACTGTATAGTCATAAGGGATTTGATTTAGATTATATCTGAATGGTCTAGTGGCTTTCCCTACTTTCTTCAATTTAAGTCTGAATTTGGCAATAAGGAGTTCATGTTTTCAGCCCCAGTCAGCTCCCAGTCTTGTTTTTGCTGCTGTATAGAGCTTTTCCATCTTTGGCTGCAAAGAATGTAATCAATCTGATTTCAGTGTTGACCATCTGGTGATGTCCATGTGTAGAGTCTTCTCTTGTGTTGTTGAAGAGGGTGTTTGCTATGACCAGTGCGTTCTCTTGGCAAAACTCTATTAGCCTTTGCCCTGCTTCATTCCGTATCCAAGGCCAAATTTGCCTGTTACTCCAGGTGTTTCTTGACTTCCTACTTTTGCATTCTAGTCCCCTAGAATGAAAAGGACATCTTTTTTGGGTGTTAGTTCTAAAAGGTCTTGTAGGTCTTCATAGAACCATTCAACTTCAGCTTCTTCAATGTTACTGGTTGGGGCATAGACTTGGATTACTGTGATACTGAATCGTTTGCCTTGGAGATGAACAGAGATCATTCTGTCATTTTTGAGATTGCATCCAAGTACTGCATTTTGGATCTTCTCTTGACCATGATGGCTATTGCATTTCTTCTAAGGGATTCCTGCCTGCAGTAGTAGATATAATGGTCATCTGAGTTAAATTCACCTATTCCAGTCCATTTTAGTTCACGGATGTCAGCGTTCACCCTTGCCATCTCCGGTTTGACCACTTCCAATTTGCCTTGATTCGTGAACCTGACATTCCAGGTTCCTATGCAATACTGCTTTTTACAGCATCAGACCTTGCTTCTATCACCAGTCACATCTACAACTGGGTATTGTTTTCGCTTTTGTTCCATCCCTTCATTCTTTCTGGAGTTTTTTCTCCACTGATCTCCAGTAACATATTGGGCACTTACCGACCTGGGGAATTCCTCTTTCAGTATCCTATCATTTTGCCTTTTCATACTTTTCATGGGGTTCTCAAGGCAAGAATACTGAAGTGGTTTTCCATTCCTTTCTCCAGTGAACCACATTCTGTCAGACCTTTCCACCATGACCTGTCTGTCTTGGGTGGCCCCACACGGCATGGCTTAGTTTCATTGAATTAAACAAGGCTATGGTCCCTTGGATCAGATTGGCTAGTTTTCTGTGATTATGGTTTCAGTGTGTCTGCCCTCTGATGCCCTCTCCCAACACCTACCATCTTACTTGGGTTTCTCTTACCTTGGACGTGGGGTATCTCTTCATGGCTGCTTCAGCAAAGAGCAGCCTCTGTTCCTTACCTTGGACGAGGTCGCCCCTCCTGACCTTTAATGTGGAGTAACTACTCTTGGCCCTCCTGTACCTGCACAGCCACCCTCCTTGGATGTGTGGCAGCTCCTCTCTGCCGCCGCCCCTGACCAGATGTGTTGCCATGAGACAATTTAGCTTCTCAATCTGTGGAGCAGCCAATACAGAGTTCTTTTGTGACAGTGGAAGAAGTGGTTTTAGTGGATGTGAGAAGCACAAGCTGGCTGGTACAAGATGAAGAGTGAAAGGCTATGAAGTCTGTGCAGACAGCATGTGAGGATGACTGGCTGGTGACTGCAGCATCCCTAATACTTAATGTAAGTGGAGATAAATAATAATTTTAATAATAATTTTAATGGCTTCTTTGGTTTTGTTTATGTAAAAGATGTCTCATTGTCATGAATTAAAATTGCAATAATGTACTATACAAGTTCCTGTTAAAATATTGCAGAAGTCAGTATTTATGTTGTAATAGATGATAATCTAAGGAAAAATTTATAACCTATTCAGTTCCATTTACTAGAATCACTTGAGAATCATGTGTTACTGGCTTTTTAATTTTGAGAAACACTTGTAAACCACTTTCAATTCAATTCACAAGCAAATACCAAATAAATACTATCTACTGAGCACTGTATTATATGCTAGGGAATTAAAGATGAACAAGCCATCATCTCTGCCCTTGAGGCAATAATAGTCTCATACATTGCGGACACATAAACATTTGGCCATATAAAATATGATGTGTGCAAGAACAGAGATATGTATAAGATTTAGTTAGATAAGAGAAAATTATTTCTATGAAAATAAGATACACCATAAAATAGAGCAACATTTATTGTATGAGGAATAGTTCAGTGTTTTAAACACAAGGTATTTTTAGCATATGTTTTTATGTGGCAAAATGAGTACTTAATATATTGTATATCGTACTATATGTATGTTACTATAAAATAATGATAGTTAAATTTGAATTTAGATAAAATGCAATAGTTAAGTATATTTTAGACAAAAAGACTAACATGATAAAAAATAATACATGAAAGGTATATAAAAGCGGTAAAATTTATAATTTAAATTACTAAAGAATTTTAAAACAATCTTTGCTTATTTTGCAAAACAAAAAAGGCAGTTAGATGACATTAAAATAATTTCAATAAGAAATGTAGAAGCTCTGGTACTGTTTATGGATAAAGAGATGTATATAGAAACGTTCAAAAAGTAAATTATGAGTTTTAGAGGAGATGTAGAAGGTAACCAGAAGCAAAAATTACTAAAAATTTTATAGTCTAAAAGAATAGAAAAAAATTACTGAAACACTCTAGAGAATATCATAAGTTTAGTTAGGGTGTGAATCTGGGAGTGAAATCAGTTGATTTGATATTTAAGCTTTGATAGCATATTGCTCAGAAGCATGTCTGTAGGTAATACAGAATGAGAGTGTATGCGAGAGCTCATTAAATAGAAATATGTGAAAGTCATCATGTTCGTATCACTTGATTGGATTTTAGGTGTGATAATTGGTACCATACTTGACAAACTGAGTATAAAGAGAAAGCTGTAGGGTGCCAGGATAGATGATTCATGCCTTACATATAACCTTTAATGAACATATTCTTGGATAAAGAACCATAAGCGGAAACAGAGATAGAACATGGATCATAGTGTTAAAAAGCAGATAAACACTGTATGAACACTTAGCTTTTCTGAATTCCACTATGACCCATAGGCATGCAACCAAAGAAAATAAAGCAAAATGAAAAATTTAAACCAAAAGACAAACAATTATTTCAATTCCACTAAATTAGCATAAGGCTAGAAAGATTTTGTCATAGATAATTTCTGTAAACTCACTTGATGCATGGTTCCTTTCTATTTGTGCAAGAATCCAGGGCATAAAAATAATTAAATTCCATCAAACTTCAAACTATTGTCTAACTTATTAGTCTGATGTCCTAGTAAATAATGATAATTCATTCTAACCCCAAGAAAAAAACTGCTATGCTGGCTTAATTGCAAAATGGTTAATTTTAGCTATAATTTATAGCCACCATAAATTATTCTTCAGGGGATATACATAACTGTGTAAGATGAGTTTAGAAAGGAGTGCATGAAGTTTAAAAGAGAAATGGCAATGATATTCATAGAAAATTGATATGTGGTTTCAGAAATGAATATGTAGCATTAATTAAAATATGAATGAAGTGTATTGTCAAGTAAAAGGTGAAGATTATATAACAGTAGAAGAAAAAATATATAGCTACATTTTAAAAATATGAAGTCTGCTAAAGTACAAGGGGATGACTTCAAAGCAAATATGTGAAAAAATATGTGCTAGGCAAATAGTAATCAAAAGATGATTATATAACTATTTATATGTGAGCAAATAAACTTTAGGCCAAAACTTTACTATATATAGCAGTTGTTGTTGCTGTTGTTTAGTTGCTAAGTCATGTCTGACTCTTTTGCAACCCTATGGCCTATAGCCTACCAGGCTCCTCTGTCCATGGGATTTCCCAGGCAAGAACACTGGATTGGTTTGCCATTCCCTTCTCCAGGGGATCTTCCCAATCAAGGAATCAAAATAGCCTCCTATATTGGTAGGCAGATTCTTAACGACTGAACCCATATAGCAGCCCAAACAATGAAGTAAGTACATGTGTGTAATTTGGGTTTTTGTATGTTTATGTGTTCATATTGCTAAGAGATTCAATTCAGCTGGAGACTATTAAAATATTTACCTTTTATGTACATGAAATATAACTTAATGGTTCAGTTCAGTTCAGTCACTCAGTCGCGTCCGACTCTTTGCGACCCCATGAATCACAGCACGCCAGGCCTCCTTGTCCATCACCAACTCCCAGAGTTCACTCAGAATTACATCCATCGAGTCCGTGATGCCATCCAGCCATCTCATCCTCGGTCGTCCCATTCTCCTCCTGACCCCAATCCCTCCCAGCATCAGAGTCTTTTCCAATGAGTCAACTCTTTGCATGAGGTGGCCAAAGTACTGGAGTTTCAGCTTTAGCATCATTCCCTTCAAAGAAATCCCAGGGCTGATCTCCTTCAGAATGGACTGGTTGGATCTGCTTGCAGTCCAAGGGACTCTCAAGAGTCTTCTCCAACACCACAGTTCAAAAGCATCAATTCTTCGGCACTCAGCTTTCTCCACAGTCCAACTCTCACAACCATACATGACTACTGGAAAAACCATAGCCTTGACTAGACGGAACTTTGTTGGCAAAGTAATGTCTCTGCTTTTCAATATGATATCTAGGTTGGTCATAACTTTTCTTCCAAGGAGTAAGCATCTTTTAATTTCATGGCTGCAATCACCATCTGCAGTGATTTTGGAGCCCCCAAAATAAAGTCTGCCACTGTTTCCACTGTTTCCCCATCTATTTCCCATGAAGTGATGGGACCAGATGCCATGATCTTCATTTTCTGAATGTTGAGCTTTAAGCCAACTTTTTTTTTTAATTTTTATTTTTACTTTATTTTACTTTATAGTACTCTATTGGTTTTGCCATACATTGACATGAATCCGCCATGGGTGTACATGAGTTCCCAATCCTGAACCCCCCTCCCACCTCCCACCCCATATCATCTCTCTGGATCATCCCTGTGCACCAGCCCCAGGCATCCTGTATCCTGTATCAAACATAGACTGGCGATTCGTTTCTTACATGATAGTATACATGTTTCAATGCCATTCTCCCACATCATCCCACCCTCTCCCTCTCCCTCAGAGTCCAACAGTTCCTTAAAAAATTGCAAATAGAACTAAGCCAACTTTTTCACTCTCCCCTTTCACTTTCATCAAGAGGCTTTTTAGTTCCTCTTCACTTTCTGCCATAAGGGTTAATATAATTCAACAATAGAGAATTCTAAATAACTACTCAGTAGCAAAAATTCATCAAACAAATAGCAATGCTCAATAGCAAACATAAAAATAGCAAATAGCAAAATCAATAGCAAAATATTCATCCAAAAATTCAGTTAAAAAATGGGCAGAATATCTGAACAGACATTTTTCCAAAGAAAACATGCAAATATCCAACAGGTATGCATCATCATTAATATTCAAGGAAAAGCAAATGAAAACCACAGTGAGATCATCTCACACCAGTTAGAATGGCTACTATCAAAAAGATATAACAAGTGTTATTGAGGATGTGGAGAAAAGGGAACATTTGTGCTCTATTGCTGCAGAAAAAAGTATGAATGTTCTTCAAAACATTAAAAATATAACTAACATATGATCCAGTGATTCCACTTCTAGGTATTTTTCTGAAGAAAATGAAAACACAAGCTCAAAATGGTATCTGCACCCCTGTGTTCATTGTAACATTATTTATGATAGTCAAGGTCATAATTGGAAACAACTTAAGTGTTCACTGGTAAATGAATGGATAAAATATATTCACTTTCACACACACACAGACGATGACCCTGGCCATGAGTTTTTAGATACAATACCAAAAGCAAAATCTATGAAGGACATCTTTGATAAGCTGGACTTCATTAAAATTTAAAAAAAAAAATCTGCTCTGTGAAAGATGGTATCAAGAAAATGAAAAGATAAGCTACAGACTAGAAAAAAAAATATTTGCAAAAGACATCCACTGAGAAATGGAAACTAAAAAAGGATATGATTTGGATAAAAAAGGAACATCATGTGATTTCATGTGACTACATTGAATCCACCACTACTTCCTTGCACCCATTTCCTGGGAAGTGCTCAACAGGGTCTAGGTGAGTAGCTTAGGAACATAGCCTGGGGTGGTTGAAAGATTGCTCTTATTGACTCAAGGTCCTTTCTACCTTTAAGTGTTCATGATTCTATTATACAGAACTCATCACTGTGTGAAAAATGAAATATACAAAAAGACTGAGAAAAGGAAATAGGCGATGAAGAGTTAACTCCTCTTTGCTGCTGATTTACTATATATTCTGCTTCCCTGATAGTTGGTAAAGAATCCACCTGCAATGCAGGAGACCCTGGTTTGATTCCTGGGTCAGGAAGATCCGCTGGAGAAGGGATAGCCTACCCACTCCAGTCGGAGAAGGCAATGGCACCCCACTCCAGTACTCTTGCCTGGAAAATCCCATGGACGGAGGAGCCTGGTAGGCTGCAGTCCATGGGGTCGCTAAGAGTCGGACAAGACTGAGCGACTTCACTTTCACTTTTCACTTTCCTGCTTTGGAGAAGGAAATGGCAACCCACTCCAGTGTTCTTGCCTGGAGAATCCCAGAGACAGAGGAGCCTGATGGGCTGCTGTCTGTGGGGTTGCACAGAGTGGGACACGATTGAAGCAACTTAGCAGCAACAGCAACCCATTCCCAGTATCCTTGGGCTTCCTTTGTGGCTCAGCTCGTAAAGAATCCACCCACAATGTGGGAGACCCAGGTGTGATCCCTGGTTTGGGAAGATCTGCTGGAGAAGGGAAAGGCTATCCACTTCAGTAGTCTGGCCTGAAGAGTTCCATGGACTCTATAGTCCATGGGGTCACAAAGAGTTGGACACAACCAAGCAACTTTCACTCACTTACTCTAAAGTGAAGTCTGCTTCTCAGGTGAGACTTTTTGATCCATTGTTTTTTCCCAGATGCAAAAATACATTTTATTTTAAATCTAGAACAAAGTTTCTCAGCCTCAGACATAATTGTTTTATTCTGTGGTAGAGTCCAAACTTGGGAGTTTATTTATTTTTTTTAAGCTCTCGAGGTAACCCTAATATCAAGTCAAAGGGAAAACCCATTGACTGGTAAAGAAAAGAAAAAGAAACAATTATCTTTTCTTCTCCCAGAATTATAGCTTGTTATTTTTCAGTATGCTTAATGATGAACAGTATCTATATAGCAATGCCAATGACTAAGCACAGCACAGGACAGCAATGCTAGCCACTAGAAATATGTACAAGACACACAATTTTAAGTTTTCTGGTAGCCACATTAAAAACATAAAAAGAAACATATTGAATTAACAAGACATTTAATTTTACCTAATATATACAAATACTTCCATCTCAAATGTAACCAATATACAAATTTTTAATGAAATATCTTACAATCATTCATAAAATTTAAGAATAAAAAATTAGATTCACATATCCAAATTGTTCCAAGCATATTTAAAATTTTACTTTATCAATCATTTCATCAAAAATTTTATATTGATTATATGTTGAAATGATATGATCAATTTTTAATTAACTAATTATAGTAATTTAATAATTTACATTAATTTAAATATTTTAAGTTTGTCAATCCATACTCATATTAGTCAATTTCTGAAATTAAATGAAAACTAATCAATTAATAAAATAAAATTAGAAATACATTATCTCAGTTTCAGTCAGTCAGTCAGTTCAGTCGCTCAGTCCTGTCCGACTCTTTGCGACCCCATGAATCACAGCACTCCAGGCCTCCCTGTTCATCACCATCTCTCGGAGTTCGCTCAGACTCATGTCCATTGAGTCCATGATGCGATCCAGCCATCTCATCCTGGGTCGTCCCCTTCTCCTCCTGCCCCCAATGCCTCCCAGCATCAGAGTCTTTCCTAATGAGCCAACTCTTCGCATGAGGTGGCCAAAGTACTGGAGTTTCAGCTTTAGCATCATTCCTTCCAAAGAAATCCCAGGGTTGATCTCCTTCAGAATGGATTGGTTGGATCTGCTTGCAGTCCAAGGCACTCTCAAGAGTCTTCTCCAACACCACAGTTCAAAAGCATCAATTCTTCGGTGCTCAGCTTTCTTCACAGTCCAACTCTCACATCCATACATGACCACAGGAAAAACCATAGCCTTGACTAGACGGACCTTAGTCGGCAAAGTAATATCTCTGCTTTTGAATACGCTATCTAGGTTGGTCATAACTTTTCTTCCAAGGAGTAAGCGTCTTTTAATTTCATGGCTGCAGTCACCATCTGCAGTGATTTTAGAGCTCAAAAAAATAAAGTCTGCCACTGTTTCCACTGTTTCCCCATCTATTTCCCATGAAGTGATGGGACCAGAATCAGTTTCAGTAGTCACATTTTATTTGTTTAATAGCCACATTTGGCTGGTGTCTTCCATACTGGAGAATGCAAGTTTTAGAATGTAAACAACATCCTAATGCATTATAAACAAATTTCAAAGCCTATAAACATTTTTCAATATAGGTACTATTAATCCTATTACTAAATAGATATAGGAGTTTGAGACTCAAGGTGGTTTAGAAATTCACCTATAGTCTCATACTAAGAAATATAGTTCCAATTCAAATTCAGTTCTATCTGAATGGATGTTTATTCTCTTTACATTAAAGTACTTTCTTTTCCTAATATTATGACAGTATCCATTATACTGTCTGTCTTCAAAAGATGTAGAACACATTCACTATACTAAATATAAATCAAACCGGGGAAATAGAAAAGGACTTGCTGACAGGGAGATAGTCACATATTTTTAAATACTTAAGCCCTAAGTTTGGGTTAAAATAATAGAAATAAGCAAGCCAGTTGTTTACAAAATTTATCTTACAAAGAGATGATGCTTGTTTAATTACTTGTATACTATGCATAATTCTAAAACATAACAAGTTATGCCTATATAGCCCCTAAATCCCCTTTTTTTAAAAAATAGAAAACTAGTTTAATTTGAGTCTAAGAGCCATTGCTAGACTTGCTAGAGCCATTCCTAGTTTCTCTAAGTTTTCCTAAAACTAATACATGTGTGTGTGTTTCTATATACACATATGCATGTATATTCTGTCTTCAGAATTATGTTTTTGGTTTGGATGGAGCTTTAGCTTTTTAAAAAAATGCATAGCCAGATAAAACATCATTATGAAAACGGATTTACAAAGTTGATTGCCATGTCCTTCACATTTTGCTAGAGGCTAGCTTTTCTTTGTTTTTAACTCAAAATTATTTATTTATTTATGGTTGCAATGGGTCTTCACTGCTGTGAATAGGCTCTATGGGGTCGGGCAGAGTCGAAAACGATTGAAGCGACTTAGCAGCAGCAGCAGCAATTGCAGTGAATGGGGGGTCACTATCGTCACTCTGCACTGGCTTCTCATTGTGGCAAATTCCCGTGTCGAGGAGCATAGGCTGTAGGTGCACAGGCTCAGTAGTTGTGGTGCACAAGCTCAGTTGCTCCATGGCATGTGGAATCCTCCCAGATCAGGGATTGAAACTGTGTCCCCTGAATTGGCAGGCAGATTGTTATCCTCTGCACCACCATGGAAGTTCAAGAGACTAGCTCTGTTTGAGCCTGGATATGATTGTATCTCAGTTTTATTTAATGCATTGATTAATAAAATATAAATATTTTATTCGATTTGAAGTGGCTTCTATTGCTTACATTCTCCTTACTCTTTTGCTTTCTCTTATTTTACTTTCTAAAAATTACTGAGGGAAGAGGGTTGCTCTGAACCGCAAAACCATCTGCAGCTGTGAATTTGAGTTATGTGCTGTGACTCACCCCTGTCTCTAGTGACTGTGCCAGTCATATCTGCAGGGAAAAGACAGTTGTAAGATTCTGGGAAAAAAGAACTTTCCCATTTTCTCTAATTCTTTGGCCAAGTTAAAAGAAAAAAAAAAGCAATAAAGGGATTAGCCTCTTCATTCTGTTATTGTCATGGCCTAGTGGCTCTGGAATCAGTTTGCAAGATCAAATAATACTTGGTGAAAACTTTGCCTCTATCCCAACATAATGACTGGGAGCAGGGTTAATCACTCGTGGAGGAAAGATGTCATCTTAAAACTGAGATCCTCCTGTTGAGTGAATGGAATTTTTATAAGAAATGTTATTTTCTGCAATTTAATACTTTATGTATATTTTTTCAAATAGCTAGCTCTTTGTTGGTGTGAAAATGCAAATGAGGTTTATATTTGTGTGGTGCATGATGTGTTTTGTTACATTTAAATGTCCTGACAGCCTCCCCCAAAATCTCAATGTGCTGTCTTAAAACAATTATTTTCTTGGAACTTATCTATAGGTGGAGCATATTGCTGTAAAAACTGTCTAATTTCATATTATCTTTTAACACTATCCTGTCAGAATATACCCTCAAGGCAAACTTTTGTAGATTTCATGCTAAATGATAGCAAAATACACCATGGGGATTTAAATTGTATTAACTATGTTGTCTAAAAGTTGATTATGTCTATAATTTCAAATGAATTTCTTAAAATGGTAAATTATATATGGGAATCAAGATCATTGTCTTGTTGAAAAAAGCAATATCGGTATCCTTATTTTCTCTTTTGAACTACAGTTTTCTTTAATATGTGTACACCTGTCTCAGAAAAAGAAACTTCTCCTGGAAAAGCAAGACCATACTTAGGAGAGTAACAGTTCTGGGTTTGAATTCCAGCTGAGATATTTAGAGGTTTATAGTGTTGGTCAAGTTAGCTAACTGCTGTCCTCATGACCTGTAAACAGAGATAACAGAGACCTTCTGCAAAGGGATATTTTAAAGATTAAATGTGTAGTTCTTTGAGAAGTTTCTGGAGTATAGTCAGCATGCAATGTTTTTATTTTAATTTAAAAAAAATCAATAGTAGTATAGAGTGATTAGTGTAGACCAAATACTTGTGTTCCTCCTGTCAGGAAGCATTTAACAGGAGGCTTCCTGTGTGCTGTTTTGGATCTGTCAGGAATTCTCTGCTCCTTATTAATTCCTGAATATTCAGGAATTAAGAGGAGAGACAAGCCTCTCCTGGGGGCTGAAGAATCCAGGCATTTCCTTCACTGTTTTTTCTATACAGTGATAAGTACCCTCTTCCTTCTTGTGAACCATCCGGTAAAAGTGATTGTTTACAACTCTCTCTCTCTTTAATATGGATCGCATATGTTTTTTAAGTCTGGAATTTTAATCTTTATCTTTGCTGAGAATAACTACCTGGTAAGACAGTATATATACCCACACCATGTTGATTAAAACACCTTTGCTCCATCAGAGCTCTGGTCCCCGTGTCTTTCTTTCTCTCTCTCTCTCTCCCTCTCTCTCTTTTTCAGGCTGATCCCCTGGAGTGCAGAGGCTCTCTGAGTTCACTTTCCTGCCCAGGCCTCTAAGACCCTCTCGAGAAGGTGCTCTGCACCTTCACCCCATCGAGAGGGCTTCTGAGGCCTTTGTTAACAAAGCAAGCCCCATGCAGGGGCTTTATTGGCTTTCTGCGTAAACTGAGGAATATCAGCCTCTTTCTCTCTCCTTTACTTTCTTATTAGTTGACTCCAGATCACCAGGTTCTGGTCCATTAAAGGACCTCAACATCCTCCCAAATTCATATATTGAAATTTAACCCCCAAAGTAATATAATTTGGAAGTGGGGCCTTTGAGAAATGATTAGGTCATGGGGGTGATTGTTGTTATTATTTAGTCTTTTTTTTTTTTTTAACATTTTCAGGAGTTTATTTGAACATATGTCAATTCAAATCAGGCAACAGCAAAGCAGGAGTGGTTAGGGGTACTCTGGGCTTCCCTTGTGGCTCAGCTGGTAAAGAACCCGCCTGCAATGTGGGAAATCTAGGTTCGATCCCTGGGTTGAGAAGATCCCCTGGAGAAGAGAAGGGCTACCCAGTCCAGTATTCTGGCCTGGAGAATTCCATAGACTGTATAGTCCATGTGGTCGCAGAGTCAGACACAACTGAGCAACTTTCACTCACTCAGTGGTACTCTACTGGCTGGAGCTAGGGGAGAGATTTTTACAGGAAGACATGGAAGCAAAACAAGGAAATTATATGATCAACTGAAGTTTAAGGCCACCTTACTTGGGAAAGCTAGCTGGCTGTTTGTGATTGGTTCTTCTTAAGTTTCATATTCTCGAATTTGACTGCATTGATTCTGGCTTTCAGTTTCAGTTTGCTTTCACAGGCTGCTAAGGCATCAGAGCCACCTCCTTATCTAATTACTTTAACATCTGTAAACTTTAAGAATTATTTAAGTATTATTTTAATCTATCTTTTAAAATACGAGCATTATTTCCTTTAGTAAGTCAGAAATACCTTTAGAAAGTCAGAAAATACCTTTAAATTAGATGTACATCATATTTATTTGTACTCTAATTTCTAATACCACCAGGCTAAGCAAGTCATAGTAAATAATTCATCATGGAATAACATATTGTAATCAGTGAATTGCATTTGTAAAATATGTGGCTAGAAAGGGAATTATAAAACTTGAGAACAACAACAACAAAAAAGCAATTTCTTCCAGGTGTTTTAATTTTTCCTTTAGGCTAATTGGTTGATTAAAAAGAAATGTATGATTCCAGTTGTCCTTATCGCATCAGCTTTCCATCAGTATGACCTCCATCACTCAGTTCAGTTTGGGTATGTGAACAATACCATTCTCTGAATGATCTGGAAATGCAGTCAGCCATTCTTTGAAAGAGTTCTGTGTTCTCCATCATCCAGTTGCAGGAGATCTTAGCCCACACAAATGTGTTATCACAGGGGAAATGCCCAGCGGTTACAGCTCTCACACTTTTCTTGACTCAGAGTGAGTTTGTTGCCCAAGTTAGCTCTACTGATTAGTCATTGTCCATACAAATTTAGAGGAAAACTCAAATCTGGTTAGAACTAAGACTACCACCAGGATTGTGGGGATTTACAGGTCTTGATTTTGTTCCTGACATTCTCAGGAACAATTGTCTAGAACAGCTTGCAATGGGCCAGCCCAGAGGCTGACGGTGTGGGCACAACTCCAGGCATTCAAGAAATGTTAATTATTGTTATCACTATGATGATTGCTATCAACTCTGATATATGACTGTGGAGTTTATCACAGGGAGTTGAAGGCTGCCCTTCTATATCCTTCCTCTGCCAGCTGCACTTCAGCTGAGTCCCAGGGTCACATATCTAAATGGATGGAGCAAGGCATCTTTGGGGTTCCAGCATCTGTGTTGAGGTATAGAGCGTGTTATGTCTCCCCAGTTCATTTGTCCTTTGAAACAAGCTCTTATATCTTACATGTCTCAATTCTCTTGTCTCAAGCTGAAGTTCGGTACTTGTTTCCTTACAGTGGGCAGTCTATTTTGTTTCCACTATAATTAAGAAACACCATCACATGAAATAAAACCTATCTTCTAAATTTAAATTCAGTTTATGATCCCCTAGAAATATGCTTTAGTTATCCTGTGGATGTTTTAAGGTCTACATTTTTAACCTATAAATACCTATTTATTATTGCCATTATCTGTATTAAATATATTCAATTTTATAAGACTGTATACAGATGTGAAAATTAAGGTCCTAAATTTTGAAATAGCTAGGCCAAGTCATTATTTTCATAACTGGTATCTGGATAACACTATAACCCTAGAGTCCTGCCAAACTGGCAGACCCTTGCATTTTCCTCTGTTAATTTCTAGTGACATTCAGTTTTGTTTGGGGTTTTTCATTACTGTAACTGCTGCTGCTGCTGCTAAGTAACTTCAGTCGTGTCCAACTCTGTGTGACCCTATAGATGGCAGCCCACCAGGCCCCGCTGTGCCAGGGATTCTCCAGGCAAGAACACTGGAGTGGGTTTCCATTTCCTTTTCCAATGCATGAAAGTGAAAAGTGAAAATGAAGTTGTTCAGTCATGTCTGACTCTTTGGTACCCCATGGACTGCAGCCTACCAAGCTTCTCCATCCATGAAATCTTTCAAGCAAGAGTACTGGAGTGGGTCGTCATTGCCTTCTCCCATTATTGCAATGGCCAGTTACAAATTAGACATGAGAATTTTCTATTGAAAAATTGTTTTAAATACAACTATATCTTCATCAGAGGTAATTTTTTTTTTTATTTTTTATTTTACTTTACATTTCTGTATTGATTTTGCCATACATTGACATGAATCCATTTAGTCTTAAAGTCATGTTCTACTCTTTGGGACCCTTTGGACTGCAGCAAGCCAGGCTCCTCTATCTTGTACTATCTCCCCAGAGTTTGCTCAGATTCATGTCCTTTGAGATGATGAGGCTATCTAACCATCTCATCCTCTGCCACACACTTCTTTTACCTTCAATTTTTCCCAGCTTTGAAGTCTTTTCCACATCAGGTGGCCAGAGTATTAGAGCGCCTACTTCAGCATCAGTCCTTCCAATCAATATTCAGGGTTGATTTATTATAGGATTGACTGGGTTTGACATTCTTGCTGTCCAAGGGACTGTCAAGAGTCTTCTCCAGTACCACAATTCAAAAACATCAATTCTTCAGTGCTCAGTCTTGTTTATGATTCAGCTCTCACATCAATACATGACTACTGGAAATACCACATCTATGACTATATGGACCTTTGTTGGCAAAGCAATGACTCTGCCTTTTAATATGATGTCTAGGTTTGTCATAACTTTCCTTCCAAGGAGCAAGCATCTTTTAATTGCATGGCTGCAGTCACCTTCTGTAGTGATTTTGGAGACCAAGAAAATAAAGTCTTGCCACTGTTCCTACTTTTTCCCCATCTATTTGCTATGAAGTGATGAAACTGGAACCCATGATCTTAGTTTTTTGAATGTTGAATTTTAAGCCAGCCTTCATTCTCCTCTTTCACCCTCACCAAGAGACTCTTCAGGCCCTCTTCACTTTCTGCCCTCCGGGTGGTGTCATCTGCATATTTGAGGTGTTGATATTTCTCCTGGCAAACTTGATTTTAGCTTGTGATTCATCCAGCCCAGCATTTCACACTTTGTATTCTGCATATAAGGTAAATAAACAGAGTGACAATATACTGGCCCAATGTTTTCCTTTCCTAATTTTGAATCAGTCCTTTGTTCCATGTCTGATTCTGTTGCTTCTTAACCTGCATACAAGTTTCTCAGGAGGCAGGTATGCCATCAAGGGGGCCTTAGGAAGCGTTACCAGGAATGAAGTGATGGAATTCCATATGAGCTATTTAAAATCCTAAAAGAGGATGCTGTTAATGTGCTTGGATGGGTTGTGAGGTTGGAAAGAGGTTCCAGAGCGAGGGGCCATATGTAAATTTACAGCTGATTCATGTTGATGTATGGCAGAATCTAACAAAATATTGTAAAGCAATTTTTTGCCAATTAAAAATAAATAATTTTTTTTTTTTAAGTGCTATGCTCAGTGTGTAAGCAAATCTGAAAAATTCAGCAGTGGCCACAGGACTGGAAAATATCAGTTTTCATTCCAATTCCAAAGAAGGGCAATGCCAAAGAATGCTCACACTTACATTCAAGTGCACTCATTTCACATGCTAGCAAGGTAATGCTCTGAATCTTTTAAGCTAGGCTTCAGCAGCATTTAGACAGAGAACTTCCAGATGTATAAACTGGGTTTAGAAAAGGCAGAGGAACCAGAGACAAAATTGCTAGCATTTGTTGGATCATAGAGAAAGCAAAGAGGAGCCAGAAAAAAAAAAAATCCATTTTTGCTTCATTGATTATGCTAAAGCCTCTGACTGTGGATCACAAAAAAACTGTGAAAATTCTTGGAGAGATGGAAGTACAAGGTCTTGAGTATGCAGCCTTCATAAATGAGATCTGTACTCATAGAAGAGCCCCAGAGCTCACTCTTCCCGTCTTTCAGTGTGAGGACACTTAGAAGAAGGCTGTCTATGAACAAGAAAGGGAAGTATTCACAGGAACCCAACCATACTGGCACCCCTATCTCAGGCTTTCAGCCTCCAAAACTGTGAGAAATGAATTTCTGTCATTTATAAGCTGCCCAGTCTTTAGTAATTTGTCATAGTAGCCTGAAAACACTGACAGTGATTGTTTAGGAAAATTAAAATTAAATAGCCATTTGAACCTGCTTACATGTTACTTTAGAAGGACACTTGGTAATTTTAGAGAACATTGAATAGCCTTAGATCAGGGATGAACAAATCAGTGATAAATATCTAAACTTAAGGAAGGTCATCCACATCTATTGGGTAGAAATCCTGCTACTGCTAAATTAGTTTATATGTGTGCCTCTGTGTCTGTACGTGTGCCACATTTTCAGTTGAAAGGCATAATGTAAACTACATGCTGAAATTGTTGAGTGCGGGGAATGGAGGACATTCTCTAAATTCCTGTTGGATTTGCTAAATGAATAAAATGTATAATGGAGTCATTTAAATATATTCCAAAATGTATAACATTATCAAATTTAATTGCTATCCAATTTAATTTATAGGATCTGTGATTTTTATTTTATTTTGTTAATTAATTAACTTATTTTAATTGGAGGGTAATTCTTTAAAATATTTTAGTGGTTTTGCCATACATCAACATGAATCACCCACGGGTGTACATGTTTCCCCATTCTGAGCCCCCCCTACCTCCCTACCCATCCCATCCCTCTAGGTTGTCCCAGAGCACTGACTTTGAGTGCCCTGCTTCATGCATTGAACTTGCACTGGTCATCTATTTTACATACAATAATATACATGTGTCAATGGTATTTTCTCAAATATAGCTGAAGGAAAATAGTTATACCTCTGAAAAATAATGCTCCTGTTTAAAAAAGTATTGCTTTTAGTTATTTTCAGGTTTACATTTGTCAAGAAACTGTTACAGATAGGTGTGATTTCTTCAACAGCATCAATTAATTTTGATTAAACACAACATGCCATTTTATTTTGTAATTTAAGTGCCAGATGTTTAAATACCAGGATTTATTAACTTATCTAATATTTAATAGCCTTCACAGAATCTTGAAATAATAATTGGATAAATCTGAGTAGGATTAAATTAGAATTTCTCTGTAGTAAGCCAAGTAGACTTAACTCATTCTTTTTTGTAAAACTAGTCAAAATAGTTTGTAAAGTATTTTATTTATCTTTCTCTTTGGCAATAAATGCATTTTCTGTTTCTTGTTTATATTCAAAATAATAACAGGTACATTTAAATTAATTACACTTAATTGAATTGCATTTTGCTTACTATTAATTGCTAGTAGTTAGAATAATAGTTTACAATATGCTTATATTAAAGTCCCAATTGATTATGTCATAAAAATAAAATTAAAGCATGTCAGAAAAGTAAGATTTTAATATGTAACTTTCCTTTTTTAAAAACAATTATACAAAAATTTTACTTTATAAAGAACCCTCTAAACTCAAATGTACCTCCAGTTAGTCCCTTAAAAGTGGGGGGATAAAAATAAGTTGAATTTGTAAAAACAGAGAGTAAAATGGTAGTTACCAGGGCCTCGGGGGTGGGCACAAACTTGCAACTAGTGGATAAAATAAATCTAACCTGGTGACTATAGATGACAATGTTGTATTATAAATATCAAACCTACTAAGAGAGATTGGATCTTAGTTATTCTCAACTGCAAAAAAGACATAATTTGTGACCTAATAAGGGTAGTAGCTAAGGTTAATAATGACAGTTACTGCAATGTATAAATGTATCAAATCAAAATGATGTATACTTTAAACTTATATAATGTTATATGTCAGATATATTTCAATGAAAAAAGTCCTCACTGAATCATATGAAACACAATTCACAGGAAAACAGCATGTAGGCTTCCTGGTTAAACCTACACTTCTGGACAGGGGATTAAAAAATGTGGATTATCTAAAGAAAAAAAAAATTCTGTTAATCATTCCATTTTTCGAACATCAGTTGAATCACTTGGTTCATATCAAAACAGCTGACAGTGAAACCTACCAGTAGACAAGTTTCAGTCGTGTGCATGAGAGTCTCCTGTCAGCTTTTTGTGAATCTTTTAAATATGTGTGCTAGTCTATGGTGGTTAATTCTATGTGTCAAGTTGATTGGGCTAAGGGATGCCTAGAATGCTGGTAAAGAATTCCTTTATTTCTGGATTTGTCTGTAGTGGTATCTATAGCATAGATTAGCATTTGAATTGGTAGACTGAGTAAATATATATACTACTATGGTATGTGTGTATATATATCTATATATATATATACATACTATATACATATATGTGTGTGTGTATATATATATATATCTACCTCTGTATGTATATTTTTACAACAGTATTTTGGTTTATGGTTTTTCCCCTAGAATTAGAATAGATGGAAATAAATACTTTATTCAGATAACTTCTAATGTCCTTTATTACAACCTTTGAATTCTGGAACTATATGAATAATTCAATGATAAACATTATAAAATAGAGCTATTACAGATAAAAAGTTCATTTCATGTTAAAGCTACATTGTTTTAAATGTGTTTTCACAACAATTCAAAATTAAAGAAATATTTTCAGTCAAACATGAAATTCATTTTATGGGGAAAAAAGGGTTTAAATAATGTGCTAAAATGTTTATAGTAATAAATGTATGTATATTCATTCTATTCATGGAGAAAAACAAATGTGACTCTTCCATTTTTTTCCAATATTAGAGGTGACCTTATTTTTACTTACATCCTTTTATTGTTGTTATATTTTTTCTGTGATTATCATCACAGACTCACAAATATAGTATATTTAAAAATACTGCACAACACTTTGATATGAAGATAGATGAAGACTTACTTATTTTTAGTGTTTACCTCTCTGAGACAAAATGCACAACCTTGTGTGATCATAGTGTCAAGATGCATATTATATAAATGCAATGTTTCTGTAATTTAATCATTTTTAAAATACTCTTCATTATGCAGAAGAAGACTCAAAACACCGTATTACCAATGGACTAGATAACGTAATGATAGTCAGAATCCTTAAATCCATTGTTGGAGAGATCATTTTATCAAAACTCAGTACTGATTTCAAAACATTGAGATGATACCTACCACAGTAGTTTTGTTTTTAATTTGTGTGAGGTAAAGTTTAAGGCCCAGTATTATTTATAATGTTATCCAATTACCTGAATTAAAATACTGTTAACAAGTTCTTAGGAAATAGACTATTTTTTCAAGTTTATTACATTAGTTGATGAAAGATACTTTTTATTTAAGTAGGAACTTTTTTGCTTGTCCAAATATCTATAAGATACCTTTTCTTTCTTTGTCTCCAAGCTAACTCAGAAAGAATGCATTATGATGAGGAGAGCTAGATCCTTATGTTTCATTACAGTCCCTGTCAACAAGTCTGTAGATTAAGAATGATGAAGATTGCTTAGTATATTTGTTGCATGAGTTGGGGAAGCAAGGATTTAGGTCATAGTAAAAGCGTCTGCCTATAATGTGGGAGACCCGGCTTCAATCCCTGGGTCAGGAAGATCTCCTGGAGAAGGAAATGGCACCCCACTCCAGTATTCTTGCCTGGAAAATCCCATGGGCAGAGGAGCCTGGTAGGCTACAGTCCATGGGGTCACAAAGAGTCAGACACAACTGAGCGACTTCATTTTCTCTTTGTAATACGAAAATTTCAGATATTATGTGCTTAGCAATGAATAGGGGCTTCCCAGGTTATTCAGTGGTAAAGAAGCTACTTGCCCATGCAGGAGATGCAGGTTTAATCCGATTCAGTGGTAAAGGAGCTGATTGCCCATGCCCACTCCAGTATTCTTGCCTGAAAAATTCCATGGACAGAAAAGTCTGGAAGGCTACTCACACACATAGCACATGAATAAGATAATATGTAATTGCTCAGTTTTATGAGGTGAGCTGGACCTTTGGGGATGATCAGCTTCTTATTAAATAGATATAAGTGGCTAAAGTATTATGATAGGAAGGCAGTTGATTTGGTGCGAGGGAATTCGACAACCATGGCATGTGCTCTGTGAAAGTATCCCTGTCTGTATTAGGCAAAGTCTGATCCATTTTGTGGGCTCCCCTGGTGGCTCAGATGCAATCTAATACCAACTTCCTTTTAGGAAAATGCTCCACTTTTTTATTTAACAGGGAAAGACAAATGTCTGTAGTTAAAAAAAAAAATTTGAAAGCATGCACTAACAATTTGTGTAAGTCCATGAGTAGATGAAATGAAATAACATATATCTAATTTAGTGATATAATTGACATACGGAGCATCAAATGAGGTAAATAATAAGAAACAGTACTATAGCTAATTTATGGAGAGCTTAGATTATCTTCTCTCAAATATTCATCAGTTGGACATACAGGGATATTTGCATAGTGGAAACCATGGACTATATTAGTATTTTTTGAAGAAAATAAAAGGTGGAACTATTGCCATTAGAGCTTTTCCTGCTCTTTTATACAATATATTTAATTAGATAACTTTACCTATAATGATATATATAAAATGTGATCCAGATACAAGCCAAAGAGAAAGTATTAGAAAATGACTGGAAACTTACTTGTAGTATCCATTGAAATTCTCATATATTGCACTGTGAATAATCAGTAATATTTACTGAGGTAATGTGAAACTATTTAAGAAATAATTTGACCAAAAAGAAGAATAAAAGAGGTAGATACTTTGATAACTTGACACAGAAAATGCACTTCCTTAAACTACTGGGAACGTATGTATGCAATATAAAGTTAAGGATTTAAAATATACTTATTAAAAGAAAATAATATTCAGTACAAATATCTGTGTATGTAAACACTGACTGCTGAAAGATAAGATTTTTAAATTGTTAATAAAAATTATTCACACAATACTAAGGAAACATTATATAAAGCTGTACTCAGTAAGCAGGGCACACTAGGAGGAGGGTAGGCAGACATCAGGAAGGGCTGATGAAGTTTCTGTTCAAAAGCTGTATGTTATGTTGTAAGAAGAAAATCTCATCTAAAATTCATGGCCTACTAAAAGCTAGCAAGAGGAAGTGTAAGATTTACAATTCTAGACATTGCTCATCTCTTAAATGCTCACTGATATAGAAGAGCAGGGAAGTAAAAGCAATGGCCCACCAACTAATAAGGGGGAAATGAGAGGTCAGATCTGAAAGGAAAGAAAATAGAACTCTGAGAAGCTGAAGCAGCTGAAATGAAAGTGACGGACCAGAGTAATTTATATACATGTCAGCACTAAACAAATAAAAAATGTATAAATAGATAAATAAATAAAAAGAAAGGGAAAGATGGCACAAAGACAAACATATAGTGAAGAAGAGAAAAGTAAATTACATTAAAGTAAGATTATTAGTCCAAGTGAAAATAGTTTTAACTTTAGGAATTAGACTTGTGTGTGTATGTGTACATGTATATATGCTTATACATATATATGTGTGTGTGCACGTATACATATACACACATACAAAATGAAGTAGATACCAATTCAAAAGAAATTAAGAGTAGAGTTTTATGTATATATTTATATATATATAGAGAGAGTTTTATAGATATAGATAGAGTCTATATATATATGTGCATATATATATATATATATATATATAAACAGGTATGGATATACGTATATACATTAGCATACGCATACACATATGTGTTGGGAAGATTCCCTGGAGAAGGAAATGGCAATCCACTTCAGTATTCTTGCCTGGAAAATCCCTTGGGCAGAGTATCTAACAGGCTACAGTCCATGGGGTTGCAAAGAGTCAGACATGACTGAGAGATTAACACTTTCACTTTCACTATGCATACATGTAAGTATGGGTATACTTATGTATGAGTGTGTGTATATACACACATGACCTTTTCATATACAATTGAACATGCTTTCCATCAGCCTGCTTCAACTCTTTCAAGCCTTCTTACCCAGACCTATTTTTTCATAGCAACTACCACTTTTTAAGTCAGTGTATAAGTTATATATACATTTTGTTTTCTTTTTTATTGAAAACAAATAAAAAACGTATCCCAAGGACCTTGAGTGTTTTCTGGTCCTCAATAAGATTTACTTTTATGAATAAATAATTTAATAGCAACATACTAGCTGCTGAGGCTTCCCAGGTGGCACAGTGGTAAAGCATCTACCTGCCAGTGAAGAAGACACAGGAGATGCTGGTTTGGTCCCTGAGTTGGCAAGATCCCCTAGAGCAGGAACTGGCAACCCACTCCGATATTCTTGCCACTCCAATATTCTTGCCTGGAATTTCCAAGAACAGAGGAGCCTGGTGGGTCCATGGGGTCACAAAGAATCAGACATGACTGAGCTACTTAGTTTGCATGATAAGCAGTTGACAGAGGTATTTAGTAGAAATAAAACGTAAGTCTCCTGTGGATAGTTACACTAGAATGTGGTTCACAATGTCTGCTCTGTGAACAATTGCTATGATACAATATTTGCCAGTCTAAATGTAAATGCAAAAGACATCAGCAGTGTAGTTAGTTTTCCATAGTATTCCATAGTATACAGTTGAAGTTTCTATTTTATTATAACATTAATTTATTTTTACCCTTCATAGTAATAAAATTACTCCTTATTGTAAAATTATAAATTGAAGAAAGTAGGGAAAACCACTAGACCATGCAGGTATGACCTGAATTAAATCCCTTACTATTATACGGTGGAAGTGACAAATAGATTCAAGGAATTAAATCTGACAGAGTGCCTGAAGAACTATGGATGGAGATTCATGACATTGTAAGGAGGCAGTGATTAAGATCATCATCAAGAAAAAGAAATGTAAAAAGGCAAAATGGATGTCTAAAAAGGCCATTCAAAGAACTGAGTGAAGAAGAGAAGCTAAAGGCAAAGGAGAAAAGGAAAGACATGCCAATCTGAATTCAGAAGATATTAAGAAAAGGTGACAAGAATACACAGAAGAACTATACAAAAAAGATCTTAATGACCCAGATAACTATGATGTATGATCACTCACCTAGAGTCAGATATCCTGGAGCGTGAAGTAAAGTGGGCCTTAGGAAGAAGCATCATTATGAACAAAGCTGGTAGACATGATGGAATTCCAGTTGAGCTATTTCAAATTCTAAAATATTATGCTGTGAAAGTGCTGTACTCAATATGCCAGCAACTTTGAAAAACTCAGCAGTGGCCACAGGACCAGAAAAGTTCAGTTTTCATTCTAATACCAAAGAAAGGCAATGTCAAAGAATGTTCAAACTACCACACAATTGCACTCATCTCGCACACTAGCAAAGTAATACTCAAAATTCTCCAAGCCAGGCTTCAACAGTACATGAACCATGAACTTCCAGATGTTCAAACTGGATTTAGAAAAGGCAGAGAACCAGAGATCAAATTGCCAACATCCTCTGGATTATCAAAAAAGCAAGAGAGTTAGAGAAAAACATCTACTTCTGCTTTATTGACTATGCCAAAGCCTATGACTTTGTGGATCACAACAAACTGTGGAAAATTATTCAGGAAATGGGAATACCAAACCACCTTATCTGTCTTTTGAGACATTTGTATGCAGGACAAGCAAAAACAGTTAGAACCAAACAGGAAACAATGGACTGGTTCAAATTGGGAAAAGAGTATGTCAAGGTTGTAAACTGTAACCCTGCTTATTTAACTTATATGCAGAGTACATCATGTGAAATGCCGGGCTGGATGAAGCACAAGGTGGAATCAAGATTGCCAGGAGAAATATCAATACCCTCACGTATGCAGATTGCACCATCATTATGACAGAAACAAAAGAGGAACTGAAGAGCCTCTTGATGAAGGTGAAAGAGGACAGTGAAAACCTGATTTAAAACTCAACATTCAATAAATGAAGATCTTGGCATCCGGTCCCATCACTTCAAGGGCAAATAGATGGGGAAACAGTGGAAACAGTAACAGATTTTATTTTTGTGGGCTCCAACATCACTGCAGATAGTGACTGCTGCCATGAAATTAAAAGACACTATCTCCTTGGAATAAAAGTTATGACAAACCTATACAGCTTATTGAAAAGCAGAGACATTACCTTGCTGACAAAAGTCCATCTAGGCAAAGTTATGGTTTTTCCAGTAGTCATGTATGCATGTGAGAGTTGGACCATAAGAAAGAGCTCAATGCCAAAGAATTGATGCTTTTAAACTATGGTGTTGGAGAAGACTCTTGAGAGTCTCTTGTACTAGGAGATCCAACCAGTCCATCCTAAAGGAGATCGGTCCTGTGTGTTCATTGGAAGGACTGATGCTGAAGCTGAAACTCCAATACTTTGGCCACCTCATGTGAAGAGTTGACTCATTGTAAGAGACCCTGATGCTGGGAAAGATTGAAGGCAGAAAGAGAAGTAAATGACAGAGGATGAGATGATTGGATGGCATTACCAACTTGTTGGACATGAATTTGAGCAAGCTCTGAGAGTTGGTGATGGACAGGGAAGCCTGGTGTGCTGCAGTTAATGGGGTCACAAAGAGTCAGACATGACTGAGACTAAACTGACTAATAAAATGCTTGTGCTTTCTGAAAATGTTAGCTATTGTGAGGAAATGATGACATTTTATTGTAGGTATAGATATATTACAACATAAAAAATATGTATCATGTATCCATCAGCATTTTTAATTCTACTGATTTGTGACAGAATTACATTTGGGGCTTGTGTGGTCCAAGAGTAGTTTTCAGAGCTTTGACTGGTACTGCATAAGGAAAAGGTACAGGAAGCCATTTAGCAATGAAATCTCTGAATTTTACTGGAAACTTGAAGGGAGGTCCTTCTTAATTCTTCTCAATCTGCACATAGGCCAATCCAAGTAGGGATATGGAACAAAATACCTGGAAATAACCATTGCCACACACTGAGGAAGAGTAAGCTACTTTGACTTAGAGTTGACTCCAAGAAAGCCAGGCTTAAATATTATATTAGTTATCCCTGATAGTCTAGAAGATAGAGCATGCACAGGATTGCATCCACTAAGGAGTAGTCTCAAAGCTATGGGGGAAAGAAAGCATTTGGGAGCAAAAAAAGTAAATCCTCTAAGTGTAACAGAAAACTCCAAGTACATAACACATCCGACTGTAAAGGCAAAAATCTTAACAGGCTAAATGAGCATAAGCACAATCTTTGGCCAATAAGTAGATGATGATCGTTCAGAGATGACCACTAAGCAGCTAATCTGAGATTAAAAACAAAGGTGAGAAAAAATGGTGGAAGAACATCAGAAGCTGCACATTGAAGGGGAAATATGCTTCACAAAACTATTCATCTAAGTCAGTAAATATGTAAATAATCAGTGAAGAATACCACAACAGCAGCTACATGGAGGAAGGGATCAGCAGCCACAGTAGCAAAGATACATTTTTCTAAATGTCCAGTTTTCAATTTAAAAAATTTTACAAGACAGGCAAACATAAAAGTTTCATTAAACAGGAAAATAATAGATGATAGAAATTGCTTTTGAAGGAGCCAAGAGCACTGCAGCCAAGGGTCCCACATCTCAGGCCTGTCTCAAAAGAAACAAATATCTAGGCTGAGGCAGTGAATGCCCTCTCTCTCTTCCACCATATCGACAATCTGAAGTCACCTGGAAATCTGGAAGTCGTGGGAGAGACCACAGAACCGCAAGTAGAAAATGAGTGGCTTTCTTTCCCTGCTTGGAGAGAAGCTGCTCCAGTGAGCTGCCAAATGAAGGAGCCAAGGTATAGGCCTTAAGTGACAGAGAACTCAAAACAGCTATTATGAACATTTCACAGAATGAGAGAACATCATTCCTTAGTAAGTAAAAACAGTCTGATGACCACATCTCATCAAATACAGAATATAAAGATACTGAAAGTTTTAAAAATTAACAAAACTAAAATTCTGGAGTTGGAATTTGTAATTTACTTATTGAAAAAATTATTGAATTTGCAATTTATTTATTGAAAAATTCCTGGAGACATTCTCTAGTAGATTTCATCAGACAGATTAAGTGATCTTGAAAAGATGAATAGAGACTATACAACCTGAAAATCAGAAAGAAAAAAATAATAATAAAGAAAGTCTAAGAGAAATATGGAACATCATTAAGCACACCACCTTATGCATAATAGGAGTATCAAAATGACAGGAAAGGAAGATACATCATTTTTCTAAACTTACAGCTAAAGACTTACTAAACTTGATGAAAAACATTAATCTATATGTACATGAAACCCAACAAACTCCAAATAAGACAATTCAAAAGAATAGCAAAATCTACCAACATAATTAGTATTAGAATAGAAGCTACTTCAGGTAACAGCAGAATACACATTCTTCTCAAACTCATACAGAATATTCACCAAGAGACCGCATCTTGGGCCATAAAACACACCTTAACAAATTTAAAATAATAAGTTTCAAGAGAAATAAAAAATAGTTTTAACAGATAAAAAAATAAAATACAGCTTCAAGATGTTGCCAGATATAGCAAAAGCAGCACTTATCAATCACTGAATTCATCTATTAGAAAAGAAGAAATATATAAAATAAAAAGCTTCTGCTTAAGATACTAGAAAAGGAAGTCAAATTAAATCCAAAGTAAAGAACAGAAAATAAATAATAGTCGTGTCCGACTCTTTGCAACCCCGTGGACTGTAGCCCACCAGGCTCCTTCATCCATGGGATTCTCCAGGCAAGAATACTGGAGTGGGTTGCCATTTCCTTCTCTTAATAAAAGTTAGAGCAGAACAAAGAAATTGAAAACAGAAAATCAGTAGAGAAATTCAATGAACACAAGAGCTGCTGCTGCTGCTGCTGCTGCTGCTGCTGCTAAGTCACTTCAGTCGTGTCCGACTCTGTGCAACCCCATAGACGCCAGCCCACCAGGCTCCCCCGTCCCTGGGATTCTCCAGGCAAGAACACTGGAGTGGGTTGCCATTTCCTTCTCCTGTTTTTTTGAAAAGATCAGCAAAATCAATGAAACAGGCTAAGAGAGCGAGAGGAAAGACACAAATCACTGATAGAAAAAATGTGACCATTGCTATCAATTTCATTGATATTTAAAAGATATTACCAAATATTAAGAACTTTGTGCCCCAAAATTTGATCAGCTAGATGAAATGGACCAATCCCTTGAAATACACAGTCTACCAAAATTCACACAAGAAGAAATGGATTATTGAATAGGTCTATACCTATTAAGGAAGTTGAATTAATTAGCTAATTACCTTATAAAACAAGATGAGTTTATTGATAATTTCTATCAAACAGTTGGATTAGAAATTATGTTGATTTTCCAACCTTTCTTCCATAAAATAGAAGCCAAGAGAAAACTTCCTAACTCTTTCATTGAGGCCAGCAATACCTTAATATTCCAACCTAAGAAGACATGACAAGAAAGGAAAATCAAAAACTAATATCTCTCATGATAAATGCAAACATCCTCAGTAAATATTAGCAAAATTATTCCAAGAATGTATAAAAAGAATTATATACCACAACAAATAGAATAGATAGGAAAGGATGTTTCATTTCTTGAAAATCAGTTCACGTGCTCCATAAAATCAACAAACTAAAGGATAAAAATTATGACTATGTTAATAGATGAGCCTTAAAAACATTATTTAAATGAAATAATCTAGTCACAAAAGATTAGACTTCATAGTGTAAAATTACATTTATATTAAATGTCTAGAATAGGCAAATCTATAGAGATAGAAAGCAGATTAGTGGTTTCTCAACCCTAGAGGGGTGGGCAGAATAAATGACTGTCAGTGTGTGTGGAGTTTCTTGCAGAGGAAAATAAATCTTCTAAATTCAAATTGTGGGGATAATTGCACAGACTAGTGAATACATTAAAAGTCAATTTGGTACATTAAATAAAGGTTGTATGGTATATGAAATTGTATCTTAGGCTCTCAAAAAGAAAGCATTACCAGAAGATTGTATGTCTTATTCATTTTTTGGAAAAACTTGCTCTTAATTTTATTTGATATTTGGTTTCCCTCCTTTTTTACTTAATTACTTCAAATTTGTTTTAATAAAACTCAATTTCCACGTTGTGTTCATTTTGCTATTCTTTTTAAACATTAATGCTTAAGACTAAACATTTTATTGAAGTATGCTCATCTTTTGATTCTTTCACTTGTCCACAGAAAAAAAAAGAAAACACTGTACATTTTCCTTTGAATAGAGTTTTTGTCTATATAACATAATGTGTGTGTATGTTCAGTTGCTGTCATGTACAACTCTTTGCAACCCCATGGACTATAGTGCTCCAGGCTCCTCTGTCCATGGTATTTCCCAGGCAAGAATACCGGAGTAGGTTGCCATTTCCTCCTCCAAGGGATCTTCCTGTCAGGGATCAAACTTGCTTCTCCTACATTATCATGTGGATTCTTTACCACTTGAGCCCCCTGGAAAGCCCATATAGCATAATATTTCATCTAAATTTTTCAATGACTTAATAATTTTAATTTTGCTTGATTGCTTTCCCTTGATTTTGACTTGATTCAATAGTTATTCAGAAAGCTGTATTTTTATTTAATTTTCAAGAGGATAATTTTTAAAAAATTATTGTCACTACCAGTTTTCAAATATCCACTGAAAATACCATGATCTGTGATGTACATTTTCCCATCTAACAAATTAGTGTTTGTATTCAAGGATATGAGTAATTTTTAAATAAATATTCCATGTGAATCACATTATGTAATGAAATGACATCAGTCCAGGTTCGAGGCATGATACAGGATGCTCGGGGCTGGTGCACTGGAATGACCCAGAGGGATGGTATGGGGAGGGAGGTGGGAGGGGGGCTCAGGATGGGGAACACGTGTACACATGTTTGATGTATGGCAAAACCAATACAATAGTGTAAAGTAATTAGCCTCCAATTAAAATAAATAAATTTATATTTAAAAAATCTGGTAACGATAACCTTATATGCAAGACAGCAAAAGCTACACAGATGTATAGAACAGTCTTTTGGACTCTATGGGAGAGAGAGAGGGTGGGATGATTTGGGAGAATGGCATTGAAACAGGTATAATATCATATAAGAAACGAATCGTCAGTCCAGGTTCGATGCAGGATACAGGATGCCTGGGGCTGGTGTACTGGGATCACCCAGAAGGATGGTACGTGGAGGGAGGTGGGAGGGGGGTTCAGGATGGGGAACATGTGTACACCCATGGCGGATTTATGTTGATGTATGGCAAACCAATACAATATTGTAAAGTAATTACCCTCCAATTAAAATAAATAAATTTAAATTAAAAAAAAAATTTTTTTTAAAGCATTTTGGACCAATATTTCCCAAAAGTTTAAACTTATTAGAGATTAATCAAATCATGAAAGAACTACATATTAGTAAAAGTATAGAAATGAGGAAATAATCTGTTGATAATTTGCAAATAGAGTAATGTAGCCTGATGTGGAAAGATAGGAAAATCTCTCTCTTCTGTAAATGACACATCTATACCTTGCTCTTAATATGTGGAAAATTTGGAGAGAAATTGCCATCTATGCCCTGAGGTGTTCACCTCAGTGGCATAGCCTTCAACTGAGATCTAAGTGTGATTCAGAAAAGAATGTCAGGTCCGTCAATCCTTAGACATCTGGATATGTAACAGTAATTCCTTTCCCTGAGTCCAGCTGAACACTCTATGACAGAGATTTAGGTTCATTATGAGTATAAAATTGAGCAAATTTTAATGCAAGTTCATAGAAAATGCCAAGAACTGGCAGTGCTATTTTTATACCAATTTTAATTAGGAAATCAAAATAAGCAGATTTGATGGCACCCCACTCCAGTACTCTTGCCTGGAAAATCCCATGGACGGAGGAGCCTGGTAGGCTGCAGTCCATGGGGTCGCTAAGAGTCGGACACGACTGAGTGATTTCACTTTCACTTTTCACTTTCATGCATTGAAGGAAATGGCAACCCACTCCAGTATTCTTGCCTGGAGAATCCCAGGGATGGGAGAGCCCGGTGGGCTGCCGCCTATGGGATCGCACAGAGTCGGACACGACTGACGCGACTTAGCAGCAGCAGCAGCAGCAGCAGCAGCAGCAGTGTCACTCAAGGAGACCTTCTTTGCCAGGCTTTTACAAGTATTACGGGACAAAATTTTGTATTATAAGTCAGCCAATGAAATTGAATGAATATTGTTTACATCTCATTCTTTATATTTAGTATCAGTTGTTTTCTATTGATAAAATTTATCCTTACTCTATTTTCAGTTAGCTTCTGGCTTGCAAGAAAAAAAAAGTTACTTGATCTGACTATTGCATAAAGTTATTTCTATTCTAAAATATTCATAAGTCTCTCATGGGTGATTGCAGTGAATGACAATGTTTTCTTAACTAGATCAGGCTTAGCAGTACTTACAGAAAGGAATGTATCCAAGCTTAACTAAGATAGGGGTAGCTATCTTTTGTTTGACAAAAATATTATGACAGACAAATATTTAGTGTTTTCTTAATATTTCACTGACTGGGTAAAACATTCAGATGTTAAAATAGGGAACATTTATAGAATATTTTTGCAAAAGCTAAAAACTAAATATACAAATTAAAATTATAGAAATATATGATTTCACCAATATAAGGGCTTTTACTCTACTTTTCCTTATTCTGAGTTCTATAATATCTTAGCTAATGCCATTTTCTGTTCCGTATATATTTTATAATATTGCATAGTAAGTTAAAGTCAAGGATGGTAACCATTTCTTAGTAAATGAAGCCAATTCTAAAACTCAAACTTAAAAGCATTTTTTACAGATGTTGAGAATATTTGAGAGGAATGTAATAAAGGAACAGAATGGGCTAATTTTCTTAGAAAAAAATATGATATAGCTTAGTATCATATAGCAGAAAATAAAGAGTGAAAGTAATAAGAAATTAAAATCAATTTTAAAAATTCAAAGAAACTTCTCAGTTAAATGTTAACATTTAAAATTTTTTAATATAACTGAAATTGTTTAGAGTAAGAACACTACTGTAACTGTAACATCTTCAGTTCTCAGAACTCTGAAATTCAATTATATTGAGTGCCTAAATAGCAGCACACAAATAGTAACAGTTTTAGAATTAAGCGACCAGTTTCCAAATATGATAACTCTCTACATCTACTCATTATCCTCTGCATTAAGAAAGTTTGTTATGAGTATTATTTCAAAGTATTTGTTAGTTATGGGTGTATTCCTCATTTTCTTAGTGTGGAAAGCTCTAAGATAATCTTAGTTATTTCCTAAAGTTAAAGGCAAAGGAGAAAAGGAAAGACATACCCATCTGAATGCAGAGTTCCAAAGAATAGAAAGGGGAGATAAGAAAGTCTTCCTAAGTGATCAATGCAAAGAAATAGAGGAAAGCAAAAGAAGGGAAAGGCTAGAGATCTTTTCAAGAAAATTAGACATATTAATTAAACATTTCATGCAAAGATGGGCACAATAAAGGAGAGAAACAGTATGGACCTAACAGAAGCAGAAGGTATTAAGAAGAAGTGGCAAAAATATACAGAAGAACTATACAAAAAAAGATCTTAATGACACAGATAACCACGATAGTGTGATCACTCACCTAGAACCAGAAATCTTGGAGTCCAAAGTCAAATGGGCTTTAGGAAACATGACTATGAACAAAGCTAGTGGAAGTGTTGGAATTCCAGTTGAGCTATTTCAGATCCTAAAAGACAATTCTGTGAAACTGCTGCACTCAGTATGCCAACAAATTTGGAAAACTCAGCAGTGGCCACGGCACTGGAAAAGGTCAGTTTTCATTCCAATCACAAAGAAAAGTAATGCCAAAGAATGTTCAAACTACAGCACAATTGCACTCTTTTCAAACAGTAGCAAAGCAACGGTCAAACTTCTCCAAGCTAGGCTTCAACAGTATGTGAACGAAGAAGTTTCAGATGTTCAAGCTGAATTTAGAAAAGGCAGAGGAAGCAGAGATCAAATTGCCAACATCTGTTGGATCATAGGAAAAGCAAGACAATTCCAGAAAAACATCTACTTCTGCTTCATAGACTATTGTAAAGCATTTGACTCTGTGGCTCACAAAAAATTGTGGAAAATTCTTAAAGTAATGGGAATACCAGACCACCTTACCTGCCACCTGAGAAACCTGTTTTCAGGTCAAGAAGCAACAGTTAGAACCAGATGTGGAACAATGGACTGCTTCCAAATTGGGAAAGGAGTATGTCAAGGCTGTATATTGCCACCCTGTTTATTTAACTTATGTGCAGAGTACATCATGGGAATACTGGCTGGATGAAGCACAAGCTGGAATCAAGATTGCCAAGGGAAATATTAATGACCTCAAATATGCAGATGACACCACCCTTATGGCAGAAAGTGAAGAGGAACTAAAGAGCCTCTTGGTGAAAGTGAAAGAGGAGGGGTGAAAAAACTGGCTTAAAACTCAAAATTCAAGAAATGAAGATCATGGGATCCTGTCCCATCACTTCATGGAATGTAGATGGAGAAACAATGGAAAAAGTGACAGACTTTATTTTCTTGGGTCCCAAAATCACTGCAGATGGTGACTACGGACATGAATTTAAAAGACACTTGCTCCTTTGAAGACAAAGATTTGTCTATGACAAACCTAGGCAGCATAGTAAAAAGCAGAGACATTACTTTGCCAACAAAGTTCCATTTAGTCTAAGCTATGGTTTTTCCAGTGGTCATGTATGGATGTAAGAATTGGACCATAAAGAAGGCTGAACACCAAAGAATTGATGCTTTTGAATTATGGTGTTGGAGAAGACTCCTGAGAGTTCCTTGGACTGCAAGATTAAGCCAGTCAATCCTAAAGGAAATCAGTCCTGAATATTCACTGGAAGGACTGATGCTGAAGCTCCAATATTTTGACCACCTGCTGTGAAGAACTGACTCATTGTAAAAGACCCTGATGCTGGGAAAGATTGAAGGCAGGAGGAGAAGGGGACGATGGAGGACTAGATGGTTGGATTTCATCACTGACTCAATGGACAGGAGTTTGAGTAAGATCCAGGAGATGGTGAAGGACAGGGAAGCCCATTGTGTTGCAATCCATGGGGTCACAAAGAATTGGACACGACTGAGCAAATGAACTGAAGTGAACATTTCAATTAAAAAAAAAAAACAGAATCTATACAAATAAAAAGGGGTTAAGTTTCAGAAATATTATGTTTATGAGAGTTTTCTGAAACCAATACTATGTTATGTGCATCTAGTTTTTTGTTATAACAACATGCAATAGGAAATGAGTAAGCAAACCAGTTTCCATATTAAATATAAATGCATCTCAGAGTATATTTTGCATGTTAAACTTCAAATACATATCAGTTGTTTTTTAAATATCAGTTTTTATTTAGAGGAAAAGGTGAGACAACTCTCAGTCGACAAAAGACAAAATGAAAGAAAAATAACAGAAAGAGAAAGGAAATTGAAACTTTTACTGATTCATACAAGTTCAGGTAAAAGTGATACATGACCAAACACTTCATCATTATTTTAGGCAATTAGAAAAAAAAGATATAGGCAAACAAAAACCAGTAAGCCAAAAACTAAAAAGTTCTATATACAAGTACAAAAATTATACAATACCACAGACTCCTATCTGCAAATAATAAACACCGTGAGCATAGCTGATAAAGTTCAATTTTTTAATGCCAAATTTTTTTATGTATAATACAAATAAGAGTTTGATTAACCATACAAACAAAAGAGATATAGTATATGAGTTTAGAAAGCAAAACACTTACTTTCTCTTCTATGAAGAATTGTTTGAAAATTGTACATTGATCATTGCTATGAAAACTGGACTTTGAAGAACTAAATAAAAACCATTAACTCAAGAATAAGAAATCCGGTATATGAGTACTAAAAATTCAGTGGAGAGTACTAAACATTTTTATGGTAATAAATCTGAACATAAAATTTAGTTTTCAGAAAATGTGATTTGCAATGTAAGAGTAATATCAATGTAAGAAGACACATTTAACTACCTATATTTTATAATTTATGATCATTACAGACAATATTCTTCAATTACAATTCTTTCTAAGAAAACAATATAATGTGAATGACTGAAAGAATAGGAAAATTGTGCCTTTATATGGTGATGTATACCATTCATACAAAAGTACTAGAAGTAAGTATGAATTATGATATATCTTTATAGCAAAATTATATCAAGGTTATTTTCTTTTTTATGATTTTTATATCTTTGAATTTCTTGAACAAGTATTTTGCTTACAATAAAACATCCAGTAAATGTAATTTTTAAAAGTAGAAACAATGAATAATGGGCTGGAGTTAGATTCTTGATTATCTTACATGAAAAATTGAAAACTGCATTTTACTTCACGGTATGTAGAGTAATTGTATATTTTTGAAAAAGAGGACTACTTAATCAGAAATGTAATTCAAGGAGAAAAATCTGTCTACAGCAAATGAAAGAGTTTTGAGTCATAAAATATATTTCAGACATTTTGTGTGTGTGTGTGAACAATCCAGGTAAAATATATAGAAGACTTGAAGTGTGGCAGTAATGATAAAAATAAGAAATTGAAACTGAAGAGAGTGAAGAAGTAGAAGTGTCAGAAACTGGCACTCGATTATATAAAGGTTAGAGGGTGAATGAGAGGTCAAAACCTGACTTTAAGATTTTTACTCCAGTGACAGAAAGAATTGCAAAGCTATTAACAAAGATGAGGAATGGGAGAGAAGCAGACATGAAGATAAAAGAAGAGATAAAATGCTTAAAATGTAACGATATCATCTGTCACTAGATCTATCTTAGTATTGAATAAAATTATATCCGAAGGTTGTTAGTATCGATTAAGTGAATTTTTTTTAAAAAATTGTTTTGACAGTTTTGGAGAAAAGTAGAATTGCTGAGGTCTTTGATGAGTTCCAGAAATCTGAAATTCTGAGTATGTTTCATAACCAAGTGAACCATCTATCATGTTTCCTACTGTGTCATATTAAAAAAAACCGCAAAAGTTCACATTTTTTTCTCACTAGGAACAGAAGGTAGAACCAACAGTGTGTTGTTTTCTCCAGCAGTTTTGTTAGAAAAATGCTGCTTTCACTGGGAAGTAAACACTTTAGAAATTCAATGTCAGCCATGTTATTATCAATACGTGCCTTAGTTATGAACTCACCTTCAAAACAAAAAAAAGCCACTCATATAAAACATCTCATAAAATAAATTATCAAACAAGTACATTTTATTTGTATTTATGTGTGCAAAAGTCACCATTATCATCACAAAAAGTTTTCATTAAGTACACGCATACATTTAATTGCCCTACATGTTTTGCAAAAAAGTTGGCCCTGGTTCACTCTGATTTGTAGCTGCATGCCAGGCTCCCCTGTCCTTCCAGGAAATAGTGAAGGACAGGACAAAGAATCAAATACAACTTAGTGACTGAACAACAACAAGCCTACACAAAATTGCAAGCCTTATTCTTTTTTTTTTAAAAAAGATAATATTTCAAATATCTATGTTTTTGTTGAGAATTATGCATAAGATTGGAGCAAATCTTTAAAAATTAATCAGGAAAAAATGGACAAACTCAGTAGGGAGATATAAATCAGTTAGATTCTGTAATAAACCTTTGAATGAGTCCAGCAAAAGGAAGAATTGAAAAGATGGTTACATAGATCTAATGCTTAGCAGCACTGCTAAGAAATGATCTGCCACTCTTAACAACAGTTAATAGACAAGTTAATTTTTCTCACTAGCTTAAAAGCCCATTGGAAAATGAAAAGGATATTGTGATACTATATTTTATTATATACATGAATCTGAAAAGTCAGACAAAAATATAATAAAAAATAACAAGAGTTTTATTTGTGGTTCCTTGTGAAATTATAGTGAAACTTAATCAAGAACATATTAGTAAATAAGAAATGCTCAAGTTTCCTCATAGAGGTAGAACACAATTATTACTATCTACTCTGTCACTCCATATATAACTAAAGCACTATACAAAAGCAATTGATGGGCATAAAAAATAGCCTGAGTGTCTAAATGAATAGAAGAGATGAGTGATTTATATTCTGTTTAATCTTGAATTTTAGTGCATATTATTTGTTCTAAGCCTTTGAAAAATGCTCATTTTGATGTTGCATATGTAAACACATACCTTTAATAATTGATTTCTTTCATCACTAGAGCTCCACTGTTGAATGGAAATTTTATTCTCATTAAACCTTTTAAGAAGACATTTAAAATATATAAAACCAGGGCAATATTTAAGGTCTTGTGTTCAGCAGTAAGAAAAGTAAAGTTACATCTACACATCTAGAAATTTTTAATTATTTCTTCACTGTTCAGCTATGAACAGTGAAAGTGATTCCTTAATGTTTTATTCCTATAATTCCTTTAACTATACAAAGTTCATCCTAGGTGTCAATACGGGTTTATACTGAATAAATATATTTGCATGCTATAAAATATATCATCTATAACTTCATATATCTTACTATACAGATGTCAACTTACTGGATTTCTTTCTCTAGTTCTATAATACAATTAAAAAATAGAAGACATATAAATTTTAATGAATTCTTTCTTATAACAATTGATATATGTCTACCAATATCCCTCTTTGGGAGGAACACTATTTGTGTTCTTATAAACATAAGTTCTTATGTTTTTATAAACTTTAATTTATAAGAAATTAGTGCATTATTAATCTCTTCAGCCCTGCCAATCCCTATTCCTACATCTACTGATTAGAAGAATAATGTCCCATTACCAAGTCCCATTTTAGTAGAAAAATCTTTGAAAATAATGGGAATGTGGGATCAATTATGAGCAATGTCTTTAAATATATTACCTTCTCCTGGTCCTGAGAAGACTCAGGTTATATGAGTTCATATGGGTAAAACAGTAATCCAACAGGCCTGGTGTCCTATTCAGAACAGAAAGTGAGCTCTCTTTCTGAGCAAACACAAAGGAAAAGTCCCATGAGGACATAGGGAGAAGGTGAAGTGAAGTGAAAATCAGTCAGTCATGTCCTACTATTTGCGATGCCATCCACGGGCTATAGAGTCTATGGAATTCTCCAAGCCAGAATACTGGAATGGGTAGCCTTGCCCTTCTTCAGGGGATCTTCCCAACCCAGGGATAGAACCCAGGTCTCCCTCATTATGGGTGGATTTTTTACTAGCTGAGCCACAAGAGAAGCCCAAGAGTACTGAAATGGGTAGCCTATCCCTTCTCCAGCAGAACTTCCCAACCCAGGGATTGAACTGGGGTCTCCTGCATTTCAGGTGGATTCTTTAACAACTGAGCTATGAGGGAAAACCATAGCTCAGAGGGAGAAGGTGACCATCTATAAACCAGGTAGGGATTTCTCACCAGAAACCAAATCTGCCACCACCTTGATCTTGGACTTCTTGCCTCTAGAATAAATGTTGTGTAATCTCCCTGCTGCTCCCAACAACAACAAAATCAACCAATCAATTAATCCTGCTATTTTTATTTTAAAACCAATAAATTTAAGGCACATTTCTGCTCAGTCTCACACATATGCATTTCACAAACTAACCAATCCTTCCAATATTTTGTATATATTGAAAATTATGTAATCATAGTTACTTTCCAAAATTTCTGTGAAACTTACATTTTTTCAGTGACATATTTGAAAAAATGAAAAAAACAAAATGAAAACAATTTGATATCCAAAACCAAAATGAAACAAAAAATAAACAAGCCCCCCCCCTAAAAAAAGCAAACCCACAAAGCAAAATAAAATGCAAAGGAAAACTGTGGAAAAGCAAATATTGATGCTTTCCATGTGAAAAGCAAGGATTCTACCAATTCTACAGCAGGAACATCTACAGGATGTCTGCAATAGAATCAGCAAAAATCTGGCTAGTTTCTCATTTGAAGAGAGAAGCTCAAAATTCTGGCCTGGTGTACTTGAAAGCAAACGGGCACAGAAACTGCAAAACTACCTGAAATCAAGGTCCAGTCTTCTGGCTACTTGTGATAACCCATGTGGATTTGAGAGACCTTCCCTGATACTTTGCTGTACCCAGTACAGAGATTTTGTTTGATCTAGAGATAGAAATAAAACCCAGTCGGTAACTGGGAAAAAATTTTTTTACACTATTTTAAATCAGATGTGATTTTATTTTTGGAAACACTTGGTAACGTTTCTTACATATACAAGAATATGAAATTACAGTTACTTTTGTCATTTAAGGATTAGGATGGTACAAAGGTTAAATTGCCTTCTGTGAACAATAAACTTTATGAATAAACTGAAATTTTTCATTGCAATGAATCCAACTCACTTTGGCCATTAATAATGAAATTGACTTTACTAGAATTAGTTGTGCATTTCTAAATAGCTGTATATCAGATTGTTTGATCAGTAAATAGTTGTTTTTGTTCTCGTAAGACTCAGTCCGAAAACACAGCACAGCTTGTTTCAAGAAGTAGAGAGCCATGTGTGTAACCTGAAGGGGCTCTGCAACCACTGGGGGGCCCTATCGTGCCCTGCTCTGAGCCAAGACTCAGGACATTGCTTTGGTTTTCCTACTGAGATTTAGTTTACATTACACCCACTCTCTGATAGAAAGGACATTTTTTTCCTCAGGATATATTTACACATAAGTGCAGATATTTAATTTTGTTTTCACTTTAAGTTTGACTTTTAGATAATTAGTAGATTAACAATTATATTTCATCTTAAGAAAAACTTTTGGAATAATTTTGGAACACAGTCATCTCTTTTTTTTTATGCAGTCATCTCTTATCAAACATATATTGAGTACAATTCTACATTATACTTTTAGGGAGCAGACATAATTACAGTAATGGCCCTGCAAATCCACATAATCTAGTTGACATAAAGAGAAGAAATTGAAAATAAACTTTTTTTTTCTAAATTATGCAAACACTAATAAAGGAATAGGGTTTGGGCTAAGTTTTAAACACTCTGAAATTTTTAGATTTTATATTCTATGTGGTATATAAATGTTTACAAATATTAATTTATAATTTACAATTTATTATAAATTTATTGTATTATTTACAATCATTGAAAAGACAATTACAATAGATTAAAAGTAGAGATATAAGTAAGTTAAGTGTCTTACACAGGTCATAAAAATAGCACGTGGTAAAACTGGGATTCAAAATATTTTGTGAATAGTATGAGCAGGATACTATGAAAGATGAAGGAGGGGAAGATAAGGAACACTTTGCTGCCCTGAGAGGTAACTGAAGTCTTTGATGTAGAAATATCTTTGGGTCTTGAAAAATATTTGACAGACAGGGCATATTGGAATCAGTCAGAGCTGGAAAATATAAACCCTCTCTAGGCCATTTGCATACCTATATATTCCCTGACCATTTATCCTACTCCTAAAGCTTTTGTTTACTTCAGCACTGGGGTGAAATCATTACCTGTTTCATAGGGTTTTTGTAAGGATCAAACACAGTGATACTTATAAAATTCTTAGCATGATTCCAGGCCCAATAAATTTTAAAATAATGACTATAAATGATGCAAAAGACCTGGCAAGAGAAAAAGGTACAATGGAAAATATTTTAGGAAAAAGGCAGAGGAACCAGAGATGAAATTGCCAATATCTGCTGTATCATTGAAAAAACAAGAAGGTCCCAGAAAAACATTTATTTCCACTTTATTGACTACGCCAAAGCCTTTGACTATGTGAATCACAACAAACTGGAAAATTCTTTAAGAGATGGGAATACCAAACCACCTTACCTGCCTTTTGAGAAATCGGTATGCAGATCAAGAAGCAACAGTTAGAACCGGACATGGAACAGCAGACTGGTTCCAAATTGGGAAAGGTGTATGTCAAGGCTGTATACTGTCCCCCTGCTTATTTAATTTATATGCAGAGTGCATCATGCAAAATGCTGAGCTGGATGAAGCACAAGCTGAAATTAAGATTACCGAGAGAAATATCAATAACCTCGAGTATGCAGATGACACCACCCTTATGGCAGAAAGCAAAGAACTAAAGAGCCTCTTGATGAAAGTGAAAGAGGAGAGTGAAAAAGTTGGCTTAAAACTCAACATCAAAAACTAAGATCATGGCATCCAGTCCCCTCACTTCAGGGAAAATAGATGGGAAACAATGAAACCAGTGAGAGACTTTATTTTTGGGGCTCCGAAACCAATGCAGCTGGTCACTGCAGCCATGAAATTAAAATATGTTTGCACCTTGAAAGAAAAGCTATGACCAACCAAGACAGCATATTAAAAATCAGAGACAGTACTTTGCCAACAAAGGTATGTCTAGTCAAAGCTGTGGGTTTTCCAGTAGTCATGTATGGATGTGAGAGCTGGACTATAAAGAAGGCTGAGTACCAAAGAATTGATGTTTTTGAACTGTGGTGTTGGAGAAGACTCTTGAGAGTCCCTTGGAATACAAGGAGATCCAACCAGTCCATCCTAAAGGAAACCAGTCCTGAATCTTCATTGGAAGGACTGATGCTGAAGCTGAAACTCCAATACTTTGGCCATCAGATGCTAAGAACTGACTCATTGTAAAAGACCCTGATTCTGGGAAAGATTGAAGGCAGGAGAAGGGGATGACAGAGGATGAGATGGTTGGATGATAATACCGACTTGATAGACATGAGTTTGAGCAAGTTCCGAAAGCTGGTGATGGATAGGGAGGCCTGGTGTGCTGCAGTCCATAGGGTCTCAAAGAGCTGGACATGACTGAGTGACTGAACTGAACTGATGCTGATTACCTGTAGAGAGTGGAAGAAAACTGTAAGAAGAGGAAAAAAATGGGAATGGGTAATGTATGTAAGGAGGCAGTGACATCTCATAGATATATCCTTTGTGTATCTCTGATTATTAAGACATGATTGAAACCTACTGTGACATGAAGAGAAACAAATCAGAAAACAATATTGAAAAAAAAAAAAAACTAATTGTATTTCAAGTCAATAACATCACCATACTGAAGGGCATGGGAAGACAATATATAAATACTCAAAGATGAAGACAAAAAAGTATACATAATAATTGTAACCATATAGTAGTGGTAGTGTAGTAGTGTTAGTCACTCAGTCATGTCCAACTCTTTGCAACCCAGTGGACTGTAGCCCACCAAGCTCCTGTGTCAAGGGATTCTCCAGTCAAGAATACTGGAGTGGTTTGCCAGTCCCTTCTCCAGGAGACCTTCTTGACCCTAAGATTGAACCCATCTCCTGCATTGCAGGCAGATTCTTTACCATTTGAGCTACAGGGAAGAACCGTATAGTAAATTTACTAAAATAGGTACTCAAGGAATGGATAAGCATTTCTGATATTAGTAATATATACTAAGTGTACATTAATATATAGATATATATAATGATAATAAAAGCAGATTATCTAATCATGTGAGAAAAATGTGAATAAGGAAAAGAGAAAGCTCAATGATAGAATTAAAAATGTCAGTATGAATTCATGGTGACAGAGAGATGATGGATGGCTGATTGACAAATTAACTATATGTATGAATAGTTAGATATGTATGTATGCCTAGAGACAAGAGCCATGAGGGTTGTTAAAATAGTAAATGGAAGTTTGAAGAGAAATAGGTTATTTTTTCAGTCTCAATGCATCTGCCACAAGATATGTATTATTACAAGAGAAAAATAACTGGAAAACCTGGCATATACCAACTTAGCATGTGATGAAAGTTAACATCACCAGTCTAAAGATATTTTGATAGCATGAAGTTTCCAATACACTAAAAGAAAGCACAGTATCATTTTTTAGTATTCTTTCTCCAAATGCACAACTTTATTTTAATAATGAGAAAATATAGATCAACTCCAAATTAGGAGAAATTTTGTAAATAACTGACCAGTTTACTTTTCAAAAGTGCCAACATCATGATAAAATAGTAAAGACTTGGCAACTATCAAAAAAAGGATAAAAGTAAAGAAGAATAAGAGCTAGATGCAATGTAGAATCTTGTAACAGGAAAATATTTACTGAAAAATCTGGCAAAATCTAAATAAAGCTTGGAGCTTAGTTAATAGCATTGTTCCAATGCTAATTTCTTGGTACTGATTACATTCTATGGTTATTCAAGAGGTTAATGTTAGGCAAAGCTTGGTAAAGGGAATATGGGACATCTCTCCATTTTCTGTAACTTTTCTGTAAGTACAAAATATATGAAAATTTAAAAAATAAAAATAAAAATCCATGCAGGAGATTTTATGAACAGAGTTATACTTCTTTGCTCTGTGTCAGAGTATAACAGTATAAGATTAAAGGAGGAGGCAAGAACCTAATCATGACTCCTGTAAGTTATGCCAAGCCATATAAGATAGATTTCAAGTGGAGAAATGACAGCATCATTTTATATTTTAGAAGGAGTATTCTTATATAATGCCAGAGGAGCCTGGAAGATTCCAAGAGTTGAGATGGAGCTAAAAGTTCCAGAAGGACTAAAGAGCACAGATTACTTCAGAGGAGAAAGCTGCACAAAGAGAAAGCTTCAGAGAGCTGTAGAAGGCCCTCTCAAATAGCAGACAACAGATCACTGTGTACACATAAGAGAACTACCTGAGACTGAGTAAAGACCTGGCCAAAAGGATTAGGGAGAACAGTTCCTGATAGATACTCACAAATGGGCAAAAATAGTGTGTTCTCATCAGTAAGACTGGAAAAGTTCATAATTCGTGAGTTAATAGATTGAAAATGTAAGAAAGCCATATTCCAGTAATGTAAAAAAAAAATTACCTGCCTAGACACTGCTGCTCTGCAGCTATCTAACCAGGCATAGAAGTCAAGACCTGAAAGGAACAAGTTATGTCTAAGTAACTTGATTCAATCTTAGAACAAAATTCTGGAACACTTATAAGAATACAAAAACCTAAATAGAGTGAATTTGCAATGTCTGGCATAAAATCAAAGATTATCAGGCATGAAAGGAGGTAGGGAAATATGGTTCACAAGAAGGGGAAAATTCATTTGAGAGCAACTCAAAAATGACACAGTAGTGAGAATTAGAGGGAAAGTTCCTTTAAAAAGTTTTTGTAAATTTACTTTTTATGTTCTAAAAGTAAAGCAGAGAATTTGAAAATACAGGAAAGTCCACAATGTAAACTTTAATAATAAAATTTAAAATAATACCAACATAATAAATAAAAATAAATGAAGAGACATATCAAGTTAATGTGTAGGACGACTCAATATTATTATGTTAATTCTTCTCACATTGAGCTGTAGGTTCAATACAATCTCATTAAGAATCTTAGCAGAATTTTTTGTAGAAATTGATAAGCTGATTCTAAATTTCATGTGAAAATGCAGAAAGCTGAGATTATATATTAACACCCTGAAAATAAGAATAAATTTTCAGGATTTATGTTTTGAAAACCTAAAGCTACAGTAAGAAACCATGTGATAATTTCATGAAAGGAGACAAACAGATCAAGAAAATAAACAATCAAGAAAAAGACTGACACATATAAAGCCAACTATTATTTAATAAAGATTCAAAGGAATAACATTGAAGCTGGGATAGTCTTTTAAATAAATTATTCCAGAATAGTTATATGTATGCAAAAAATCAACTTTTTGTACATAACTTGGACTGTAATCAAAAATGAACTCAAAATAACTATGTAATACACCTAGGAAAAAAGAGGATAAAATCTTTATTAATTTGGACTAAAGTAATATTTCATAGATACACCACCAAAAACATGATCCATAAAAGAAACAAAATGATAAATTTAGTATCTTCAAAATTTTTTAAAGGTCCTTCTCTTAAAAATGCACAGTTATGAGAATGAAAAAAGTTACAAACTAGAATATAATATTTGCAAATCTTGTATCAAATAAAGAAGTTGTACCCACAATACATAAGGAATTCTCAAATTTGATTGTAAGAAATCAAACAACCAATATAAAAAATAAGGGAAAAAATTGGACAGACACTTGACCAGAGGAGATATGTGGATGCACATGGACATTTGCTTAACTTATCATTAGGAAAATGAAAATTGAAAACACTTAGAGTGCTTGTTGGTGAAGATTTGGAAAAATTAAAACTCTCACACTCTACTACTTTTGAGAAGGCGGCTTCCCTTGTAGCTCAGTCAGTAAAGAATCTGTCTGCAATGCAGGAGACCTGGGTTTGACTCCTGGGTTGGGAAGATCCCCTGGAGAAGAAAATGGCAACCCACTCTAGTATTCTAGCCTGGAGAATCCCATGGACAGAGGAACCTGGAGGGCAATAGTCCATGGGGTCCCAATAATCGGACACAACTTAGTGACTAAACCACCAAATTGGAGAATAGATCGATACCCAAGACAAATGATAGCACATGTCCATGCAAAGACTTGTACATAAGAGTTCATTAAAAATTTATTTCTAATAGACAAAATTGGAAACGATCCAATGTCAGCATCAATCAACAAATGAATAGGCAACATACAGTGGTATATTGATTCTCAGTTCAGTTCAGTAGCTCAGTCATGTCTGACTCTTTGTGACCCAATGGACTGCAGCATGTCAGGCTTTCCTGTCCATCTCTGAAAAAAATTAACCAATAATTTAACTCATAGTATTCAAAAAATAGATGAGTATCAAAATATGCAGAATAAGAGAAGCCAGACAAAAGAGTGTGTACCACATTAGTTCATTTATACTGATTTCTGTAAAATGTAGACTTATCTCTATTGACACAAAGCATGTTTAAAAAGCTGGAAAGGAAGTGTAGTGAATGGCACTCTAATTCTTAAAGATGTGATCCAGAAATGGCTCACAATTACTTTTGCCAACATTTTATCACTAAAATATAACCGCATCTCATGTTAAGGGGCAAGAGAGTGTAACCATGTCCCCAGAAGTGAAGAGGAACAAGAACAGGTGTCAACTGCATTACAACTGCCACACTTAAGTAACTCAAAAGAAAATTTATAGTGACTATCAAAGAAAGTTGGACACTTAATTGAACTGAGGTATGTAAGACAAGATACCCTTGAGGTGAAGGGAAAAAGATGATATCTTACTACATGCTATTCTTTTGGAAACTATCACCAAATTTAATTCTCTTTAATTGATTTTTTTTTATCAACTTTGTGTCTAATTCCAATATGGAGTGCTTTGTTAAAATAAGAATGTATATGTGTTTTTGATTTAGTAGTAGGTGCGTATGAACTTCCAATCAATTTTAAGCATGTTATGGTAGTTGCAAATTGAAGACAACAGGGAAGTTGAACAGGAAATTTCATGTTGATAAACCTTGGTTTAAAAGTCTATTTAGAAATTGCCTTGGAATAGTATTTAGATTGCTATGCAAGCTAAGTTGAGAGCTTCCTCATCAGTGTCTTGCAGTCAGCGATGACTAAATTTAGAGACATGCCACTAGCTGCCTTTGGACAAATTTAACCAAATTCTGTCATGTCATTGTCAGTATGCTGAAATCCACATGTGTATATTTTCTTATTTTAGGCAGAAGCGAATATTACATTCAGAAAGAAGACTTCCACTTCTTTACAGTTGCATAATGTCCTGGCTCTATTTGATGCTTAAGCTCCAATACACCTGTCACTGCACCTCACTGCTAACTCAGCGACAGCTCAGAAACTACATGTTACCAGCCAATATAACCCAATGTTGTCTTTTTCTAGTCATTCTAAGTTAGACTCAGTATTAAAAGCCAGACACAGACTTTTCTTGCACTAGTTGTCTCCAAATATGTACATCACGAACAAGTTTGACTTTATGATGTTGACATGAGTATCACATGGCGGTGCATCTTTGCATGGCATTTTCATTATCTGAAATTATTAATGTCATCTGTCTTGTTGGTCTTGAATACTTTACAGCCCCTAAACAGAAGAGATGAAAGCTTCCAAGTTGGTTTGAATTGTTAATGACTAATTTCCTCATCCTTACATTGGTACTAGGATTATATAATTAAATTATTAGTTATGGGAGTTGGAGAGAACCTTAAAAGAAAAAAAAAGTGTAAAAAAAGAAACAGAGTTTATGCTTTGCTGTTATGTGCATTTTGTAATCCATTAAATAGGTCTAGTTATTCTCATTTTACACTTGGAAGAATTGTACTTAGAGTAGGCAAATTTGGGATTAGAATTCAGAATTTCAGTTTTCTACAGTTTAGAGATACCATTCATTTCAGAGTAAAGAGTAAATACAATTATACACCTAGCTCCTTCTGTTCAATATGAGAAAGCTAGGGCTGTAAAATTAAGTAATTTATAAAGTGTAAATAGATAGCCTGCGAGGCTCAGTGGTAAAGAATCCACCTGCTAATACAGGAGACACAGGAGATGTGGGTTTGATCCTTGAGTCAGGTAGATCCCCTGGAGGAGGACATGGCAAGCCACTCCGGTATTCTTACCTGGAAAATTCCATGGGCAGAGGGGGCCTGGTTGGCTACAGTTCATGGGGTCACAAACAAGTTGGACATGACTTAGCAACTAAACCACAACCACAACAAAACAAATGAGTGTCTTGCATTCCAGATAAATATGTCTTGGAAATAAATCAATATCCTGGCTAGTGTATTCTTCTCAGAGTCACACCTCTATTAATTTAATATTTTCCCATCACTTAACATTACCTGAGCACCTACTACCTATGAGACTCTTGGCATCACATTCTGAAAAAAAAAATTACATTAAGCTTACAGCTTGAAGAGAAGACTTAGTAAAAACAAATTAAATATCATTTCAGATGGCTGTAAGTGGTATGAAGAGACACAAAGAGGACTCTCCAAAGAGGTAATATTTCAGTAGAGAAAAGTAATAAAAACTGTAATACCATGAGGAAAGATGCAGGAAAGGAATTCTAGAGACAGAAGAAAATTCATACCCCTAGCTTACATGTGTTATAAAAAGCCATGTTTTCATATATGTTATAAAAAACTGATCCTCAAATGCATTCATCCCCCCTTATGTTTTACACATGCTCATACAGCTACATATGCTGAGCAATGGAGTGTTTTTATATTGTGCTGCTGCTGCTAAGTCACTTCAGTCATGTCCGACTTTGTGCGACCCCATAGACATGAGGTGGTTATATATGTTTGTGAATGTGTATTTTATGTAGCATACTATATGGGAGTATCTTCGCTGGAATATTTACATTATAACAAGTCAAATTTTATTTTTGTATTGACATTAAAGTAGCATTTTTTTCTGATCTAAAATTCAAAAGTATCAATGCTGAAATAAAACCTTCAATAATTCTAACATCTTAAAACTTGGAATCTGGGATATTTCTGGAAATTTTTCTATTTAACAGAATTCAAAGCCAGATAAATTTCCAATTATTTCATAGAGAGAAATTATAATATTTTTGAGTTAAGATGAATTTGGAAAATAGGCAATTTTGTCTTATGAGTTATTGTTCATCTAGTTCCTGGCACATAGTATTAGACACAATTGATGACTAAATTAGGAAATTATGATTAATCCAATTTTTAGCATGATTTGATGAAATTAGATGATTATATATGATATCTATATACATATATAGGATCTATACATGAATAGATACATAATCTGTGCAAAAAAATAAGTAGATACAATATCACAACACTGACTTACTCTAGGAAAAGTGGCAAGTTGATATTTAGGACAACATACTAATAATATTGGGCTTCTCTGGCATCAAGGCTGTCTATTGTCACCCTGCTTATTTAACTTATATGCAGAGTACATCATGAGAAACACTGGGCTGGAAGAAATACAAGCTTAAATCAAGATTGCCGGGAGAAATACCAATCACCTCAGATATGCAGATGACCCCACCCTTATGGCAGAAAGTGAAGAGGAACTAAAAAGCCTCTTGATGAATGTGAAAGAGGAGAGTGAAAAAGTTGGCTTAAAGCTCAACATTCAGAAAACAAAGATCATGGCATCTGGTCGCATCACTTCATGGAAAATAGATGGGGAAACAGTGGAAACAGTGTCAGATTTTATTTTGGGGGGCTCCAAAATCACTGCATATGGTGACTGCAGCCATGAAATTAAAAGACGCTTACTCCTTGGAAGGAAAGCTATGACCAACCTAGATAGCATATTCAAAAGTAGAGACATTACTTTGCCGACTAAGGCCATCTAGTCAAAGCTATGGTTTTTCCAGTGGTCATGTATGGATGTGACAGTTGGACTGTGAAGAAGGCTAAGCGCCGAAGAATTGATGCTTTTGAACTATGGTGTTGGAGAACTGCAAGGAGATCCAACCAGTCCATTCTGAAGGACATCAGCCCTGGGATTTCTTTGGAAGGAATGATGCTAAAGCTGAAACTCCAGTACTTTGGCCACCTCATGAGAAGAGTTGACTCATTGGAAAAGACTCTGATGCTGGGAAGATTGGGGGAAGGAGGAGAAGGGGATGACAGAGAATGAGATGGCTGGATGGCATCACTGACTTGATGGACGTGAATCTGAGTGAACTCCGGGAGTTGTGATGGACAGGGATGCCTGGTGTGCTGCGATTCATGGGGTCGCAAAAAGTTGGACACGACTGAGTGACTAAACTGAACTGAACTGGTGGCTCAGTGGTAAAGAATCCACCTGCCAGTGCAGGAGACAAGGTTTGATCCCTAGGTCCACAAGATCCCCCAAAGGAGGAAATGGCAACCCACTCCAATATTCTTGCCTGGAAAATCCCATGGACAGTGGAGCCTGATGGGTTACAGTCCAAGGGGTCACAAATAGTCAGATACAACTTAGTGACTAAACAACAACTCCTATTAATATATATGAGAAAGTTTATCCTAAAGTGTCTGCCACATCCTAATGCTTAAAGTTCCGTAGGGCTGGTTTTTTAGTATATATAAAGGAAAGATCAGAGAAGGCAATGGTAACTCACTCCAGTACTCTTGCCTGGAAAATCCCATGGATGGAGGAGCCTTGTAGGGTGCAGTCCATGGGGTCGCTAGGAGTCAGACACGACTGAGCAACTTCACTTTCACTTTTCACTTTTCTGCTTTGGAGAAGGAAATGGCAACCCACTCCAGTGTTCTTGCCTGGAGAATCCCAGGGACGGGGAATCCTAGTGGGCTGCTATCTCTGGGGTCGCACAGAGTCGGACACGACTGAAGTGACTTAGCATCAGCAGCAGCAGCAAAGGAAAGATAGCACAAGAAAAGGACAAAACATGGGATAAAAGATCGATACAGGTTTTGGAAATATTCAAGAACCAGAAAAAAAAAAGAAAAAGGCTCCTTACACATCCATCTGCCTTTAGGCAAAGGGTCTGAACAGATTTCTCAAAACCCATTAGAGCTATTTGATTCCTTTCATCAAGTAATGGCATGAGACATCATCATTTCCATTCACTTCTGTAATACAATTTACTGAATATAATGCTCAGTGACATTTTCAAACTGGGCATTCTGAACACTTTTCTTGCTTTTACTCTCTTCTGTCTTTCTGGCTACATTTATCATGTCTCCGAATATACTGTTGTTTTTCTGAATTGGCTCTATTTTAGCCTATTATGTTCCCATTAGATTCCAGGTAAAATTATTTGCTAATGGGTACACGACTGAACTCAATTTTCTTAATTTTTGGTCTGTTCCCACAAAAGAGGAAAATATTATCTCTATTGTAGCCCAAGTCTTAGCTCTTGACAGTAAAGTAAATAACTTCATAATTGTTCTTTGCACAGACCTAAACAATCTGTCCTTTTCTAAACATCTGACCTGAATATTAGATCACAAAATTGCTAATAATTGACATAAAATAGGTGGCAATGGATCTGTGTTGGTTTCAGTCAGCTTTGCCAACTTGACCACTTGTCACTGCTCCAGATTCTGCTTTATGCTTCATCCACACTATATCCATGGTCATCTAAAATATACTTTTTGTTCCAGTTTTATGAAAAATGCCATTAGTAATTTGATAGGGATTGCATTGAATCTGTAGATTGAATTTGGTAGGATAGTCATCTTCACAATATTGATTGTGAACAATGGAACATGGAATATATCTCCTTCTGTTTATTTTAGTTTTAATTTCTTTCATCAGTATCTTATAATTTTCTGTATATAGTTCTTTGGTCTCCTTAAGCAGGTTTATTCCTAGATAATTTTTTGTTGTTGTTACAATGATGAATGGGATTGATTCCTTAACTTCTCTTTCTAATTTTTCTTTTTTTTAATTTAAATTTATTTATTTTAATTGGAGGCTAATTACTTTATAATATTGTATTGGTGCTGCCACACATCAACATGAATCCGCCATGGACACACATGTGTTCCCCATCCTGAACCCCCCTCCCATCTCCCTCCCTGTACCCTCCCTCCAGGTCATCCCAGTGCACAAGCCCCAAGCATCCTGTGTCGAACCTTGAGTGGCGATTCATTTCTTATATGATATTATACCTGTTTCAATGCCATTCTCCCAAATCATCCCACCCTCTCCCTCTCCCACAGAGTCCAAAAGACTGTTCTATACATCTGTGTCTCTTTTGCTGTCTCGCATACATGGTCATTGTTACCATCTTTCTAAGTTCCACATATATGCATTAGTATACTGTATTGGTGTTTTTCTTTCTGGCTTACTTCACTCTGTATAATAGGCTCCAGTTTCATCCACCTCATTAGAACTGATTCAAATGTATTCACTTTAATGGCTGAGTAGTACTCCATTGTGTATATGTACCACAGCTTTCTTATCCATTCATCTGCTGATAGACATCTAAGTTGCTTCCATGTCCTGGCTATTATAAACAGTGCTGCGATGAACACTGGGGTACACATGTCTCTTTCAATTCTGGTTTCTTCAGTGTGTATGCCCAGCAGTGGGATTGCTGGGTCATATGGCAGTTCTATTTCCAGTTTTTTAAGGAATCTCCACACTGTTCTCCATAGTGGCTGTACTAGTTTGCATTCCCACCAACAGTGTAAGAGGGTTCCCTTTTCTCCACACCCTCTCCAGCATTTATTGCTTGTAGACTTTTGGATTGCAGCCATTCTGACTGACGTGAAATGGTACCTCACTGTGATTTTGATTTGCATTTCTCTGATAATGAGTGATGTTGAGCATCATTTCATGTGTTTGTTATCCATCTGTATGTCTTCTTTGGAGAAATGTCTGTTTAGTTCTTTGGCCCGTTTTTTGATTGGATTGTTTATTTTTCTGGAATTTAGCTGCAGGAGGTGCTTGTATATTTTTGAGATTAGTTGTTTGTCAGTTGCTTCATTTGCTATTATATTCTCCCATTCTGAAGGCTGTCTTTTCAGCTGGCTTATAGTTTTCTTCATTGTGAAGAAGCTTTTAATTTTAATTAGGTCCCATTTGTTTATTATTGCTTTTATTTCCAATATTCTGGGAAGTGGGTCATAGAGGATCCTGCTGTGATTTATGTCGGAGAGTGTTTTGCCTATGTTCTCCTTAAGAGTTTTATAGTTTCTGGTCTTACGTTTAGATCTTTAATCCATTCTGAGCTTATTTTTGTGTATGGTATTAGAAAGTGTTCTAGATTCATTCTTTTACAAGTGGTTGACCAGTTTTCCCAGCACCACTTGTTAAAGAGATTGTCTTTTTTCCATTGTATATTCTTGCCTCCTTTGTCGAAGATAAGGTGTCCATAGGTGTGTGGATTTATCTCTGGGCTTTCTATTTTGTTCCATTGATCTATATTTCTGTCTTTGTGCCAGTACCATACTGTCTTGATGACTGTGGCTTTGTAGTAGAGCCTGAAGTCAGGCAGGTTGAGTCCCCCAGTTCCATTCTTCTTTCTCAAGTTTGCTTTGGCTATTTGAGGATTTTTGTATTTCCATACAAATTGTGAAATTATTTGTTCGAGCTCTGTGAAAAATACTGTTGGTAACTTGATAGGGATTGCATTGAATCTATAGATTGCTTTGGATAGTATACTCATTTTCACTATATTGATTCTTCCAATCCATGAACATGGTATATTTCTCCATCTATTAGTGTCTTCTTTGATTTCTTTCACCAGTGTTTTATAGTTTTCTATATATAGGTCTTTGGTTTCTTCAGGTAGATATATTCCCAAGCATTTTATTCTTTTCATTGCAATGGTGAATGGAATTTTTCCTTAATTTCTTTCTATTTTCTCATTATTAGTGTATAGGAATGCAAGGGATTTCTGTGTGTTGATTTTATATCCTGCAACTTTACTATATTCATTAATTAGCTCTAGTAATTTTCTGGTAGAGTCTTTAGGGTTGTCTATGTAGAGGATCATGTCATCTGCAAACAGTGAGAGTTTTACTGCTTCTTTTCATATTTGGATTCCTTTTGTTTTTCTGCTCTGATTGCTGTGGCCAAAACTTTCAAAACTATGTTGAATAGTAGTGGTAAAAGTGGGCACCTTGTTCCTGACTTTAGGGGAAATTATTTCAATTTTTCACCATTGAGGATAATGTTTGCTGTGGGTTTGTCATATATAGCTTTAATTATATTGAGGTGTGTTCCTTCTATTCCTTCTTTCTGGAGAGTTTTTTTTTTTTTTTTTTTTAAATCATAAATGGATGTTGAATTTTGTCAAAGGCTTTCTCTGCATCTATTGAGATAATCATATGTCTTTTATTTTTCAATTTGTTAATGTGGTGTATTACATTGATTGATTTGCAAAAATTGAAGAATCCTTGAATCTCTGGGATAAAGCCCAGTTGGTCATGGTGTATGATCTTTTTAATGTGTTGTTGGAATCTCTTTGCTAGAATTTTATTAAGGTTTTGCATCTATGTTCATCAGTGATATTGGCCTGTAGTTTTCTTTTTTGTGGCATCTTTGTCTGGTTTTGGTATTAGGGTGGTGGTGGCCTCATAGAATGAGTTTGGAAGTTTACCTTCCTCTGCAATTTTCTGGAAGAGTTTGAGTAAGATAGGTGTTAGCTCTTCTATAAATTTTTGGTAGAATTCAGCTGTGAAGCCGTCTGGACGTGGGCTTTTGTTTGCTGGAAGATTTCTGATTACAGTTTCAATTTCCATGCTTGTGATAGGTCTTGTTAAGATTTTCTATTTCTTCCTGGTTCAGTTTTGGGAAGTTGTACTTTTCTAAGAATTTGTCAATTTCTTTCAAGTTGTCCATTTTATTGGCATATAATTGCTGATAGTAGTCTCTTATGATCCTTTGTATTTCTGTGTTGTCTGTTGTGATCTCTCCATTTTCACTTCTAATTTTATTGATTTGAATTTTATCCCTTTGTTTCTTGATGACTCTGGCTAATTTGCCAATTTTATTTATCCTTTCAAAGAACCAGCTTTTGGCTTTGTTGATTTTTGCTATGGTCTTTTTTGTTTCTTTTGCATTTATTTCTGCCCTAATTTTTAAGATTTCTTTCCTTCTACTGACCCTGGGATTCTTCATTTCTTCCTTTTCTAGTTGCTTTAGGTGTAGAGTTAGGTTATTTATTTGACGTTTTTTTTTGTTTCTTGAGGTATGCCTGTATTGCTATGAATTTTCCCCTTAGCACTTCTTTTATAGTATCCCACAGGTTTTGGGTTGTTGTATTTTCATTTCAATCATTTCTATGCATATTTTGATTTTTTTTTGATTTCTTCTGTGATTTGTTGGTTATTCAGCAGCGTGTTTTTCAGCCTCCATATGTTGGAATTTTTAATAGTTTTTCTCCCGTAATTGAGATCTAATCTTACTGCATTGTGGTCAGAAAAATGCTTGGAATGATTTCAATTTTTTTGAATTTACCAAGGCTAGATTTATGGCTCAGGATGTGATCTATCCTGGAGAAGATTCTGTGTGTGCTTGAGAAAAAGGTGAAATTCATTGTTTTGGGGTGAAATGTCCTATAGATATCAATTAGGTCTAACTGGTCTATTGTAGCATTTAAAGTTTGTGTTTCCTTGCTAATTTTCTCTTTAGTTGATCTATCCATAGGTGTGAGTGGGATATTAAAGTCTCCCACTATTATTGTGTTATTGTTAATTTCCCCTTTCACACTTGTTAGCATTTGTCTTACATATTGCAGTGTTTCTATGTTGGGTGCATATATATTTACAATTGTTATATCTTCTTCTTGGATTGATCCTTTGATCATTATGGAGTGTCCTTCTTTGTCTCTTTTCACAACCTTTGTTTTAAAGTCTATTTTATCTGATATGAGTATTGCTACTCCTGCTTTCTTTTGGTCTCTATTTGCACGGAATATCTTTTTCCAGCCCTCCATTTTCAATCTGTATGTGTCCCCTGTTTTGAGGAGGGTCTTTTGTAGACAACATATATAAGGGTCTTGTTTTTGTATCCATTCAGCCAGTCTTTGTCTTTTGGTTGGGGCACGAGTCTGAGTGAACTCCGGGAGTTTGTGATGGACAGGGAGGCCTGGCGTGCTGCAATTCATGGGGTCGCAAAGAATCGGACACAACTGAGCCACTGAACTGAACTGAACTAAACTGGGGCATTCAACCCATTTATGTTTAAGGTAATTATTGATAAGTATGATCCTGTTGTCATTTACTTTATTATTTTGGGTTCGAGTTTATACACCCTTTTTGTGTTTCCTGTCCTTTAGCATTTGATGAAGAGCTGGTTTGATGGTGCTGAATTCTCTCAGCTTTTGCTTGTCTGTAAAGCTTTTGATTTCTCCTTCATATTTGAATGAGATCCTTGATGGGTACAGTAATCTGGACTGTAGGTTATTTTCTTTCATCACTTTAAGTATGTCCCTCCTGGCCTGAAGAGTTTCTATTGAAAGATCAGCTGTTATCTCTATGGGAATCCCCTTGTGTGTTATTTGTTGTTTTTTTCCCTTGCTGCTTTTAATATTTGTTCTTTGTGTTTGATCTTTGTTAATTTGATTAATATGTGTCTTGGGGTGTTTCACCTTGGGTTTATACTGTTTGGGACTCTCTGGGTTTCTTGGACTTGGGTGATTATTTCCTTCCCCATTTTAGGGAAGTTTTCAACTATTATCTCAAGTATGTTCTCATGGTCTTTCTTTCTGTCTTCTTCTTCTTCTGGGACTCCTGTGATTCAAATGTTGGGGAGTTTAATATTGTCCTGGAGGTCTCTGAGATTGTTCTTATTTCTTTTAATTTGTTTTTCTTTTTTCCTCTATGATTCATTTATTTCTACCATTTTATCTTCTACTTCACTAATCCTATCTTCTGCCTCCATTATTCTACTATTTGTTGCCTCCAGAGTGTTTTTGATCTCATTTATTGCATTATTCTTTATATATTGACTCTGTTTTATTTCTTCTAGGTCCTTGTTAAACCTTTCTTGCATCTTCTCAATCCTTGTCTCCAGGCTATTTATCTGTGATTGTCTTTTGATTTCAAGATTTTGGATCATTTTCACTATCATTATTGGAATTCTTTATCAGGTAGATTCCCTATCTCTTCCTCTTTTGTTTGGTTTGGTAGGCATTTATCCTGTTCCTTTACCTGCTGGGTATTCCTCTGTCTCTTCATCTTGGTTATATTGCTGTGTTTGGGGTAGCCTTTCTGTATTCTGGCAGTTTGTGGAGTTCTCTTTATTGTGGAGTTCCCTTGCTGTGGGTGGGGTTGTACGGGTGGCTTGTCAATGTTTCCTGGTAAGGGAAGCTTGTGTTGGTGTTCTGGTGGGTGGAGCTGGATTTCTTCTCTCTGGAGTTCAATGAAGTGTCCAGTAATGAGTTATGAGATGTCAATTGTTTTGGAGTAACTTTGGGCAGCCTGTATATTGAAGCTCAGGGCTGTGTTCCTGTGTTGCTGGAGAATTTGCATGGTATGTCTTGCTCTGGAACTTGTTAGCCCTTGGGTGTTGCTTGGTTTCAGTGTAGGTATGGTGGCGTTTGATGAGCTCTTGTCGATTAATGTTCCCTGGAGTCAGGAGTTCTCTGATGTTCTCAGAATTTGGACTTAAGCCACCTGCTTCTGGTTTTCAGTCTTATTTTTATAGTAGTCTCAAGACTTCTCCATCTATACAGCACCATTGATAAAACATCTTTCAATGACACTGGGCTGCTTTTCTGGGTGCCTGATGTCCTCTGCCAGCACTCAGAAGTTGTTTTGTGGAATTTATTCAGTGTTTAAATGTTCTTTTGATGAATTTGTGGGGGAGAAAGTGGTCTCCCCATCCTATTCTTCCACCATCTTAGGACCGCCCCCACCCTTTCTGATTTTTCATTGTTAGCATATCAAATGCAAGTGATTTATGTGTATTGATTTTGTATAATGTGACTTTGCTAAATTCACTGATTAGCTCTAGTAATTTTCTGAAAGTATCTTTAGGGTTTTCTATGTATAGTAAGTATCATGTCATCTGGAAACAGTGAGAGCTTTACTTCTTTTCCAATCTGGATTCCTTTTATTTATTTTTCTTCTCTAATTGCCATAGATAGGACTTCCAAAACTATATAATAATATACAGTTTTGTATAATATATAGTTATATATATACATAGTTATATAATATATAGTTTTATATAATAACAATATATAGTTTTATATAATAATATATAGATTTGAATTGAATAATAACAGTGAGAGTGGACACCCTTCTCTTGTTCCTGATCTTAGGGGGAATGCTTTCATTTTATCACCATTGAGAATAAGTTTGCTGTGGGCTTATCATATATGAACTTTACTGTGTTGAAGTAGGTTACTTCCGTGCCCATTTTTTGAAAAGTTTTAATCACAAATGGGTGAATTTTGTCAAAGGCTTTTTCTGTGTCTATTGAGATTATCATATGGTTTTTACCTTTCAATTTGTTAATATGGTGTATCACATTGATTGATTTTCATATATTGAAGAATCCTTCATCCCTGGCATAAACCCAATTTGATCATGGTGTATGAGCTTTTCAATGTGTTGTTGAATTCTCTTTGCTAGAATTTTGTTAAGGATTTTTGCATATATGTTCATCAGTGATATCGTCTTCTAATTTTCTTTTGTGTGTGTGTGTTTGTTGTCTTTGTCTGGTTTTGGTATTAGGGTGATGGTGGCCTCGTAACATGAGTCTGGAAGTGTTCCTTTCTCTGCAATTTTTTGAAAGAGTTTTAGAAGGATAGGCATTAGATATCTAAATGTTTGATAGAATTCACCTGTGAAGCCATTTGGCTCTGGGCTTACATCACCAGATGGTCAACACTGAAATCAGACTGATTATCTTCTTTGCAGCCAAAGATGGAGAAGCTCTATACAGTTAACAAAAACAAGACCAGGAGCTGACTGTGGCTGAGATCATGAACTCCTTATTGCCAAATTCAGACTCAAATTGAAAAAAGTAGGGAAAACCGCTAAACCATTCAGGTATGACCTAAATCAAATCCCTTATGATTATACAGTGGAAGTGAGAAATAGATTCAAGGGTCTAGATCTGATAGATAGAGTGCCTGATGAACTATGGAATGAGGTTCATGACATTGTACAGGAGACAGGGATCAAGACCATCCCCATGGAAAAGAAATGTAAAAAAGCAAAATGGCTGTCTGGGGAGGCCTTAGAAATAGCTGTGAAAAGAAGAGAGGAGAAAAGCAAAGGAGAAATGGAAAGATATAAGCATCTGAATGCAGAGTTCCAAAGAATAGCAAGAAGAGGTAAGAATGCCTTCTTCAGTGATCAATGCAAAGAAATAAAGGAAAACACCAGAATGGGAAAGACTAGAGATCTCTTCAAGATAATTAGAGATACCAAGGGAACATTTCATGCAAAGATGGGCTCGATAAAGGACAGAAATGGTCTGGACCTAACAGCAGAAGATATTAAGAAGAGGTGGCAAGAATACATGGAAGAACTGTACAAAAAAAGATCTTCACAACCCAGATAATCATGATGATGTGATCACTAATCTAGAGCCAGACATCTTGGAATGTGAAGTCAAGTGGGCCTTAGAAAGCATCACTATGAACAAAGCTAGTGGAGGTGACGGAATTCCAGTTGAGCTGTTTCAATCCTGAAAGATGATGCTGTGAAAGTGCTGCACTCAACATGCCAGCAAAATTGGAAAACTCAGCAGTGACCACAGGACTGGAAAAAGTCAGTTTTCATTCCAATTCCAAAGAAAGGCAATGCAAAAGAATGCTCAAACTACCACACAATTGCACTCATCTCACATGCTAGTAAAGTAATCCTCAAAATTCTCCAAGCCAGGCTTCAGCATTATGTGAACTGTGAACTCCCTGATGTTCAAGCTGGTTTTAGAAAAGGCAGAGGAACCAGAGATCAAATTGCCAACATCTGCTGGATCATTGAAAAAGCAAGAGAGTTCCAGAAAAACATCTATTTCTGCTTTATTGACTATGCCAAAGCCTTTGACTGTGTGGATCACAATAAGCTGTGGAAAATTCTGAAAGAGATGGGAATACCAGGAAGCAACAGTTAGAACTGGACATGGAACAACAGACTGGTTCCAAATAGGAAAAGGAGTATGTCAAGGCTGTGTATTGTCACCCTGCTTATTTAACTTCTATGCAGAGTACATCATGAGAAACGCTGGACTGGAAGAAACACAAGCTGGAATCAAGATTGTCGGGAGAAATATCAATAACCTCAGCTATGCAGATGACCCCACCCTTATGGCAGAAAGTGAAGAGGAACTAAAAAGCCTCTTGATGAAAGTGAAAGAGGAGAGTGAAAAAGTTGGCTTAAAGCTCAACATTCAGAAAATGAAGATCATGGCATCTGGTCCCATCACTTCATGGGAAATAGATGGGGAAACAGTAGAAACAGTGTCAGACTTTATCTTTTTGGGCTCCAAAATCACTGCAGATGGTGACTGTAGCCATGAAATTAAAAGACACTTAGTCCTTGGAAGAAAAGTTATGACCAACCTAGACAGTATATTCAAAAACAGAGACATTACTTTGCCGACTAAGGTCTGCCTAGTCAAGGCTATGGTTTTTCCTGTGGTCATGTATGGATGTGAGAGTTGGATTGTGAAGAAGGCTGAGCGCTGAAGAATTGATGCTTTTGAACTGTGGTGTTGGAGAAGACTCTTGAGGGTCCCTTGGACTGCAAGGCGATCCAACTGGTCCATTCTGAAGGAGATCAGCCCTGGGATTTCTTTGGAAGGAATGATGCTAAAGCTGAAGCTCCAGTACTTTGGACACCTCATGCAAAGGGTTGACTCATTGGAAAAGACTCTGATGCTGGGAGAGATTGGGGGCAGGAGGAGAAGGGGACGACCGAGGATGAGATGGCTGGATGGCATCATGGACTCAATGGATGTGGGTCTGGGTGAACTCTGGAAGTTGGTGATGGACAAGGAGTCCTGGCGTGCTGCGATTCATGGGGTCGCAAAGAGTTGGACACGACTGAGCGACTGAACTGAACTGAACTGAACTTATTTGTTTTGGGGGTGAATTTTGATCTACCCCAAAAATTTGATTTCAATTTCAGTGGTTCTAATTGGGTTGTTCATAATTTCTATTCTTTCCTGGTTCAGTCTTCAAAGATAGAGATTTTCTAAGACTGTACATTTCTTCTAGGTTATCCACTTTATTGCTATATAGTTTCTCAAAATAGTCTCTTATAATCCTTTGTATTACTGCATTGTCTGTTCTAACCTCTCCTTTTTTAGTTCTAATGTTGTTGATTTGATTCTTCTCTTTTTTTCTTGGTGAGTCTGGCTAAAGGTTTGTCAATTTTATTTACCTTCTCAAAGAACCAGCTTTTAGTTTTATTACTTTTTACTTTGTTTCTTTCATTTCTTTTTCATTTATTTCTTCTCTAATCTTTAAGTTTTCCTTCCTTCTGCTAACTTTGGGGTTTTTTTTTTTTCTTCTTTTTCCAATTGTTTTAGTTATTAAGTTAGGTTGTCTATTCAATGTTTTTCTTGTTTCCCTAGGTAGGATTGTATTGATATAAACTTCCCTCTTAGAACTGTTTTTGCTGCAGCCCATAGGTTTTGAGTTATTTATGTGTTTGTATTGCACATGTTATCCTTACTTTCTAAAAACTTTTACCAACCATTTTTACCTGTTAAGTGTCTGTTTGTTTTTTTTTTTTCAACTCCTGGGGGTCAAGCACTCCTTCGTATATGTACCTCATTCATCCTGACAGGGTAACAGAGTCATTCATTACTCTGGTACTTTGTATACATCTCTATCATACACCTTATCACAAGTTTAACTTTGTCCTATGCGAAACTACTATTCCCAAGTACACTGTGAACTTCATGAGAACAGTGAATGTAATTTAAACATAGTTATATCATTATCACTTGACAAGGCACCAGTTAGATTATCATCTTTCCTCTATCACTAATACCACTCAGTCCAGGTGAGCCAAGACTGCACCTTATAAGAGACCTCTGTAGCCCCAAGCCTCATCTGACACAATCAAGTGGCATCATTTAGGACTTCCATTCTCTGCTCTACTCAATGTTAATTTTAACTGGGAAACTCAAAAATGTACTAATGTTCAGACATTACTTATGTCAGTAAAATACTAAAATGGGAGGTCAGGCCGAGGGGAAAATTAGCATCTTGGACAGGGCTCATTTATACCATATTCTTGTATCACATAAAACCATACATTTGCAGACATATTTGCCTTCTGAAGCCAATCTGTACTGGTTTGGCTTTATGGAGACTGTGGAGGAAGGAAAACTTTTCCTCTAACTTCTTAGGCTCAGTCTGTGGGAGCTTCTGAATTACAGTTAGAAAAGTTAGATTAAATGGAGTAAAAAGGCTTAATTGTATAATGTGAAAGCTAATGAAAAAAGTAGTAGTTAGCTAAATAGTTTAGGTCTGAGGCTTATGCACTTAACTTGGAAAGAGACCAGGAGTGAAAAGAAAGGACTTCTATGAGAAAAAAGCAAATATGTCTCTTTAGGAAACACAAATAGATTTTAGATGAACAAATAGAGATGAGAAAGTTTGTGACAATATTTGTTTATGTGAGAGTAGTCTTTCTTCATGGCCATGAAACTCACCAGAGATAAGATTCATGGTAGGTTTAGTCTTCTTGCTTTCAAATTGTGGTACTGGAGAAGACTCTTGAAAGTCCCTTGGAAAGCAAGGTGATCAAACCAGTCAATCCTAAAGGAAATAAAACCTGAATATTCACTGGAAGGACTGATGCTGAAGCTCCAATACTTTGGCTACCTGGTGCGAAGAGCTGACCCACTGGAAAAGACCCTGATGCTGAGTAATATTGAAGTCAGGAGGGGAGGAGGATTACAGAGGATAAGATGGTTGGATGGTATCATTGCTAAATGGGCATGAGTTTGAGCAAACTTGGGGAGATAGTGAAGGACAAGGAAACCTGGTGTGCTGCAGTCCAGAGGGTTGCAAACAGTCAGGCATGACTTAGTGACTGAAAAACAAAAACAAAACTCTTCTTGATCTTCCCAGATAGAATGCTGGGAAGACCAAACTGAGGTCTGGCTGCTCATCACTCAAAAGCCATTAAACAGGCCAGGTTGATGGAAAGGAATGTTTGCTTTATTTTGGATACTAGCAAACTGGGAGGGAGTGGGGAGGGCAACATGTCTCCAAAGCCTGACTTCCCACCATTGACAATCAAGGGGCAGCAGGTTTTATAGATCGAGGAAGGGGGCTACATAGAACACAGTCAGCTCTCACAGTCATCTTAAAATTGGTCAGCAGTTGTCTGATTAGCATCACCTTGGTTGTTTTAAGTACGGTTAATCTTTAGTTCCAATCAGTTTGATTCTATTTCCTGAGGTCAGTTCTTAGAATTGTGGCAGCTTATGCCATAGCTACAGTCTGGTCATCAGGTAGTTAGCTTCTCCACCTGGTAGTGCTTTCAGTATCTATAAAATAGCTCATAGGATATGACTCAGAATATTATCCATAGCCCTTTAGAAGGAACTAAAGTCCTTGACTATACTTATTTTGGTCTCTTTTGACTCATTCATTTTATTTCTGTATGTTCTCACTTCTTTGATTAAACTTATCCTTTGGCTAAAATATTTCCACAAACAAAAGGTAGGGTGATGACATGGCAGGGGGCTGGGGGTTGGGGGCAGAGCAAGGACCATAGATTTCTGCTCCATTTCAAGAAGACTGCCCCAAAGAGGAAACTCATGCCTGCTTCATTTCTCAAAAATCAGGTGAGAGGAGATCTAAGAATGCTTCTTTCTGCCTCTGTTGAATTTCAGATGTCTTGAACTTAAAGTAATCTTTATATCAGTGATGAGGTACCGAGCAGGTCCCCAAAGAATGAAATCTCCAGCTAAAGCATATGAAGCCCATGCTTAATGAAATGAGCCTGCACACTACTTCCAGGCCAAATAAGAGGAAATGAAGCCAAAACATTTGCTGCAAGGCTAGTGTTCAAAGTCTACTAGTACATAACAATGTCTCTACAAGACAAGGAAGACATCTAAAACCATGTTTTAGAGATCATACCATCTAAAGTCAGTGTATCTCTCATTTATGTTTGCTTAATTGTTGTTCAAAAATGGCTATTTTTTCCGGGCCATTTATCCTTAAGAAATTATTCTTGCTGAAATGCTCTGCATGTTTTGGGACCATGACACTATTTATTCTGATTTTACAAATCCTCCTAGTTCATTGATTTCATGAAAGAGTTAGTTTATGCCTGTGTCTGTAATTGAATTGGCTTTCTGAAATGTCTGCAAATGTAATAAGAGCAGAGAATTTTTTTGGCTTACCTACAGTTTTAATCAGATCCCTAAAAGGTATTTCTTATCTTAATGAGGAAGTCTTGAATTAATGAAGCCATGTTAAACAACAAAGCAGTTTTTTACATGTGTACATGTTTGCAAACTAGGATACTAATTGTGATCATTAAACAGGTAAATTTGGTCTTGGAATACAGAATGAAGCAGGGCAAAGACTAAGAGAGTTTTGCCAAGAAAATGCTCTGGTCATGGCAAATACCCTCTTCCAAAAACACAAGAGAAGACTCTACACATGGACATCACCAGATGGCCAACACCAAGAGCAGATTCATTATATTCTTTGCAGCCAAAGATGGAGAAGCTCTATACAGTCAGCAAAAACAAGACCAGGAGCTGACTGTGGCTCAGATCATGAACTCTGTGTTGCCAAATTCAGACTTAACTTGAAGAAAGCATGGAAAACCACTAGACCATTCAGCTATGACCTAAATCAAATCCTTTACAATTATACAGTGGAAGTGAGAAATAGATTCAAAGGATTAGATCTGATTGACAAAGGGCCATATGAACTGTGGACGGAGGTTGATGACATTGTACAGGAGACAGGAATCACCACCATCTCCAAGAAAAAGAAATGTAAAAAAGCAGAATGGTTGTCTGAGGAGGCCTTACAAATAGCTGTGAAAAGAAGAGAAGTGAAAAGCAAAGGAGAAAAGGAAAGATATACCCATTTGAATGCAGAGTTCCAAAGAATAGCAAGGAGAGATAAGAAAGCATTCTTCAGTGATCAGTGCAAAGAAATAGAGGAAAACCATAGAATGGGAAAGACTAGAGATTTCTTTAAGAAAATTAGAGATACCAAGGGAATATTTCATGCAAAGATGGGAACAATAAAGGACAGAAATGGTATAGACCTAACAGAAGCAGATGATATTAAGAAAAGGTGGCAAGACCACACAGAAGAACTAAACAAAAAATATCTTCATGACCCAGATAATCACAATCATATGATCACACACCTAGAGTCAGACATCCTTTGTGTGAAGTCAAGTGGGCCTTAGGAAGCATCACTACAAACAAAGCAAGTGGAGGTGATGGAATTCCAGTTGACTATTTCAAATCCCAAAAGAAGATGCTGTGAAAGTGCTGCACTCAATATGCCAGCAAATTTGGAAATCACAGCAGTGGCCACAGGACTGGAAAAGGTCAGTTTTCATTCCAATTCCAAAGAAAGGCAATGCTAAAGAATGTTCAAACTACTGTGCAATTGCACTCTTTCCACACACTAGTAGGGTAATGCTCAAAATTCTCCAAGCCAGTCTTCAACAGTACATGAACCATGAACTTCCAGATATTCAAGCTGGATTTAGAAAAGGAAGAGGAACCAGAGATCAAATTGCCAACCTCCATTGGAAAATTAAAAATGCAAGAGAGTTCCAGTCTATTTCTGCTCTATTGACTATGCCAAAGGGTTTGGCTGTGTGGATCACAATAAACTGTGGAAAATTCTGAAAGATATGGGATTACCAGACCATCTGTCCTGCCTCTTGAGAAATCTGCATGCAGGTCAGGAAGCAACAGTTAGAACTGGACATGGAACAACAGACTGGTTCCAAATAGGAAAAGGAGTATGTCAAGGCTGTATATTGTCACCCTGCTTATTTAACTTATATGCAGAGTACATCATGAGAAACGCTGGGCTGGAAGAAACACAATCTGGAATCAAGATTGCCAGGAGAAATATCAATAACCTCAGATATGCAGATGACACCACCCTTATGGCAGAATGTGAAGAAGAGCTAAAGAGCCTCTTGATGAGAGTGAAAGAGGAGAGTGAAAAAGTTGGCTTAAGGGTCAACATTCAGAAAACTAAGATCATGGCATCTGGTCCCATCACTTCATGGCAAATAGATGGGGAAACAGTGGAAACAGTGTCAGACTTTATGTTTTGGGGCTCCAAAATCACTGCAGATAGTAACTGCAGCCATGAAATTAAAAGATGCTTACTCCTTGGAAAGAAAGTTATGACCAACCTAGACATCATATTGAAAATCAGAGAGAATTGATGCTTTTGAACTGTGGTGTTGGGGAAGACACCTGAGAGTCCCTTGGACAGCAAGGAGATCTAACCAGTCCATCCAGAGGAAATCAGTCCTGAATATTCATTGGAAGGACTGATGATGAAGTTGAAACTCCAATCCTTTGGCCACCTGATGCGAAGAGCTGATTCATTTGAGAAGACCCTGATGCTAGGAAAGATTGAAGGCGGGAGGAGAAGGAGACAACAGAAGATGAGATGGTTGAATGGCATCACTGACTTAGTGGACATGAGTTTGAGTAAACTCTGGGAGTTGGTGATGAACAGGGAGGCCTGGCACGCTGCAGTCCATGGAGTCGCAAAGAGTCTGACACGACTAAGTGACAGAACTGAACTGAGAACAAGCACGTGTTCGTGCAAGCCTAGTCGCTTCAATTATGTCCGACTGTTTGTGATGCTATGGACTGTAGCCTGCCTGGATCCTCTGTGCATGGGATTCTCCAAGCAAGAATACTGGAGTGGATTGCTATGCCCTCCTCCAGGGGATCTTCTAAACTCAGGGATCAAACCTACATCTCTTTTTTTTAGTTTGTTTGTTTTTATTTAATTTTTAATTTTTATTTTTACTTTATTTTACCTTACAATACTGTATAGGTTTTGGCATACGTTGACATGAATCCACCACGGGTGTACATGAGCTCCCGAACATGAACCCTCCTCCCACCTCCCACCCCACATCATCCCTCCGGATCATCCCCGTGCACCAGCCCCAAGCATCCTGAATCCTGCATCAAACATAGACTGGCGATTCATTTCTTACATGATAGTATACATGTTTCAATGCCATTCTCCCAAATCATCCCACCCTCTCCTTCTCCCTCAGAGTCCAAAAGCCCTCTCTACACATCTGTGTCTCTTTTGCTGTCTCACACACAGGGTCCTCATTACCATCTTTCTAAATTCCATATATATGTGTTAGTATACTGTATTGGTGTTTTTCTTTCTGGCTTACTTCACTCCACATCTCTTATGTCTTCTTCATTGGCTGATGGATTCTTTACTACGAGCGCCACCTGGGAAGCCCTAGAACAAGCATACCAAAATATAAAAATTCAAAATAAGCTTCATTCCCTTTCAATAGTGTTTTAGTTTATTTGTGAGACTTTGAAAAATAATTCAGTCTCTAACTGTGTCATCATCTTTACCTATAAAGTAAGGAATAAAATAGTACCTATAGTACCTCATGGTTGTTGTGAGGATTAAATATGTTAATGAATATAAACACATGTTATAATGTCAGCACATAAAATCAACAAATGTTTGTTCTTATTGTGTAGAATTTTTTTAAGGCATCTAGTTCAAAATTTCATTAGCAATACTCTGCTTTTCATCATTGAATTCTAATCACTGTTGAAACACTCTATTTAAGACACTTTTTAAGCTAATGTAGCAAAATAGCTTCATACTTAAAATTAAGCCACAGTATGTACTTTTATTCAGAATAATATTATAATATATAAGTTAAAATATCAGGGCCAGAAAAACTTCCCTTTATTTTATCCCAGGCCACAGTTTTTGCTACATTGTTATTTTATCCCAGCCACTGTTTTGGCTACATTGTATCAATGAAATTAGTACTTAAAAGCTCAGAAATTCTATCTAATCCCTTATTTTTATTCCATTTCTCAAAAGGTGAAATGAAATTTAAAGTAAAATTTGAAAATAGTTTTATATAAATAGAAAAGTAAGGTTCTAGGCTACCTACAGTTTCATAAGTCTCTGGGGTAGAAATATCTGTCATATTGTCAGAAAATATGTCAGGCTTTCTGGCTTAAGACCAATAAACACTACATAAATAATAGCTTCCTATTTTCTAGTATTCAATACACCATACACTTGGAGAATGCTAAGGATAGTCTCTCGCTAGAAAGAACCATTGGTTTCCATGTCATGAATCAAATTCACATCCTACTTCTCCACCCACATTGTCATTTTAGTCTTTGAACCTTAATGATTATAGGTTAGTAGAATACAGAAATAGCTTGCCTTTCTTCCGAAGGACTCGTTGGCTCTTGTGTGGATATACTGCAGGTGGTAATTTAATCTATTGTTAAGAATCATTAAGCAAAATAATAATTGCACATAGGATCTTCCAAATTGATACTGGAATAAGAAATCCTGGAACTTTTGCATTTTGTTTATATATCTTGAAGAGAAAGGAAAAGAACAAAAGAGACTGAATCCCTTTCTATAGTCAAACTGCTTTCTATGGATGATTACAGAGCTGAAACTGTCACTGAATTATGCTTTTCTCAGCAATGCAAAATAAAGGTTCAAAAAGTACTGGGTACCTCTCATCCTATCATTTAGTATGAGATTTAAAGCTGTCACTGATGTCACATTATTAAGGTATAAAGTTTGATGTCATGTTGACACTAAACTCCACTTAAAAGCTTCCAAAAATATGCAATGTGTCTAGTTCTGACTTTTACAACATTCAATACAATCGTCTTGAGAAGTCTTTTAAGAGAAAGAAATCAGTAAACTCCTTAATATAGAGAATCAGGACAGAGACATTTGCATTCCGATGCCTTGACCCTGAAAATGTGCAAGGCAAGAGTAATGAGTTGGGCATATGGCAAAGTAAGTGAGAAATGATGAGAACCTGGACTTCAGCTGGAAAAAGGGCATACATCAGTGAAATAAATAATTAAAAAGTGGATTGGATCAGGAGACCTATTTGTGGTTGGGAATGGAAAGGAGAAATGGAGGGCAGATAAAGGACCTCTTGTTTTTAGAGTGGGTAGATGGACATGCTATTAATCTTCATATACTGGTAGGCTAGAATTTTCAAAAGAAAAGCCTAGAATTACTGCATCCATTTAAGAAAGTCTGAGACAATTGCTCTGAGCCAACTCCACTCTATACATTATGAGCTAGTGTGGTTTCTCTCAACTTCAGTTTGCTCTGCCTTCTTTTTCTCTGGCCCTGGGGCAAATAATTTGAATCAGACTTTTCTTTAATCAGAATGGTGAGACCAGAAATTTTATTTGCAAATGTGATTCAAGGCTTTCAAGTCCAGGAAAAAGTGCAGTGCAACCTAGATCAGTCATGTACTTCATTATACTTTTAACATCAGGCCTCTATTTCATAGTGAAGTAAGAACAAAACAGAACAAACAAAAATATCTAATGTCATTATTTGAGAGTCATCAAGCTTGAGTAAGACACAAGCTTGGTCATGTCCTACTCTTTGTGACCCCTTGGACTGTAGCCCATCAGGCTCTGCTGTCCATGGAATTCTCCAGGCAAGAATACTGGAGTGGGTTGCCACTCCCTTCTCCAGGGGATCTTACCGACCCAGGGATTGAACCTGAGTCTCCTGCACTGCAGGCAGATTCTTTACCATCTGAGAAACCTAGGAAGCTAAAACTAGAGATGAATTGGGATGGAGTTTTGAATTATCCATGGTAAAGTACTAGTTATTTATCTGGAAAAAATATAATCTGATACACATTAATATTTATACAAAATAAAAAAGTAAATCACTAAAAATAGTTGAAAATGTAAACCAAAATTCTATTTATTATTATTACATTTAATTTTGACATAAAATTACTCTGCCAGTTTGCTGTAAAACTTTCTAAATGCTTTATGTTATGCAGAGTGACAAGAGCTCAAAGACTTCTGATTTGCCAAACAGTATCAAACACATTCAGAAAGTGAATCCAGGGACTTTGCTGGCAGTCCAATGGTTAAGACTTCATCTTCAAATGCACAGGGTTTGATCCCTGGTCAGGGAGATAAGATCTCACATGCTTAATGGCCAAGAAAACAAAACATAAAATAGAAATATTATTGTAACAAATTCAATAAAGTCTTTAAAAGTGGCCTACATTTTTTTTAAGAAAGTGATTCCAAAAGGAAATAGTCTAATAAACACTACTGAAGAATGATAGAGATGTGATTGGGAAAAGTACATGAAATGTGCAAAAGTATTGAACCACAGCAAAGAAAATAAAACTGTAATGTCATTATTTAAAAAAAAAATTTTTTTTTCTACTAGCCAGACCTCGCAACCTAGTAGCAGAAAGGTGGTACATCCAGAGTTGAGAGTTTGTCTATTTTTGACTGGATGGAAAGAATGGGATGTTGGAGAATAGGAGTAGAGAGTTGAAACTCAAGAGTGGGATTTCTGAATCTGAGATTAGACATTTGAATTCCGTTTGTATATTTAGATCTCCATTACAGAAAAAATTTAGAATGATAATATTTGGAGTCTCCTAAAATAGGTCACTTCATGCAAATAGATGGGGGAAAAGTGGAAGCAGCAACAGGTTTTATTTTCTTGTGCTCCAAAATACCTACAGACAGTGACTGTAGCTATGAAATTAAAAGATGCTTTCTTCCTGGAAGAAAAACCATGACAAACCAAGGCAGTGTGTTAAAAATTAAAGACATCACTTTACCAACAAAGGTCCATATAGTCAAAGCTATAGTTTTTCCAGTAGGCATGTACAAATGTGAGAATTGGGTCATAAAGAAGATTTAATGCCAAAGAACTGATGCTTTTGAATTATGGTGCTAAAAGACTCTTGAGAATCCCTTGGACAGCAAGGAAATCAAACCAGCCAATCCTAAAAGAAACCAGCTTTGAATATTCATTGGAAGGAATGATGCTGAAGGTGAAGTTCCAGTAATTTGACCACCTGATATGAAGAGCTGACTCCTTGGAAAAGACCTTGATGCTGGGGAAGATTGAAGGCAAGAGGAGAAGAGGGCAACAGATGATGAGAAGACTGAATGTGGACATGAATTTGAGCAAATTCTTGGAGATAGTGAAAAACAGGGAAGTCTGTTGTGCTGCAGTCCGCAGGTCACAGAGCATAGGACACAACTTAGTGACCGAAAACAACCAAATACCAGATTGCATCCTTATATAAATGATCACATGTTCCTCTTTTCAGCTTTTTTTTTTTTTTTCTTTGTAGCTACAGAGTTGTCTAACAGGAACATGTTCTCTGTCTTCCACTCAAAGTGTAGACCTTTTTTCAAATGGACTATTTACATTTCCATCTGAATATCTTTATTTATAGATGACACTTTATGGAGGAAAGGTGACCTGATATAAGTATATTGACTGCTACTCAATCTACTATTCAAAATGTTACAGGTAAGAAGTTTTTGACATTTCCACCCCCATTTGTGGAAAACTGTCTTCAGTATTTTTTTTTTAATGACAAGTAAAATTTTATATTGAATTGCAAGGAATTTGAATTCTTTACAGATTTAATGATTTTGACAGCACCTAACTCAAATGGAGCTTCACGGATCTCTAGGGACCACAAAGTAAAGAAACTTAAATTATTCCAGTGATGGAAATGGATCTCAAAATAGAGTAAGAGGCATTTACCTGATAAACCAACTTTTGAAACTTACCCATGATTACTAAAGAACTCTCATAGAAGTTTCTCTTCTCAAACCATTTCTACATATAGGGAACCCCTTTGAGAGAGTGTCATCTATCAAGTGTGGCCGGTCAAGGGGCATTCATATAATGGAGACATTTTAAAATAATAATTCCAAGAATTTCATAGGAAACTCTCTAGAGAAAATGATGAATTTAACTGACTGTTAAAAAAAAAGTGATAGCAAATTTAATCCTAAAATATTGATGTGGTCTTATTTTATGTAACTATGTACACATAATCATATATAGTATTAGCACAAAGTGAAGAGCATGCACATATAGGAAAACATTTAATTTTCTAGATTTATAAATATATATAAGATGACACACTGGTAAAGAATCCAAATGCCAATGCAGGACACACAGAAGGTGTGGGTTTGATCTCTGGGTCACGAAGATCCCCTCGAGAAGTAAATGGCAACCCACTCCAGTGTTCCTTCCTGGAAAATTCCATAGATGGAGGAGCATGGTGGGCTGCAGTCTAAGGGGTCACAAAGAATCAGACATGACTGAGCCTTCATACACATACACACATTAACACGCATAAATCTAGTACTAGTGTTGTTTTGCTCAAAGAGGGTAATTACTCCAGTTCAGTTCAGCTCAGTCGCTCAGTCATTTCCAACTCTTCATGACCCCACAGACCACAGCACACCAGGCCTCCTTGTCGATCACAACTCCCGGAGTTTACCCAAACTCATGTCTATTGACTTGGTGATGCCATCCAAATATCTCATCCATCCTCTGTTGTCCACTTCTCCTGATGTCAATCTTTCACAGCGTCAGCTCAGTTCAGTTCAGTTCAGTAGCTCAGTTGTGTCTGACTCTGAGACCGCATGAATCGCAGCATGCCAGGCCTCCCTGTCCATCACCAACTCCCAGAGTTCACTCAAACTCATGTCCATCGAGTTGATGATGCCATCCAGCCAATCTCATCCTCTGTTGTCCCCTTCTCCTCCTGCCCCCAATCCCTTCCAGCATCAGAGTCTTTTCCAATGAGTCAACTCTTTGCATGAGGTGGCCAAAGGACTGGAGTTTCAGCTTTAGCATCATTCTTTCCAAAGAAATCCCAGGGCTGATCTTTAGAATGGACTGGTTGGATCTCCTTGCAGTCCAAGGGACTCTCAAGAGTCTTCTCCAACACCACAACTCAAAAGCATCCATTCTTCAGCACTCAGCCAACTCTCACATCCATACATGACCACAGGAAAAACCATAGCCTTGACTAGATGCACCTTTGTTGGCAAAGTAATGTCTCTGCTTTTTAATATGCTATCTAGGTTGGTCATGACTTTTCTTCCAAGGAGTAAGCGTCTTTTAATTTCATGGCTGCAGTCACCATCTGCAGTGATTTTGGAACCCAAGAAAATAATGTCAGCCACTATTTCCATTGTTTCCCCAACTATTTCCCATGAAGTGATGGGACCAGATGCCATGATCTTCGTTTTCTGAATGTTGAGCTTTAAGCCAACCTTTTCACTCTCCTCTTTCACTTTCATCAAGAGGCTTTTCAGTTCCTCTTCACTGTCCACCATAACGGTGGTGTCATCTGCATCTCTGAGGTTATTGATATTTCTCCCAGCAATCTTGATTCCAGCTTGTGCTTCTTCCAGCCCAGCATTTCTCATGATGTACTCTGCATATAAGTTAAATAAGCAGGGTGACAATATACAGCCTTGACGTACTCCTTTTCCTATTTGGAACCAGTCTGTTGTTCCATGTCCAGTTCTAATTGTTGCTTCCTGACCTGCATATAGGTTTCTCAAGAGCAGGTGAGATGGTCTGATATTCCCATCTCTTTCAGAATTTTCCACAGTTTATTTTGATCCACACAGTCAAAGGCTTTGGCATGGTCAATAAAGCAGAAATAGATGTTTTTCTAGAACTCTCTGGCTTTTTCCATGATCCAGCGGATGTTGGCAATTTGATCTCTAGTTCCTCTGCCTTTTCTAAAACCAGCTTGAACATCAGGAAGTTCATGGTTGACGTATTCCTGAAGCCTGGCTTGGAGAATTTTGAGCATTACTTCACTAGCATGTGAGATGAGTGCAATTGTGTGGCAGTTTGAGCATTTTTTGGCATTGCCTTTGTTTGGGACTGGAATGAAAACTGACATTTTCCAGTCCTGTGGTTCACAGCATCAGTCTTTTCAAATGAATCAGCTCTTCACAATCAGGTGTCCACAGTATTGGAGTTTCAGCCTCAATATCAGTTCTTCCAATAAACATTCAGGGCGGATCTCCTCAAGGATGGACTGGTTGGATCTCCTCACACACAAAGGGACTATCATGAGTCTTCTCCAACACCACAGTTCAAAAGCATCAATCGGTGTTCAGCTTTCTTTATAGTCCAACTCTCGCATTCATACATGACTACTGGAAAAATCATAGCCTTGGCTACACAGCCCTTTGTTGGCAAAGTAATGTCTCTGCTTTTAAACACACTGTCTAGGTTGGTCATAACTTTCCTTCCAAGGAGCAAGCATCTTTTCATTTTGTGGCTGCAGTCACCATCTGCAGTGATTCTGGAGTCCCCAAAAATAAAGTCAGCCAATGTTTCCACTGTTTTCCCATCTATTTGCCATGAAGTGATGTGACCAGATGCCATGATCTTAGTTTTCTGAATTTTAAGTTTTAAGCCAACTTTGTCACTCTCCACTTTTGCCTTCAACAAGAGGCTTTTTAGTTACTCTTCATTTTCTGCCATAAGAGTGGTGTCATCTGCATATATGAAGTTATTGATATTTCTCCTGGCAATTTTGATTCCAGCTTGTGCTTCTTCTAGCCTGGCATTTCTCACGACGTACTCTGCATATAACTTAAATAAGCAGGGTGACAATATACAGCCTTGACATACTCCTTTCCTTATTTGGAACCAGTCTGTTGAACCATGTCCAGTTCCAACTGTTGCTTCCTGACCTGCATACAGATTTCTCAAGCAGCAGGTCAGGCGGTCTGGTATTCCCATCTCTTTCAGAATTCCTGCAGTTTATTGTGATCCATACAGTCAGAGGCTTTGGCATAGTCAATAAAGCAGAAATAGATGTTTTTCTGGAACTTTCTTGCTTTTTCAATGATCCAACAGATGTTGGCAATTTGATCTCTGGTTCCTCTGTCTTTTCTAAAACCAGCTTGAACATCTGGAATTCACGGTTCACATATTGTTGAAGCCTGGCTTGGAAAATTTTGAGCATTACTTATTAGCATAAGTATGTCAGTATTATGACTGAATAATAGATCCATTGTATGTCTCTCTGTGTGTATGTATTTTTGTATAACAATTTTTTTAATCCATTCATTCACTGATGAACACTTATGTTGCTTCCATCTTGGATATTGTGAATAATGTTGCAGTCAACATGAGAGTGCAGATCTATCTTCAATACCCTATTTTTTTTTTAATCTCCTTTTGATATATGCCCAGAAGTGAGATTTCTAGAACATATGGTGGTTCTACTTTATTTATTTATTATCTTCCATAGTGCTTTCCACAGTAGCTGAACAGATTATATTTGTTCAGGAAGCAAGATCCCTACCTCCTGTACAATGTCACAAACCTCTGTCCATAGTTCATCAGGCACTCTATCTATCAGATTTAGTCCCTTAAATTATTTCTCACTTCCACTGTATATTATAAGGGATTTGATTTAGATCATACCTGAATAGTCTAGTGGTTTTCCCTACTTTCTTCAATTTAAGTCTGAATTTGGCAATAAGGAGTTCATGATCTGAGCCACAGTCAGCTCCTGGTCTTGTTTTTTCTGACTGTATAGAGCTTCTCCATCTTTGGCTGCAAAGAATATAATCAGTCTGTTTCAGTGTTGACCATCTGGTGATGTCCATGTGTAGAGTCTTTTCTTGTGTTGTTGGAAGAGGATGTTTGCTATGACCAGTGCATTCTATGGGTAAAACTCTATTAGCCTTTGTCCTGCTTCATTCCGTATTCCAAGGCCAAATTGGCCTGTTACTCCAGATGTTTCTTGACTTTTGCATTCCAGTCCCCTATAATGAAAAGGGCATCTTTTGGGGGTGTGAGTTCTAAAAGATCTTATAGGTCTTCATAAAACCGTTCAACTTCAGCTTCTTCAGCATTACTGGTTGGGGCATAGATTTGGATTACTCTGATAGTGAATGGTTTGCCTTGGAAACAGAGATCATTCTGTTGTTTTGAGATTGCATCCAAGTACTGCATTTCAGACTCTTTTGTTGACCATGATGGCTACTCCATTTCTTCTAAGGGATTCCTGCCCACAGTAGTAGATATAACGGTCATCTGAGTTAAATTCACTCATTCCAGTCCATTTTCGTTTGTTGATTCCTAGAATGTCGATGTTCACTCTTGCCATCTCCTGTTTGACCACTTCCATTTTGCCTTGATTCATGGACCTGACATTCCTGGTTCCTGTGCAATATTGGTCTTTACAGCATCGGATCTTGCTTCTATCACCAGTCACATCCACAACTGGGTATTGTTTTTGCTTTTGGCTCCATCCTTCATTCTTTTTGGAGTTATTTCTCCACTGATCTCCAGTAGTATATTGGGCACCTACCAACCTGGGCAGTTCCTCTTTCAGTATCCTATCATTTTGCCTTTTCTTACTGTTCATGTGGTTCTCAAGGCAAGAATACTGAAGTGGTTTCCCATTCCCTTCTCCAGTGGACCACATTCTGTCAGACCTTTCCACCATGACTCAACCGTCTTGGGTGGCCACACATGGCATGGCTTAGTTTCACTGAGTTAGACAAGGCTGTGGTCCATGTGATTAGATTGAATAGTTTTCTGTGATTATGGTTTCAGTGTGTCTGCACTCCAATGCCCTCTCCAACATCAACCATCTTTCTCTTAACTTGGAGTGGGGAATCTCTTCACAGCAGCTCCAGCAAAGCACAGCCACTGTTCCTTGCCTTGGACAAGGGATATCTCCTCACCACCACCCGTCCTGACCTTGAACTTGGAGTAGCTCCTCTTGGTTGGACCCCGGATCTGGCTGCGACAGACCGCGCAGCAGAAGCACGCCGGCTGTGACAGACTGCACTGAAGTGTGGCCAAGAGATACAAGGGAACATTTCATGCAAAGATGGGCCCAATAAAGGACAGAAATGGTATGGACCTAAGAGATGCAGAAGACATTAAGAAGAGGTGGTAAGAATACACAGAAGAACTGTACAAAAAATATCTTCATGACCTAGATAATCACAATGCTGTGATCACTCACCTATAGCCAGACATCCTTCAATTTGAAGTCAAAATTCTGAAAAATGATGCTGTGAAAGTGCTGCACTCAATATGCCAGCAAATGGGGGAAAACTCAGCAGTGGCCACAGGACTGGAAAAGGTCAGTTTTCATTCCAATCCCAAAAAAAGTCAAAGTGAAAGAATGCTCAAACTACCACACAATTGCACTCATCTCACATGCTAGTAAAGTAATGCTCAAAATTCTCCAAACCAGGCTTCAGCAATACGTGAACCGTGAACTTGCTGATGTCCAAGCTGGTTATAGAAAAGCCAGAGGAACCAGAGATCAAATTGCCAACATCTGCTGCATCATGGAAAAAACAAGAGAGTTCCAGAAAAACATCTATTTCTGCTTTATTGACTATGCCAAAGCCTTTGACTGTATGGATCACAAGAAACTGTGGAAAATTCTGAAAGAGATGGGACTATCAGACCACCTCACCTGCCTCTTGAGAAACCTATATGCAGGTCAGGAAGCAACAGTTAGAACTGGACATAGAACAACAAACTGGTTCCAAATAGGAAAAGGAGTACTTCAAGGATGTATATGGTCACCTTGCTTATTTAACTTATATGCAAAGTACATCATGAGAAATGCTGGGCTGGAAGGAGCACAAGCTGGAATCACGATTGCTGGGAGAAATATCAATAACCTCAGATATACAGATGATACCACCCTTATGGCAGAAAGTGAAGAGGAACTAAAAAGCCTCTTGATGAAAGTGAAAGAGGAGAGTGAAAAAGTTGGCTTGAAACTCAGCTCTCGGAAAAGGAAGATCAAGGCATCTGGTCCCATCACTTCATGAGAAATACATGGGTAAATAGTGGAAACAGTGTCAAACTTTTTCTTTTGGGGGGGAGCTCCAAAATCACTGCAGATAGTGACTGCAGCCATGAAATTAAAAGACGCTTACTCCTTGGAAGAAAAGTCATGACCAACCTAGATAGCATATTGAAACGCAGAGACATTACTTTGCCAACAAAGGTCCATCTAGTAAAGGCTATGGTTTTTCCAATAGTCATGTATGGATGTGAGAGTTGGACTGTGAAGAAGGCTGAGCGCCGAAGAATTTATGCTTTTGCACTGTGGCGTTGGAAAAGACTCTTGCAAGTCTCTTGGACTGCAAGGAGATCCAACCAGTCCATTCTAAAGGAGATCAGCCTTGGGTGTTCTTTGGAAGGAATGATGCTAAAGCTGAAACTCCAGTACTTTGGCCACCTCATGCAAAGAGTTGACTCAATGGAAAAGACTCTGATGCTGGGAGGGGTTGGGGGTAGGAGGAGAAGGGGACAACTGAGGATGAACTGGCTGGATGGCATCACCCACTCGATGGACATGAGTTTGAGTGAATTCTGGGAGTTGGTGATGGACAGGGAGGCCTGGCGTGCGGCAATTCATGGGATCACAGAGTCGGACACGACTGAGTGACTGAACTGAACTGTGCATGTCATATTGATGAGTGATAGATCATAGTTTTGAATGCAGACCCTGGATAATACATTTTATTTAGCACCCTCAAATAGCTTAGTAGTGATCAGTTCTATATTTTATTCTAACCTTCCAGTAACAAAAATGCTAGACTGGGATAAAAGAGACTTAAGATGTGTTTCTGGTTCTTGAAACATATGGTTATGCCATTTTGAGTAACCTTCTATCTCTAAAAGGCTCTCACTATTCTTAAAAAATGTGGCTGAAATAAGTCTTAAAATTCTATTCAATGTGAGCAATTTATACATAAAAGACTACTAAATAATTATGCTATGGTTATTTGATCTAGGATGTCTTTATCTTCAACCAGTCAATTCATGTTTATAAGTTATAGGTACAAGGCTGAAATAAAAGATTGTAGACTGTAATGCAATCTAGCACATCATTAACAGCTGCTAGAAATGACTCAGGATATATGCCCATCAAAATGGTGTTTTAGTATCATTTTCATAAACACCTGGAAAATTGATAAGTATATATTTTATATTCTAAATAATGTGTTCTTTCTGAATGTGTCTCAAGAATTATCTAAGCCTTTCCTTTAGATTGTTATGTGAGATATCAACAATTTATGTGTTTCTGAATAATTGGTTCTTAAGTACTTTATAGTAGAAATGACACCAGTCTAGAAGTCAGATGTGAGTCTTTATTTCATAAGTAAACATGAAAAAAAGTAGTATCCATTTTGCCACCCAGAAATCATTCTAAAATCTTTGGAAAGACTGAGGGAGAAGGAATTGATATTGTTTTAAAACTAATACTATTCTGGAAGTGAGAGAAGTAAATATCAGGGAAACTTTATGAAGATTTTGTTCTAAATTCCACTACTATGAGTTGCTTACAATTTTAAGTCAAATGGAGACCACCTTAAACTTGTGAACCATGTGTCTTTCTTAGAAGAATTATAAGAAGCAATCACAGACATGCACTAACATTCACATATGAACATTTTTCCATGTCATTAACAAAAGTTTACTTTTAAGAGCAAGAATGTATAGAAAGGATATAATTTCACATCAAAACATGTATTATTCAGTATACAAATCTGTTTGACTGCTAAGTTAAGACAACAAGGTCAGCTAGTCATAGAGTACTTCCGTAAGACAATTCCATTACAACAATTTATCTGTATGTTCTCATTTCTGGAGATTGGGTAGGGTGTAGAGAGTAAAGGACATCTGGCATTTGGCTTTATGAAAAAGTTTCTACAGTGACCTTATTTTTCTCATTTTGACAAGAGTTAAGAGAAGCATTGTTGCTATTAGCAAGCAGCGTCTGATTGCCAAAATAGATTTCCAAGAAAATATGGTTTATAAGTTGCTGGCTTAAATAAACCAATAGGCCTTAAAAAGCAGATCTGCAATAATATAAAATAAAACATATCTTTAGAAATAAAAACTGTAAACATATCAAAGACAATTCATTTTTCATAATTTAACAGAACCATTTCTGGGTTCAGTCTTTGTTAAAATACATCAAGTGGTTTTATTCCTTTTAGGCCTGTTATAATCACTTCTATACATTCAATTCGGGAAAATTCTATTTCTTTTAATAATAGGAAGATTTCCATCCTTTAAAATATAATTTTTACAAAATGGTTCACAATATTTTATAAATAAAGGACAACTTTCTGTGTGGTCATTATAATTTGTTTTATCATATTAAGGAAAAGAATATTAACAATATTAATAAATCATATTGAAATGTTGATGAAGTAATAGAATGAGAATTAACACTGCATCTGAAAAATGTCTTAAATAGTAGGAGAATCAACATAAATCAATCCACTTTCTTAGGTTAAAAATAGTATCCATCTCTCAATTTTTCATTTTCTTATAATGTTAGAAAATAAGTATTTGATATTTAATCATACAGTGTACACTGGATAAAATTTCTCATACAATGTCCCAATAAAAAAGATTTTGAGTATGGAATAACAAACAGAAAGACAATGAACTAGCTTTTAAAATTGGAAAGAGACTCTGAAACACTGAGATGATCTTTCAAATAGAGAAAAAGGGTATGCAATTTAAAATTTTATCTACTATTATTTGAGATTTTGCCATTTTAATAAAATCTCATTTCACTTTCTTTTTAACATCATAAGGCCACATCTTCTGTTAGTCACAAATTATTGTGCTTCTTTAACTTACATCTACATAGTTTTTTATACTCAAGAAATATTGTGATCAATGTCTAATTTAGCACACACTTTTTTTGTTTGATTATATTTAGAATAAAATCAGTAGATGAAATGTAAAGTAAAACAGCATGAGTTAAGGATACAATACAAGAGTTTCTTACATAAGATTTTTATAGAATACTGTAATTTAATTCTGAAAGATAATAAATTCTGTAGTTTTTAAAAAATCACATTATATTATAGGTTGATATATGAACTGAACTGATAGGTGTCTCATTAAATTAGAAATGTTGCTGTTTAGCACATTTCTCATACCTCTGATCAGATTAAATTTTCCATCTAGAATCCTGTTGAAAGTAATATATCCCTTTGCTTTCTTAATTTCTTCCTAACAAAACTTTTGTGAGGATAAGAAAAATAGACAGATCACATTTTGATGATAAACTAAAATGAAAGCATTTTATGATGGACAGGAAATTTGAATTAGTTTACAGTATTATTTAATTAAGTCTTATGTTTTGTTCATCTGGCACAATCTAAAATTAATTATTGATAGCAAATGGTCGAAACTGTTCTATTTTCTGATCTGTTCTATTTTTATTTGGGGACATTGGAGAATTGTTTATGAATGTGCCACATATTCTACCTCATGTTATTTTTGCTAGTTTACACAAAAACTCAATGATTTTTTGACTCTTTCTTGTCTTCCATAAATATTTATGTATAATATCATTTTCTTGTAAACAGGATTTTTCCAGCCCAAAGGGAGAAAAAACAATATGTGTGTTAATTTTATCTCACTGGTTTTGTTCAGCTTCAATAGTTGTGTATATAAAAGAAGAGATTAGATAAAGGGGAATACAAGTAACCCCTGTTGCTAACATAAAGAATTTTAATTAGTATGATGATAATTTTGCAGGAATTCAGGTACATTCTACCCCTTTGCTCGTAGTTCAAACCAGCTGTTAAATGTTTGCTGTCAGTAATCCTTCAATATTTATTTTGCTTAGATTCTGCTGCCCCCTGCAGAATAACCAAAAGCATTAATGAGTTTGGAGTCTACCTGTAACTTCAGGAAGAAAGCACTTTCATCTTGATATTCTGATATAAATCTATTTTATGTAGTAATTATTACTATCATTGCTTGATACATCTTGCATTACATGTGGCAATCTGAATTTTCCTCTTGAAAGTAAACTAAAGAAATAAAAAGTATTCCTTTCAATAATTACTCCTATCTTTTCCACATTAAAAGACAGTGAATAATATATAATATAAATTAAATTATATTAATAATATATGATATAAACTAAAATTAGAAAATATACCATGCTGAAATCAAAAGACCTGCTGTATCATGCACTGCTGTATAGCACAGGGACTCTATTCAGTATTCTGTAATAACCTAAATGGGAAAAGAATTTGAAAAAGAACAGATTATATGTACATGTAAAACTAAGTCAGTTTTCTATACATCTAGAACTAACACATTATTATAAATCAACTATAGTCCAATGTAAAATAAAAACTAAAAAAACTTCAAAGAATTAAAAAACAAATTATCTTGGTGCAAAGCAATTACAAATTTTTATGTAGCTATCATGATAGGGTAATATTGTGAATCAATATTGTGGAAGGACAAAGAGTGAAATAAGTGAAGTAGATTAACAGGTGTAAATTTCTAGCTATAAAATAAATAATTCATGGGTACATAATGTATAGCATAGGCAACACTGTCAACAACGTGGTAATAACTTTGTGTGGTGAAAGATACAAAGTTAGATAACTAGATTATTTAAAGTATTAAAATATTTAATCATATGCTATATAATAACTGAAAATTATATAATGTTTAAGGCAATTATACTTTGATATAAAAAATCAAAAATATTGAGATTGCCTGCAATACAAAGGAAATGCAACATAAATTTCATGACATCCCAGAAACACAGGCTATACCATTTCTAGGACACTTTCAGTTGAGAATCAACGTCAGAAATTCAACCTGATCAGACTACAAAGCTTGCATATGAAGCAGGTTGTGGAGTTCAACTACTAAACTGCTACTTTTGAGATTCACATGGTCTTGGACTGTTGTGTTGGATCATGCCATTATGACTTCTTTCATTGTTATGAGATATTCTTGTTAAAAGATTTAGTGACACTTGTCATTTCAAGTTGTTGGGAAGACTGGGGGGTGGACAGACCAGCTGTGAGTTTTATCTGTGTCAGGAGTGCTGACTTTGAAGTCAGGAGTGAAACATGCTCACAGAGCAATAAACAGTCCTTCTTCAAGGGGCTTCTAAAATAATGAGGCAGATGAGAAATGATGAGAGATGGAACAAAAAGCTAATGAGAGTAGTCATATGGAAGACAGAAATGATATGAGAAATGTTCCCAAGGCAGAAGTGACTGCATTTGGAACACATTTTTATCAGAAGGAGGAGGCATATATAAAAGGAACAGATTCATACTACAAATACAAATTCATACAATGACAATTACCCAAAGACTCATGTTTATAACATTTTATAACAGACCCAGACAGATTAACCCCCACCTGATAAAAACCTCATAATTGATCTATGATGAAACAGAAAAAAAAAAAAAATCAAAGGGTACACCAAAGTTACAACTATTTATGGAACAACTATGTATGACAACAACCTGAATATTGTCAGAAAAGATTTTCCACAACCAAAAATATGAAGAAGAAACCACCAAAAAAAAAAGGGTAAAAGGGACAGAGATTCAGCATAGTCAAGTCTCACACACCCAGGTAGGCAATTTACATACAAGAGAATAATCACAATTGCAGAAGTTCTCTCTAAGGAGCAAGGAGCTCAAGTACTACATAAAGCCCCTCAGGCCATGGATCCTGTCCTGGAGAAATGAGACCCCAACATCTTGCTTTGAAAGTCAATGACACTTGCATATGGCAATGCTGAAGGGCTGTAGGAATAAGAGTTTGTTTTTAGAGTGCTTTCAAAACTTCACATGTTCTATGTCCTGGTACAGAGGCAGTAGATTGAAAGGAGAATGGGTCAGATCCACTTATTGATTTTGGAGAGTCTCATAAAGAACCTGGAGGCAACTGGAACTCCTCCTGGAGTTGCTGGCAGCGGTTTGTTTCAGGCAATCATTCTACTATGTTATGGGCTTCCCTGGTGCTCAAAGGTTAAAGCATCTGCCTGGAATGCGGGAGACCCAGGTTTGATCCCTGGGTAGGGAAGATCCCCTGGAGAAGGAAATGGCAACCCACTCCAGTACTCTTGCCTGGAGAATCCCATGGAGGGAGGAGCTTGGTAGGTAGGCTATAGTCCATGGGGTCACAAAGAGTCTGACAGGACTGAGCGACTTAAATAAAATCAAATCTACTATGTTATCACTAGTACTGATAAGTGCTATTTTGAATTCTTGCTCTTCCCCACTAGCTCTGGAGGCCTAGTTGCACACCACAGGCTGGCACTAATCCTGGGAACCCAGGGATGAGCAACCAACCATACAGGAAACTGACCACACCTACTTGTGGGCTGGTAGTCACCATAAAAATCAAGACTCGCAGCCAGCCAGTTAAGATGCCTGCCTCCTTACTATTAAGAGTAGTTGAACACACTATTAAAAAAAGGACTCATGCAGTGCACATAGGAGACAGATCTAAATTATACAGCTCTTGTAACCAGAGGAGAGGGTGCTGCTGGATGTCTCCTACATAAGGCCACTTTTCCAAGAATGGGAAATGTAATGACCTAGGTAATACATATAAATAAACACAGAGAATTGAGCAAAATGAGAAAACAGAAGAATATGTTCCAAAGGGAGGAACAAGACAAAGCCTCAGAGGAAGAAACAAATGGGGTAGAGATAAGCAATGTAACTGATAAAGAGTTTAAGATAATGACACTAAGATATTCAAGTGAAATTAGGATGGAATGAACACAGTGAGAAGTTTAACAAAGAGTTAAAAAAGAACAGAAGACCCAAACAGATCTGAAGAATGCAGTAACTGGAAAAAACAAACAAACAAACAAACACTAGAATAAATCAATAGTAGGTTAGATGATGCATAAGAATAGGTCAGTGAACTGGAAGATAGAGTAGTAGAAATAAGAAAAGTTGAACAGAAAAATGAAAAACTAATTTTAAAAAATGAGGATAGTTTGAGAGAACACTGGAAAAACATCAAGCGTACTATTGTTTGAATTATAGGGGTTCCAAAAGGAGAAAGGGAAGAAAGGGGCAGAGAATTTATCTGAAGAATTAATAGCTGAAAATATCCTAACTGGGAAAGGAAACATGCACTCAGGTCCAGGATATAGAGAAATCTTAAAGAGATATGAGCCCAAACAGATCCACACTGGGCACGTTAAAGTGGCAGATATTAAATTTAAAGAGAGAACCGTAAAAGCAGCAAGACAAAAGCAACACATTACATTTAAGGAAGAGAAGCAAAAGGCAAGTGAGAAAGGCAAAGATAAACCCAACTGAATGCAGAGATCCAAAGAAGAGTAAGGAGAGACAAGAAAGTCTTCTTAGGTGAATGATGCAAAGAAATAGAGGAAAATAATAGAATGGGAAAGATTAGAGATCTCATCAAGAAAATTAGAGATACCAAAAGGAACATTTCATGCAAAGATAGACACAATAAATGACAGACATGATAAGGATCTAACAAAAAGCAAACAGTATTAAGAAGAGGTGGCAAGAATACACAGAAGAACTGTACAAAACTGGTCTTAGTGACCTGTATAACCACATGATGTGGTCATTCACTTAGAGCCAGACATTCTGGAGTGTGAAGTCAAGTGGGCCTTAGGAAGCATTATTATGAACAAAGTTAACGGAGGTGATAGAATTCCAGCTGAGCTATTTCAAATCCTAAAAGATGATGCTGTGAAAGTGCTGCACTCAATATGCCAGCAAATTTGGAAAACTCAGCAGTGGCCACAGGACTGCAAAAGGTCAGCTTTCATTCCAATTCCAAAAAAGCACAATGCCAAAGAATGTTCAAACTACTGCACAGTTGCACTCATCTCACATGCTAGCAAGCCAATGATCAAAATCCTTTAAGCTAGTCTTAAACTGTACATGAACTGAGAACTTTCAAATGTACAAGCTGGTCTTAGAAAAGGCAGAGGAACCAGAGATCAAATTGCCAATGTCTGTTGGATCATCAAAAAAGCAAGAGAATTCCAGAAAAAACATCTTCTTCTGTTTCATTGACTACATTAAAGCCTTTGACTGTGTGGATCACAACAAACTGTGGAAAATTCTTAAAGTGATGGAAATACCAGACCACCTTACCTGCTTCCAAGAGATCTGTATGCATATCAAGAAGCAACAGTTAGAACCAAACATGGAACAGCAGAATGGTTCAAAATTGGGAAAGGGGTACACCAATGCTATATATAGTCACCGTGCTTATTTAACTTAAAAGCAAGTACATCAGGCAAAATGCTGAGTTGGAGGAAGCAGAAGCTAGAATCAAGATTACCAGGAGAAATATCAATAACCTCAGATATGCAGATGATACCACCCTAATGGCAGATACCAAAGAGGAACTAAAGAGTCTCTTGATGAAGATGAAAGAGGAGAGTGAAAAAGTTGGCTTAAAACTCAACATTCAGAAAACTAAGATCATGGCATCTGGTCCCATCACTTCATGGCAAATACACGGGGAAACTGAAAACAGTGACAATTGTCTTGAGCTCCAAAATCACTGTCCACAATGATTGAAGTCATGAAATTAAAAGACAATAAGTTATGACAAACCTAGGTAGTGTATTAAAAAGCAGAGATCACTTTGCTGACAAAGATCCTTGTAGTTGAAGGTATGGTTTTTCCAGTAGTCATGTACCAGTGTGAGAGCTGGGCCATAAAGAAGATTGAGCTCAGAAGAACTGGTGCTTTTGAACTGTGGTTCTGGAGAAGACTTTTGAGAATCCCTTGGACAGCAGGGATATCAAACCAATCAATAATAAAGGAAGTCGAACATTAATATTCATTGGAAGAGCTGATGGTGAAGCTAAATCTCCAAGACTTTGGTCATCTGATGCAAAGAGCTATTCCAACAGGGTCATTGGAAAAGACCCTGATGCTGGGAAAGATTGAGGGCAGGGGAAAAAGGGGACAACAGAGGATGAGATAGTGGGATGACATCACTGATTCAATAGAAGTGAGTTTGAGCAAACTCTGGGAAATAGTGAAGAACAGGGAAGCCTGGTGTGCGGCAGTCCATGAGGTCACAAAAAGTTGGACATGATTGAGAGACTGAACAACTACAACAACATAAAAGGAAACTCTCCTAAGATCACCAGCTAACCTTTCAGTAGAAATTACTCAGCCAAAGGGAATGGTATGATATATTCAAGTGATGAAAGGATAAAGCCTATAACAAAGAATACATTGCCTGGCAGAGGTATAATTTAGATTTGGAGGCAAGAGAGAGTTTTACACACAAGGAAAAGCTGAAAGTTTAGCACCAGTAACTGGCTTTACAAGATATATTAATGGTACATTTCTAAGCGGAAGAGTAAAGACTATAAACAGAAATATAAAAATTATTAATGGAAACATCTCATTTGTAAATACAAATATACAGTAAAGGGAGTAGGTTAACCACTTACAAAGTTAGTAGGAAGATTACAATATAAAAGTAGTAAAATAATCTATATCCACAATAAATATTTGAAACACACAAAACAAAAAGATATAAAACATGGCATCAAAAATATTAAATGTGTGGGATAGAAGTAAAAATGCATGGTTTTGAACGCATTTTCAACCTCTGAACTAAGATATCATCAACTTACAATAATTATTATATTTTGTAATATATATGTATTTTACACATATACATATGGACTTCCCAGGTGGCACTAGTGCTAAAGAACTTGTCTGCCAATGCAGGAGACATAAGAGACATGGGTTCCTTCCCCAGGTTTGGAAGATCCCCTGGAGGAAGACATGGCAACCCACTCTTGTGTTCTTGCCTATATATATAGTTATGTATGGGCATATGTATGTGCATGTGTATGTGATATATATATATACACACAGTTACATATAGTCATGTATGTGTGCATGCATGCTCAGTTGCTTCAGTCATGTCTGACTCTGTGCAACCCTTTGGACTGTAGCCCACCAGGCTCCTCTGTCCATGGGATTCTCCAGGCAAGAATACTGGAGTGTGCCACTATGCCCTCTTCGAAGGGATCTTCCCAACCCTGGGATTAAACCAGCATCTCCTGCACTGATGGCAGATTCTTTACAGCTGAGCCACTGGGGAAGCCCATAGTCATCTATATATTTACATATAGTCGTATATGAGCATCATGATAATCACAAAGCAAAAATCTATAGTAGATATACACATACATAGAAGAGAAAGAAATCCAAACATAGCATTAAACATAGTCATCAAAATCACAAGACAAGAGAATGAAAGATTCCAGAGAAGTCTCCTCTCTTCCTCCATGTGAGGTTATAGTAAGAACATGACTGTTAATTAAACAGAAAGTAGGCCTCACTAAACTCCACATCTGCTGGAGCCTTCATCTTAGACTGTCTATCCTCCAGAACTAAGAGAAGTAAATTTCCTTTTCTTAAAATCCGCTCAGTCTACAGTACTCTTTATAGCAGTGTGAACAGACCAATAGGCAGACAATGGAAAAGCTACTGAGATCTAAATAAAGTTTGTCTAGTAGTTAATGTCAACATACCAATGTTAATTTATTAGTTTTGAAACGTATACTAGGGTTATGTAAGATGTTAACACTAGGAGAAACTGGGTTGAAAGGCACGCAGAAATCTGTACCATCTTTACCACTTTTCTGTAAATCTAAAATTATCCCAAAATTAAAGTTAATTTTAAAAAAGGATTAATAATACTCAACAATATCATACAGTTGCTGCTGCTGCTAAGTTGCTTCAGTCCCCTAATCAATACACACATCATCCAGACAAATGAATTTGCCAATCTGTTGTATCTTTTATCTTAGACAAACAATAATTACAGATATTTTTTAATAGGTGCAGAAATATAGTTGAAAATACTGGGCTTCCAATTATAACTTAGCTTTCCATAAATTAATAACTAAAGCATGAGTAATAAAATTTCTTGCATATTAGATCTCAAACAGTGCTCAGCCTCTGAAAATTTTCCAAAATAAGGTAATCGAAATTGTTATTTTTTGCATCAAATACCAAAAAGCAAGAATTTTATTTAAAATAAATAATTTATTTAAAATAAAAATAAAATATTAAGTGGAAAACTAAAGGGTACTGGTGAAAGAACTATAATAAATATAAAATGCTAAATTGAGTAAATTGAACAATAAATAAATAATGCTGCTGCTGCTGTCTCTTCAGTCATGTCCGACTCTGTGCGACGCCATAGATGGCAGCCCACTAGGCTCCTCTGTCCCTAGGACTGTCCAGGCAAGAACACTGGAGTGGGTTGCCATTTCCTTCTCCAATGCATAAAAGTGAAAAGTGAAAGTGAAGTCGTTCAGTCGTGTCAGACTCTTTGCGACCCCATGGACTGCAGCCTACTAGGCTCCTCCATCCATGGGATTTTCCAGGCAAGAGTACTGGAGTGGCATGCCATTACCTTCTCTGAAATAAATAATAAATGGCAATAAATACAGAAATTGCTTAGTTACAAAAGATTGAGGAGGATGAGTGAGAGTACTGAGTTAGTAGGTGAATAGAAGAGTAGATGAGAGATGAAAAGAGAATGACAACTGAGATCTACTTAACTAGAATGTTTAAAAATACTATTGAACATAAAAGTTTGATCTTAAAGTCATTTTGTTCCTGAAAAATAAAAAAGTAAGTACTTGAGTAGTAGATTTAGTTCTCTATATTGTAGCATTAATTTCAACATTTGAAAAACATGTATACAAAAGAGTAAATGAGCTATTGTTAGAATAGACTTAATTTGGCCATTTGTTTTATAGCTCAATGACTCAATGAAAAAAAATTGCTATTCTGAAGCACTTTTAATTAAGAATATGACATGATTCATTAACATGCAACTCTAAAAATAAGTGACCAATTACAGTATGTTGACAAAAGCAAGTTACTTTATGCATTGCCACCAAATTTTCATAAGAAGCAAAAACTGGACTCATGAAAGTATGTTTCAAGAAGTGGGGAGGTAAAGGTTTAAGATTTTTAAAAAGTGAACTCAAAATATCCTGTCAGTGGCTTGTACCTAAACGTTAAGTCTTGAACATATATATTGTTCCACAATCAAATGTTCATGTTGATTAATGATTACAAAGAGCTTACTTTTCACCTATGGAGCAGAAACTCTAGTTTTTATATAACCAATATTTATGGTGTTCAATCACCCTTATTTATTCATATAATAAATGATGACTCAAGCTGTGTGCTAAGTCACTTCAGTCATGTTCTACTCTTTGCAATCGCATGGACTGGAGCTTGGCAGACTGGAGCCCACCAGGCTCTTCTGTCTATGGGGTTCTCCAGGCAAGAACACTGGAATGGTTTGCCATTTCCTTCTCCAGGGGATCTTCCTGACCCAAGGATCGAACCCATGTCTCTTACATCACCTGCATTGGCAGATGGGCTGTTTACCCCTAGCACTACCTGGGAAGCCCTAATTTTACAACTGAAACAACTGATACAGAGGAGCTGACAGGTTGTCTCAGAATCACACAGGAACAAACCAACCCTAGAACTAAAGACTAACTCTGTTTTAAATAATCGACATGAAGCTGATCAGACCACCACATGACCAGTTTCAAGAGGACTGTCAGAGCTGACTATGCTGTTTCTGCTTGTAGCATGTAACCCCTTCCCTCCATCTGTGAAAGGTCTGTAAGTGTTCTTACCAACTGATTGTCAGTGAGGGGACTCAGCCTTCAGATAGATCATTCTTCCTCCCAGGTGGCTAGCCTCCAAAATTAGGCAAGCTTTCCTTTCCACCAACTTTGCCTCTTTATTGGCTTCTAAGCAGCAAGCAGCCAGCCTTTTGGTAACAGCTTTTCTAGTGTCCAATGTGAGGCTGTGGTGCTCTCAGGACATCTGGTTCCTGGGAGGTTTTCCCAAGAATTGGCAGCAGGCCATGGCAATTGTGCATCTGATGGTTGTGGTGAGCCAGCTGCTGGTGGCTTACTGGCCTCAAAAGGGGAATTTGGGGGAACATCCCTAGCAGCTGCCAAAACCATTTGTTTTGGGGATCCTCTCTGTTTCTCCTCTGCTCAAAACTAGCTGCCAACTCAAGCTTTTCCTTGGTGAAACTAAAACAAGTCTCTGGATGAGCTGATGATCTCCAAGATTGTGTAAGTTCAGCTATGTGCACCAGACAACCTTCTCTTTTGAGCACAAAGCACTATTTGGGCACTTTTGTCAGTTGCCTCTGACCTGTGTCTCACATAGAGGACCGTTTGTGAACATGAAATACTATTGGACAATTTTGGCAGTTGGTTCTGATGTGTATCTGACCCATGGACTGTTTGTATTGGGAAGTGTTTGTTAGGAACTCCATATTGGTATCCTCTTGGCTAATTTGTGACATTTCTGTCTTCTTGTGTGTGAATGTGTATACCATTAGTGTGATTGGTGTTTTCATTGCCTTTTGTAAAATGAGAAACTCAGTTTTCAATTCATTAGAAAATTTTAGCCATGAAATTATGACTTAAGAAAAAAAAAGATCATTTTTAACAAAGTATGATAATGTATTCTTAAGATTCTAGAGAAAATTGTTTAAGATGAAACTCTTTTGAAACTTCAAGACTGGTTCTTTTATATATACAGTTAAAAATTTGGCTTGATAGAATAATGTTCTCAGAATTCTGACCGCAGGAGAACAAAAATATGCCTAAGAGAAAGCTTAAAGTTAACACTTTTCATGTCTGTGAACTGCAAACACAGTCCACTTTGCCTGAGATTTCAGAACTTGAAAAGATATTTACTTTATTAGACACATATCTTATACCATATTAAAGAGAAATTATGCTATGAAAATTTTTAGAGGTTATAAAATATGTTTTTTTAAGCTGTCCAATCAGTAAATGCTAATATAATAGTTTAATAACTTGTTTCTTGGTTTTTTAAAGGAGATTAAGGGTTACAAATTATGATATATACTTCTGTTCAGGTCAGTCGCTCAGTCATGTCCAACTCTTTGTGACCCCATGGACTGCAGTACCCCAGACCTCCCTGTCCATCACCAACTCGCAGAATTTACCCAAACTCATTTCCATTGAGTCAGTGATGCCATCCAACCATCTCATCCTCTGTTGTCTCCTTCTCCTCCTGCCTTCAATCTTTCCCAGCATCATGGTCTTTTCAAATGAGTCAGCTCTTAGCAGCAGGTGGCCAAAGTATTTCAATTTCAGCTTCAACATCAGTCCTTCCAATGAACACTCAGGACTGATCTCCTTGAGGATGGACCGGTTGGATCTCCTTGCAGTCCAAGGGACTCTCAAGAGTCTTCTCCAACACCACAGTTCAAAAGCATCAATTCTTTGGTGCTCAGCTTACTTTATAGTCTAATACTCACATCTATACATGACTACTGGAAAAACCATAGCCTTGACTAGATGGACCTTTGTTGACAAAGCAATGTCACTGCCTTTTAATATGCTGTCTAGGTTGGTCATAAGTTTCCTTCTAAGGAGTGTCTTTTAATTCCATGATTGCAGTTACCATCTGCAGTGATTTTGAGCCCCCCCGTCACCAAAAAAAAAAAAGTCAGCCACTGTTTCCACTGTTTCTCCATCTATTTCCCATGAAGCGATAGGACCAATACCATGATCTTAGTTTTCTGAATGTTGAGCTTTAAGCCAACGTTTTCACTCTCCTCTTTCACTTTCATCAAAAGGCTCTTTGGTTCTTCTTTGCTTTCTGCCACAGGGTGGTGTCATCTGCATGTCTGAGGTTATTGATATTTCTCATGGCAGTCTTGATTCCAACTTATGTTTCATCCAGCCCAGTGTTTCTCATGATGTACTCTGCATATAAGTTAAATAAGCCAGGTGACAATATACAGCCTCGACAACCTCCTTTCCTGATTTGGAACCAGTCTGATGCTCCATGTCCAGTTCTAACTGTTGCTTCCTGACCTGCATATAGATTTCTCAAGAGGCAGGTCAAGGGGTCTGGTATTCCCAGCTCTTTCAGAATTTTCCACAGTTTGTGGTGATCTATATAGTCAGAAGGAGATCAGCCCTGGGATATCTTTGGAAGGAATGATTCTAAAGCTGAAACTCCAGTACTTTGGCCACCTCATGTGAAGAGTTGACTCATCGGAAAAGACTCTGATGCTGGGAGGAATTGGGGGTAGGAGGAGAAGGGGATGACAGAGGATGAGATGGCTGGATGACATCACTGACTCAATGGACATGAGTCTGAGTGAACTCCGGGTATTGGTGATGGACAGGGAGGTCTGGCTTGCTGCGATTCATGGGGTCGCAAAGAGTCAGACACGACTGAGTGATTGAACTGAACTGAACTGATATAGTCAGAGGCTTTGGCAGTCAATAGAGCAGAAATAGATGTTTTTTCTGGAACTCTCTTGCTTTTTTGATGATCCAGCAGATGTTGGCAATTTGATCTCTGGTTTCTCTGCCTTTTCTAAAACCAGCTTGAACTTCTGCAAGTTCATGGGTCACCTTATTGCTGAAACCTGGCTTGGAGAATTTTTGAGCATGATGTTACTAACGTGTGAACTGAGTACAATTGTGTGGTAGTTTGAGCATTCTTTCACTTTGACTTTTTTGGGGATTGGAATGAAAACTGACCTTTTCCAGTCCTGTGGTCACTGCTGAGTTTTCCAAATTTTCCAGCATATGAGTGTAGCACTTTCATAGCATCATCTTTTAGGATCTGAAATAGCTTAGATGGATTTCCATCACGTCCACTAGCTTTGTTCATAATGATGATTCCTAAGGCCCACTTGACTTCACATTCCAGGATGTCTGGCTCTAGGTGAGTGATCACACCATCGTGATTATCTTGGTTGTGAAGATCTTTTTTGTATAGTTATTCTGTGTATTCTTGCCACCACTTCTTAATATCTTCTGCTTCTGTTAAGTCCATACCATTTTTGTCCTTTATTGAGCACATCTTTGCAAGAAAATTTCCCTTGATATCTCTAATTTTATTGAAGTGATCTCTAATCTTTCCCATTCAATTGTTTTCCTCAATTTCTTTGCACTGAACACTGAAAAAAGCTTTCTTATCTCTCCATGCTATTCTTTGGAACTCTGCTTTCAAACAGTTGTATCTTTCCTTTTCTCTTTTTGTTTCTCTTCTTTTCACAGCTATTTGTAAGGCCTCCTCAAACAGCCATTTTGCTTTTTTGCATTTCTTTTTCTTAGAGATGGTCTTGATCCCTGTCTCCTGTACAATGTCATGAACCTCCATCCATAGTTCATCAAGCACTCTGTCTATCAGATCTAGTCCCTTCAATCTATTTCTCACTTCCACTGTATAATCATAATGGATTTGATTTAGGTCATACCTGAATGGTCTAGTGGCTTTCCCTACTTTCTTCAATTTAAGTCTAAATTTGGCTATAAGGAGTTCATGATCTGAGCCACAGTCAGCTCCCAGTCTTGTTTTTGCTGACTGTATAGAGCTCCATCTTTGGCTGCAAAGAATATAATGAATCTGCTTTTGGTGTTGGGCATCTGGTGATGTCCATGTATAGAGTCTTCTCCTGTGTTATTGGAAAAGGGTGTTTGCTATGACCAGTGCATTCTCTTGGCAAAACTCTATTAGACTTTGCCCTGCTTCATTCTGTACTCCAAGGCCAAATTTGCCTGTTACTCCAGGTGTTTCTTGACTTCCTACTTTTGCATTCCAGTCCCCTATAATGAAAAGGACATCTTTTTTTGGTGTTAGTTCTAAAAGATCTTGGAGGTTTTCATAGAACAGTTCAACTTCAGCTTCTTCAGTGTTACTGATTGGGACATAGACTTGGATTCCTATGATTGGATTGCTTGGATTGCCTTGGAAATGAACAGAGATCATTCTGTCATTTTTCAAATTGCATCTAAATACTGCATTTAGGATTCTTGTTGACTATGATGGCTACTCCATTTCTTCTAAGGGATTCCTGCCCACAGTAGTAGATATAATGATCATCTGAGTTAAATTACCCATTCCAGTCCATTTTAATTTGCTGATTCCTAAAATGTCAATCTTCACTCTTGTCATCTCCTGTTTGATCACTTTTTATTTGCCTTGATTTATGGACCTAAATTTCCAGGTTCTTATGTAATATTGCTCTTTATATTATCAGACCTTGCTTCTATCACCAGTAACATCCACAGCTGGTTGTTGTTTTTGCTTTGGCTCCATCTCTTTATTCTTCCTGGAGTTATTTCTCCACTGATCTCCAGTAGCATACTGGGCACCTACTGACCTGGGGAGTTCATCTTTCAGTGTCCTATCTTTTCGCCTTTCATACTGTTCATGGTGTTCTCAAGGCAAGAATACTGAAGTGGTTTACCATTCCCTTCTCTAGTGGACCACATTTTGTCAGAACTCTCCACCATGACCTGTCAATCATTGGTGGGCCTACATAGGGATGGCTTAGTTTCATTGAGTTAGACAAGGCTGTGGTCCATGTGATTAAATCAGTTAGTTTTCTGTGGTTGTGCTTTCAGTCTATCTGTCCTCTGATTCCTTCTCTCAGCACCTACCATCTTACTGGGATTTCTCTTACCTTGGATGTGGGGTATCTCTTCACAGCTGCTCAAGCAAAGTGCAGCCACCGCTCCTTAGCTTGGACATGAGATATCTCCTCATGGCTGCAGCAACTCACCTTGGATGTAGGGTATCTCCTCTCGGCTACTCGCTGCTCCAGTGCTGCACCACCGCCTGTCGTCACTCCAGTGCCATGCAGCCACTGCTTGTTGCTACAACACCATATGTAAATCTATTAAAAGTGACAAGAGAAGTATTTTAGTTTCTAAAACAAGTAGGGAAAGCGTTTTCAGAGAGGAAAGGTATTAAAGAAGCAGATATTTTTGTTGAGAAAAAAAAAGTGATGACAACAGTCTTTTCCAAGAACTGTTATTTTTGGATGGGGGGAATCATGGGACAAATCACATGAATACAAAAACTGATAAAAGATTTGTGCAAAAAAGAGAAATTTGAGTCCAGAAAAATGTGACATGTACAGGAGTGATTAAGATTAGATTGGATTTAATTTGGTAAATGAACTTTATTATTAATAATAGTAAAAGCTGGTACAAAACTGGAATTTGTTTTCTTTTCCTCCCTGTTATGAGAACAAAATTTCCGTAGATATTGAGCTGCTTTTTATAACAGATTTTGAGTTTCTTTCTCTAACTAACTTTGAGGATTCCAAAGGAACCCTAGGCACATCAGAAGAAATATTGACATTAGAGTAATTAAAATTATTTGGTATGTTAAATTATATGGAAAACATATAATTTTGTAAGTTTCAGGTCATATTTTCTCTGGAAAAACTTAAGCCAAATGATAAACTTAATCAAAGAAGTGAGAAAATGCTGAAACAAAGGAAAATAGTCAAAAGAGACCAAATAATACTCTATTAAGCATAGTGAAGGACTTTTCATTCCTTCCCAAGAACTGCAAATATTATTTTGAGCCCTATCTTCTGAGCTGTCTTTTCAGTATAAAAACCACTACCAGGTGGAAAAAGTTGACTGCATGATGGCCAGACCCTAGCCATGACATAGTTGTTATGCTGCTGCTGCTGCTGCTAAGTCGCCTCAGTCATGTCTGACTCTGTGCAACCCCACAGATGGCAGCCCACTAGGCTCCTGTATCCCTGGGATTCTCCAGGCAAGAATACTGGAGTGGGTTGCCATTTCCTTCTCCAATACATGAAAGTGAAAAGTGAAAGTGAAGTCTCTCAGTCATGCCTGACTCTTAGCAACCCCATGGACTGCAGCTTACCAGGCTCCTCCATCCATGGGATTTTCCAGGCAAGAGTACTTGTTATAACTGACCTCAAAAAATGGGAACAAACCAACCCTGGAACTAAATACTAGTTGTTAAATTTAAAACAATCAAGATGAATCTGATTAGACCACTGCTTGACTAATTTCAAGAAGACACAGAGCTAAATGTGTTGTTTCTACATGTAGCCCCTCCCTCCACCTATAAAAGGTCAATAAGATCTCTTGCCCATTGACTGTCAGTGGAAAGAGTTAGCCTTTGGACAGGAGACTGCACTCTCTCCCCTCCCTCATCCCGCCAGTTTGCTAGCCTCTGAAATAAAGCAAACATTTCTTTCCACCAACCTTTCCTCTTTATTGCTCTCTGAGAGGCAAGCAGGCTGGGCCTTCTCTTTCAGTAACAGTATCAGTTGTTAAAGCAAGATCTTGGCTAAAAATACTTGGAGAATGAAATGTGCATAAGGGATTCTTAAAATCTCCAACATATTCCTGGGAATTTAGAAGGCTAAATATACATGTGGTGCTATGGACATGGTTAAGAGCCCTGAGAGGGTACCAGTCTCTCACTGCTAACTTGAGGTCCTGCACAGGAAGTGAAGGGATAAAGCAGAACTGTAAACTGCCTGAGCACTGAAGGCATGCCCCAACACACACACACACACACACACACACACACACACGGCACTTGACAACTTGGCAAAGGGCAGAAAACTTGTTTAAAAAAAAAATATGACCAATCCTCAGACTCCAATAAGCTAACTGAATGCAAACTTCTGTGACTCACACATCAGGAAATTGAGAATCACTTCAGGAAATTCAGTAAACAAAAAACAAGGTATCCACAACAATAAATTCTGAATAGGGGAAATCTGATTTCCAGAGCTGGCACCTTTTATCTAAAATAACCAGTTTTAGCAAAAAAATATGAGACATATGAAGAACAGGACACGATTATTTAGTTGTTATGGTATGTTGTTGTTGTTTTAGTCTCTAAGTTTGTTCGACTCTTTTGCAACCCCATGGATTGTAACCCACCGGTCTCCCCTGTCCATAGGATTTCCCAGGAAGAATACTGGTGTGAGTTGTTGTTTCCTTCACCAGGGGATCTTCCTAACCTAAGAATTGAACCTGAGTCCCCTGCTTGGCAGGCAGATTCTTCACTGCTGAGCCACCACGGGGAAAAACCAAGTTAATGAAAACTATTCCAAAGGCGCATCTGAACTTTGTAGCCCACAGAATTTTCCAGGCAGGAATACTGGAATGGGTTGCCATTTCCTGACTTCTCTGGTGGCTCAGAAGGTAAAGTGTCTGCCTATAATGTGGGAGACCTGGGTTCAATCCCTGGGTCGGAAAGTACTTCTGGAGAAGGAAATGGCAACCCACTCCAGTATTCTTTCCTGGAGAATCCCATGGATGGAGGAGCTTGGTAAGCTACAGTCCATGGGGTCGCAAAGAGTCGGACACGACTGAGCAAATTTACTCACTCATTCCAAAGACGCATCTGAACTTTAGGGGCACAGATGTTGAACTCAGTTCAGTCCAGTTGCTCAGTCATATCTGACTCTTTGCGACCCCATGAACCGGAGCACACCAGGCCCCCCTGTCCATCACCAACTCCCGGAGTCTACCCAAATCCATGTCCATTGAGTCAGTGATAAATAGTGCTTTTAAGTATGCTCAGACAAATAAAGGTACTTGTGTCTAAAGAATTAAGGTAAAGCAATGATGCCTCACCAGATGCAGAATCAAAAAAAAAAAAAAAAGGAAGGTAGGAAGGGAAGAAATTGTGGGGGCAAAACACATAGAATAAAGCAGTAATATTCCCAAATACTTCTCAAAAAATGTTCATTACAACTTTGCTTGTAAGAGAAAGATGATGGAAATACCATTAAAAACAAGAAGTTTAATTTCATTGTTTTGATGTGGAGAATTGAGTCAAATATTCTGAAAAAAGTTTATTCATTTAATAAATTGACGCTTGACATCCAGAACTAAGAATTGTGAGCATACATATCTGTGCAGAATTAAACAATGTTAATGTGAACTAGTAAAGTAATGCTCAAAATTCTCCAAGCCAGGCTTCAGCAATACGTGAACTGTGAGCTTCCTGATGTTCAAGCTGGTTTTAGAAAAGGCAGAGGAACCAGAGATCAAATTGCAAATATCTGTTGGATCATGGAAAAAGCAAGAGAGTTCCAGAAAAACATCTACTTCTGCTTTATTGACTATGCCAAGGATTTTGACTGTGTGGATCACAATAAACTGTGGAAAATTCTGATAGAGATGGGAATACCAGACCACCCCTGATCTGCCTCTTGAGAAATCTGTATGCAGGTCAGGAAGCAACAGTTAAAACTGGACATAGAACAACAGACTGGTTCCAAATAGGAAAAGGAGTATGTCAAGGCTGTATATTGTCACCCTGTTTAGTTAACTTCTATGCAGAGTACATCATGAGAAATGCTGGACTGGAAGAAACACAAGCTGGAATCAAGATTGCCAGGAGAAATATCAATAACCTCAGATATGCAGATGATACCACCCTTATGGTAGAAAGTGAAGAGGAACTAAAAAGCCTCTTGATGAGAGTGAAAGAGGAGAATGAAAAGGTTGGCTTAAAGGTCAACATTCAGAAAACAAAGATCATGGCATCCAGTCCCATCACTTCATGGGAAATAGATGGGGAAACAGTGGAAACAGTGTCAGACTTTATTTTTGGGGGCTCCAAAATCACTGCAGATGGTGACTGCAGCCGTGAAATTAAAAGACACCTACTCCTTGGAAGAAAAGTTATGACCAACCTAGATAGTATATTCAAAATCAGAGACATTACTTTGCCGACTAAGGTCCATCTAGTCAAGGCTATGGTTTTTCCAGTAGTCATGTATGGATGTGAGAGTTGGAGTGTGAAGAAGGCTGAGCGCCAAAGAATTGATGCTTTTGAACTGTGGTTTTGGAGAAGACTCCTGAGAGTCCATTGGACTGCAAGGAGATCCAACCAGTCCCTTCTGAAGGACATCAGCCCTGGCATTTCTTTGGAAGGAATGATGCTGAAGCTGAAGCTCCAGTACTTTGGCCACCTCATGTGAAGAGTTGACTCATTGGAAAAGACTCTGATGCTGGGAGGGATTGGGGGCAGGAGGAGAAGAGGACGACAGAGGATGAGATGGCTGGATGGCATCACTAACTCGATGGACGTGAGTCTGAGTGAACTCCGGGAGTTGGTGATGGACAGGGAGGCCTGGTGTGCTGCGATTCATGGGGTCGCAAAGAGTCGGACACGACTGAGCGACTGAACTGAACTGAACTGAATATGAATTTTGAAAACATTTAATCTGTTGGTCAAGACGTTAAGGGTTATTCACACATATTATCCAAATTTAATTAGTACACCTCTGTATAGCTTCTCTAAAGTCAGAGGAAAAATAAACGATGTCAAATTCTGGTTCGGAATGAAATGTGTATTTATGCAAGGTAAATTTGCTTGTTTGGCTTCTGTCTGTTTTGGTGGACAGATTATAGTTAGGCCTTGCTTTTTTTTTCCCTTAATTGACTCTGACAATCTCTGTCTATAATTGGTATATTTAAACCATTCCCATTTCAGTGAATACTGATATAGGCATATTAAAATGTACTATGTTTATAACTGATTCTATTCATTGTACTTAATTTTGCTTCTGTTTTTTTTCTTCTTCCTTTCTTATTATGCCATCCCTGGTTTAAATTGAGTGCTTATAAGATTTTGCTTTCTTTCCTGCCTTAGCATATCATTTATATTTCTCTGAAAATATGTTTAGTACTACTAGTTGTCTTAGTATCATTTTAATTGCCCTAGTATTATTAATATGCATGTGCATCCAAGTCATGTCTATATTCAAGACATACTACATGTCCTACTTCAAGGGTAGTTCAGGTACGTTATAACAGAGTATTCCCAATTTCTCCCATCTGGCCTTTATAATAGTCATGACATTCATTAAACTTATCCATCTTCTATAATCATGTGGTACATTGCTTCTGTAATTATTGTGAACAAACACATATGTTTCATCAAATAAGAATAAGAAAGTTATTATCCCATCACTTTATTGCTTATCTGGCATGTTTCTTCCATCTTCTTCTTCTTTATTTAAAATTTAAATTTCATTCTGACCTATGTTGTTTTCCTTCACACTGCAAAACTTCATTTAAAACATCTTGAAGGGCAGGTGGGCTGTGATGAATTTTTTATGTTTTAGTTTTTTCACAGAAAGTCTTTATTTCCCCCTCACTTCAGGTGATAATCTTTTTATATATATAATTCCAGAGATATAGTTTTGTTTTTTGATTAAAAATAGTTCACTTTCCTTTTTTTTGTATGGTTTCTGACAGAAGTTGATTCTAATTCTTTTTTTTTTTTTTGTCCTTCTGTAAGTAAGGCATATTCTCCTCTTCTGTATTCTTTCAAGATTTTTTCTTCACATTTGGTTTTCAGCAGTTTGAATGCAGTGTGCCAAGTTGTTTTTGAATCCAAAGGCTTTTTTAAATTTTGAAGTTAAAAGCTGTACTCTAGTCCAGATGGCACAATCTCTTTAAAATATTGTGGACTTCCTATGTATTGGATTACAACTGACTTGTAACTGATTATGAGAGGGTAGGGGGAGAAACATTATCACAAATCTTTGTGAAAAGGTCCCTTTCAGCTTCAGTTTGTCAGTCAGGGTGCTATGGACCAGCACCAGTGTAGTTCTTAAAAGTCCTGTTATAGTGTCCTGATAGGCTTTCTTGATGGCTAGGTGGGTAAAGAATCCACTTGCAATGTAGGAGACACGGGTTTGATCACCTGGGTCAGAAAGATCCCCTGGATAAGGAAATGCCAATCCACTCCAGCATTCTAGCCTGAAAATCCCATGGACAGGGGAGCTTGGTGGGCTACAGTCTTTGCGGTCACAAAAGAGTCAGACACGACTTACTGAGCAACTAAACATGGTGTTCTGAGGAAGCACTAGACAGCTTCCTCATATTCTCTGAAGATACTTTGAAGTCATTTTATCTCACCTAGAGAATATATGAAGCATCCCTTAAACCTTTCTGAGATCTTAACAAATTGATCTTTTATAACCTTGACTATGAGACTGTATTCTTCTTTCAGTGTCCTAAATTTGATCTTTATTCGTGTCCATTTTTATTTGTCATTTTCTTTCCCTGGGAAACAAGATAGATGAAAAATAATTTTATTTTTGAATGGAGGAAATCCTGGCTATTTTATATTTATTTTCTATTCTGTTTGAAAAACCAACATTTCCTTCTCAACCTCCTCTCTCTCTCTCTTCCTGTACTTAATCAGACTTCATTTAGAGGTAGCTAGAAGAAACTATTTGGCACTTTTATAGTCTGCCTGGAAATCAACAATTTTGCCACTGCTATTCCAACCTTTCACAAACAGTCTTCTTTGGGTCTTTGTTAAGTGTCTGATCCCAAAGTTAAGGCATAAATTTGTTCAAAAGCACTCTACTTTTTGCTTGCAATTTCTACAGCAGTTAATGTTTCCTCCATAATAATCCAGGCTCCAATTATTGACTTGACAAAATAATAATCTAATTTCTGGAAACTCTTCAGTCTGTACCTGGCTTATCTGGCAGTTTGTTTTGCATGATTTGCTAGGCTTTTTAGTTCCTCTGCACTTTCTGCCATAAGGGCACATGACACCACCCTTATGGCAGAAAGTGAAGAGGAACTAAAAAGCCTCTTGATGAAAGTAAAAGAGGAGAGTGAAAAAGCTGGCTTAAAGCTCAACATTCAGAAAATGAAGATCATGGCATCTGGTCCCATCACTTCATGGCAAATAGATGGGGAAACAGTGGAAACAGTGTCAGACTTTATTTTTTGGGGCTCCAAAATCACTGCAGATGGTGACTGAATCCATGAAATTAAAAGATGCTTACTCCTTGGAAAAAAAGTTATGAGCAACCTAGATAGTATATTCAAAAGCAGAGACCTTGCTTTGCCGACTAGGTCTGTCTAGTCAAGGCTGTGGTTTTTCCAGTAGTCATGTATGGATGTGAGAGTTGGACTGTGAAGAAGGCTGAGTGACAAAGAATTGATGCTTTTGAAGAGTCCCTCTTGAGAGTCCCTTGGACTGCAAGGAGATCCAACCAGTCCATTCTGAAGGAGATCAGCCCTGGGATTTCTTTGGAGGGAATGATGCTAAAGCTGAAACTCCAGTACTTTGGCCACCTCATGCGAAGAGTTGACTCATTGGAAAAGACTTTGATGCTGGGAGCGATTGGGGGCAGGAGAAGAAGGGGATGACAGAGGACGAAATGGCTGGATGGCATCACTGACTTGATGGACGTGAATCTGAGTGAACTCCGGGAGTTGGTGATGGACAAAGAGGCCTGGCGTGCTGCAATTCATGGGGTCACAAAGAGTCAGACATGACTGAATGACTGAACTGAACTGAATGCAAGCAGCTACATTTAGCTGCTTGCAATTATCTGTATTGTCTGCAATCTTGGTTCATCTGGGACAGTGAGATAGTTGGATTTCTCTCTCACTCCAAGTAGTTTTGAGGCATCTCTGTCTAAATGTAGTCTCTCCACCTGGTCTTTTCATTGGGAAGCTCTAGTAGAATAGCTAAGTTCTGAATACAAAAAAATTAGAGAACCTGCTTGGTCTTCTTAAAGCTTAGGCCCAGTATTGGCACATTGTACAACTGTCACTTTGGCTAAAGCAATTCTCTGGCCCATTGCAGATTCTAGAAGAGGCTACACAAGAGCATGACTAGTGAATGTCTGTGGTTCATTGGGGGCTTCCCTGATAGCTCAGTTGGTAAAGAATCTGCCTGCAATGCTGAAGACCCTGATTCTGATTCCTAGGTCGGGAAGATCCCCTGGAGAAGGGATAGGCTACCCACTCCAGTGTTCTTAGGCTCCCCTTGTGACTCAGCTGGTAAAGAATCTGCCTGCAATGTGGGTGACCTAGGTTCAATCCCTGAGTTGGGAAGCTCCCCTGGTGAAAGGAAAGGCTACCCACTCCAGTATTCTGGCCTGGAGAATTCCATGAACAGTCCATGGGGTTGCAAAGAGTTGGACACAACTGAGCGACTCTTCGTGGTTCATTGGAGGTAACCAATATAGTGGACTATCACAATTGCTTAATCAATATGACCAATGGTATAGAGTAAGTCTGGAACAAATGGCTATAACTCATTTAAAAATATTCAAAAATGTTTTCTATAATTTTATTTTGGTTATGATTGGATTTGAGAGATAAGTAGGGATAAGCATGGGCTAAAAACATTGTATGCTGTAATGTATTTACCCACTGAAATGTTATTGCTTTATAACAAAAACTTTGCTAACACTACAGTTTAAATAATAAAATTTCTAAATTGATATCTATAAATCACATTTAGAGCTCACTGCTTTGGCACAGCACAACTACTTTTAGTTAATAATAATTTTAATGATTTTTGATGTTGTTTTACTGATATGATTTGAACTGGTGTTAACAAAATAAAGAAAGTGAATTGTTATTTCTTAAGTAGAAGTGAGACATTTACTGTATTAAGTCAGTAATAAAATAAGTAAGTCATGTAGTTGACCTCTAAAATGTCAGTTGAAACAAATGAAATCAAAGCAAACTGTGAATCCTATAAATAAATTCATTAATGACTTGCCTCTTAGTCAACAGGAACATTTAAGATGAATAGCAACACCTGATTATGCACTTCTAAAATAGAAAGAGCCATCTCATGTCCTGTTGGGTAAAACAGTGCATTACTTCAATTTGCACAAATATTTTCTCTAGAGGAGTCATACTGTGTTTACAATGATTTCATAATTTTCTAGCTCAATTGCATGCTGTGACTTAAATAGAAGGTGGGCTAATGGCAAAAAGTATAGAGGAGAAAAATCACACATTAGAACTAAAACTCCAAAATATACAGATATAAAGTTCTACATTATATTCCTAATTATCCATTTTACTTTTATGTGTATATAAGAAAATGTTTATCTAGAGTATAAATGGATTGTCAGAGCTACAAACATTAAAGATACCTTACTTAATCTTGTTTCAGACAACAATAATTCTAGTATTTAGATAAATCAACTCCCAAGAATATGGCAATGTTTAAGAAAAAACATTTTACCACCTATCTAGGGAATATGTCTTATTATTATAGGAATCACATATGAAGCAATTAATTAATATTAATTTCAGTATAATAGGTAGGTTTATGTGAAAGCAAACTAAGATGTTTAACAGTAATTATAAATGTTTTGTGAGGGTGAAAAAGGAATACATCTTATGTATTTATTTATTTTTAGTAAAATTAAGATTTTGCAATACATGCAACTTTTTATAGAATACAGTTGACTTTTACAATATTGTGTTAGACTCAGCTGTACAGCAAAATAATTCAACTACATAGGAAATGTGTCTATCTATATTCTTTTTTCAGTTATTTCCCACTATAGTTTATTAAATGCATGCCATTTTTTTTAAGAGAATACCAAGATTACTAAGAAATAAAATGTGTCTTTTTTTGGTGGGGGATCAATACGTTATAATCGATAACTATATAAGACTATTTCATAATTATTGCTGGTAGTGGTGAATGTTAATAACATCTATATATAGAAAAGATTAAAGAAAGATCAAGGCAATGATAGTATAAAGAAACCCCATATTGATGACTGCTTACCTGGGTGTTTTACATGTCTCCTGAGTAATGATAAACTTTATTACATGAAATGCATTAGTTTTCTCATAAAGTAATCAATCTCAGGCTTAATAATATTTCGTATTTTCCTAATGGCAGATACCACATTCCTAGTATGCATTCTGTCTTTCCATCTTGATAATCATATCTAGTTATAGCTATCAGCCCACAACAATACCACAGTGCCAATCATTGGAAGTATCTAAGGCTTAAGATTCTTGGATAAAAATATATTTTAATATAGTTTATTATAAAGTTTTCCAGTTAGTGTTGAGAAGGAATGGTTTTAGGTCCAAAGAATTCTTGCTCTGGATAAACCCTATTCTTCATGAGGTTTCTGGGAAATAGATGTCCAGAATATAAAGTGATGTACATTAACACATTTTTAGGTGTAACTTGGGCCTCAAGGTTTTATATGTTTACCTGGAAGAAACTACTTGACTAAGGAATTAAGTTTCTTTATCTGCAACTTTTTGTGACTTAAAGAAGCATTAACTTGAACCCCCAGCCTCAGCCGTTCTAGAGATTATCTTGGATGGGAAGAAGAAATGAGGATGAAGAAAAGATATAAAAAGGATAATGGAGAACATCAGAGCAAGATTTGACTAGGAATCAGTCATAGCCCTGTCACAATCAATGGCTCAACTTTTCAAAGTAATCAACCCAATGCAGAGAATTTGTGAGAAATTCACCCATTGGCACAATGACCAATACACTATCACAAAGGAGCCACTGAAACTCATATATACCTAGGGGACTTGTCAGCCTATCTCACACAAACATGACTACCTAAACTAATTTAATGTAATTAGGTACATCTTTGGAGCATCCATATAGTTAATTAAGAAGAATCAGTGATCTGAATTTCCAAATAATCTTAAATATTTTACTCTATGCAAAGTATTAGGATAGGTCCTGTGGTCTACAGGAATAAAGTCCCTATGTTTTCAAAGATTACATTCTAACAGGGATGATTCAAAAACAGACCACCTGTTGATTACATAACTGCAGTCCTCAACTCTTTGACACAAGAGGCTGGTTTCCTAGAAGACAATTTTTCCACAGACCAGGAAGGGGGATGCGGATAGTTTCAGGATGATTCAAGAACATTAGGCCTCCAGGCTCCTCTGTCCATGGGATTCTCCAGATAAGAATACTGGAATGTGTTGTCATTTTCTGTACTATGTGATCTTCCCAACTCAGGGATGAAACCCACATCTCCTGCATTGGAGGGAGATTCTTTACCACTGAGCCATTGTGAACATTATTTCTAATCTAATGCTGTCTCTGATATGACAGGATGTACTGGTCTGTGGCCTGGGGGTTGGGGACCCTTTACATTACTTAAAATTTCATTAGTATTTCATACATGTCACTTAATTTAGTTCTCAAGAAAATGGGAAGAATTCAAACTCATGTTTTACTCTAAACTCATGTTCTTTCTTTTGTGCCATCATTTCTAATACCATGCTTAATATATAATGGCATTTCATAAGCATAAATTTCAGTTTATGCTATATTTGTTTTTAAGAAATGGAACATGTATCCTCAAATGGCAGGAAGTCTCATTCAGTTCAGTTCAGTTCATTTCAGTCGCTCAGTCGTGTCCAACTCTTTGTGACCCCATGAATCGCAGCACGCCAGGCCTCCCTGTCCATCACCAACTCCCGGAGTTCACTCAGACTCACGTCCACCGAGTCAGTGATGCCATCCAGCCATCTCATCCTCTGTCATCCCCTTCTCCTCCTGCCCCCAATCCCTACCAGCATCAGAGTCTTTTCCAATGAGTCAACTCTTCGCATGAGGTGGCCAAAGTACTGGAGTTTCAGCTTTAGCATCATTCCTTCCAAAGAAATCCCAGGACTGATCTCCTTCAGAATGGATTGGTTGGATCTCCTTGCAGTCCAAGGGACTCTCAAGAGTCTTCTCCAACACCACAGTTCAAAAGCATCAATTCTTTGGCGCTCAGCCTTCTTCACACTCCAACTCTCACATCCATACATGACCACAGGGAAAACCACAGCCTTGACTAGACGAACCTTAGTTGGCTAAGTAATGTCTCTGCTTTTGAATAAGCTATCTAGGTTGGTCATAACTTTTCTTCCAAGGAGTAAGCGTCTTTTAATTTCATGGCTGCAGTCACCATCTCCAGTGATTTTGGAGCCCCCCAAAATAAAGTCTGACACTGTTTCCACTGTTTCCCCATCTATTTCCCATGAAGTGATGGGACCAGATGCCATGATCTTTGTTTTCTGAATGTTGAGTTTTAAGCCAACTTTTTCACTCTCCTATTTCACTTTCATCAAGAGGCTTTTTAGTTCCTCTTCATTTTCTGCCATAAGGGTGGTGTCATCTGCATATCTGAGGTTATTGATATTTCTCCCGGCAATCTTGATTCCAGCTTGTGTTTCTTCCAGTCCAGCATTTCTCATGATGTACTCTGCATAGAAGTTAAATAAGCAGGGTGACAATATACAGCCTTGTCGTACTCCTTTTCCTATTTGGAACCATATCTGCATATCTGTTGTTCCATGTCCAGTTCTAACTGTTGCTTCCTGACCTGCATACAGATTTCTCAAGAGGCAGTTCAGGTGGTCTGGTATTCCCATCTCTTTCAGAATTTTCCACAGTTGATTGTGATCCACAGTCAAAGGCTTTGGCATAGTCAATAAAGCAGAAATAGATGTTTTTCTGGAACTCTCTTGCTTTTTTGATGATCCAGCGGATGTTGGCAATTTGATCTCTGGTTCCTCTGCCTTTCCTAAAACCAGCTTGAACATCTGGAAGTTCACAGTTCACGTATTGCTGAAGCCTGGCTTGAAGAATTTTGAGCATTACTTTACTAGCGTGTGAGATGTGTGCAATTGTGCGGTAGTTTGAACATTCTTTAGCATTGCCTTTCTTTGGGATTGGAATGAAAACTGACCTTTTCCAGTCCTGTGGCCACTGCTGAGTTTTCCAAATTTGCTGGCATATTGAGTGTAGCACTTTCACAGCATCATCTTTCAGAATTAGAGATCATATAATATATGGTGCATGATAAATCATTCCACGTCCACACTTGTAAGTATTCAGCATGCAGTGAAAACCTCTGCATAAGGTCTGTTGATAAAGGCTTTTTGTTATTTTTATTACAGTAATAATTTCTGCATATATTTTAGTACCTATCACATTTATTGTTTATAACACAGTTATAATATTAATGGTAAGACCAACATGTGTTGTATGGTTATTATGTCAGGTATTAAGCAACATGCTTTTATATACTTTATTTTATTTGATTCTCATAGCAATGCTAAGATACTGTTACTACTATTTCAAATTTTCAAGTAAGAAATGCGGTTTATAGATTTTAAAATATCTCTCTCTATATATATATCCAAATCATGTAAGTGATCAAAACACGGAAAAGATATCAAGACCTTATTTGTCACACAAGTTAATTCACTATGCATAAGAAAAAAGATTGTTTTAAATGGAAATGCTGTTAATTACCTAACTCAGACAAACAAAAAATTTAAATCTTCAAAATGAAAATGAAAATTACAGCTTTCAGTTTCAGCAATTTATGGATAAGGCATCTAAGATGGGATAACTAATTATTTTGGAATAGTTTAATTCATAGACACATGAATAATAATAAAAAACATTTAACATTTCTTATGACTATATATATATGTACATATATATATATATATATATATATACACACACACAAATTAAGTTTTCATATTATTCTCCAACAGAACTCAAATGTAAGAATGGACTATATGTCTCATTAAACCAATAGAAGTATAGTTGATTTACAATATTAGTTTTAGGTGTATAATATATTGACAATATTTTTATAAATTGTATTCTAGGAAAAGGAAGTAAGACACAAAATGGCATTATTGATAGCTAATGAGAGAATATATAGAAAGTAGGTTAAAAAAAACTCCCTTAAAGCTTAACTATTGTAATAGATTTTATCAAAATATTATTCTATATTTTATCAAAATATTGTTCTGTTTAAGTAAATAATTATATGATTTTCCCTTTTGTTTGCTTATATAAATGCCATTGATTTTTTAAATAGTAAATATTTCCTATTGTTATTATTTTGTTTTACATGTGAAATTTAATAATTTATTCAAATAACTATCAATAACCTACTATGGAAAAATTTAAATTAGCATTAGTGTGGTGTAGATAACATGTGACAAATACTATGATGAGATTCTAAAATTGTTGCTAATTGGTATTATAATTTAATTGCTTTAATTTGATTTATAAATCTTCATGTTTGTGATTACACTGAGTATTAATTTTCCAGTTAGAGATGTTGTTATTGTTCGGCTGCAAAGTTGTGTCCAAATCTTTGCAGCCACATGAACTGTAACCCTCCAGACTCCTCTGTCCTCCACTATCTCCAGGAGTTTGCTCAAATTCATGTTCACTGACGCTATCTAATGATCTCATCCTCTGGTGTCATCTTCTGCTTTGCCTTCAACCTTTCCAACAAAATATCTGATTTTAATGTATTAAAAATCTGAGTTCTATTATGTAGAAATTTTCATCGTGGTTTTCTTTATGAACTGCCTTATCACAAACAAATATTTTTTGTATGTGTTCTCCCCAGGACAGCATGGGAGTTCTTGTGTGTTGCTGATATATTTTATTATTATTAAAAGAAGAAAATACAACTATACAAAAACGACTTCTTAAACTATCACAATTATTGGAAATTTTTTGGTTTTATACATTTCATAGTCAGAAGTAAAATAAGTTGAAATTTTGAACTAGAATAAAAAATAGTTAGGGCTCATAAAATTTTATTGAGTCTGATGATTCTATCAAATCTCTCAAGGAGAAAAATCAAGTCTGGTAAAAATCAGTATCCAGTAATTTAATGTAGCACTCCAAACACTTTATTGGGACTAGATATTGTTAGTGTGCAAGCTGTTATGCTGACATTTGATTACATTTTTATATAGCTGTGAAACTAAACATGACAGGATTTACTTTCCAGTTTGTTTTTCTCATCCAAGGTCATTTAAGCCTTTGTAGAATACCAGAAAAATGTTCTATCAGCAAGAATTACAAAGTAAAATGTTATGGCATAACTAATTTTTTAATCATGTATTTTCTTGTCACTTATTTTGATTTTGATACCATATTGTACCATAGAAATATAATCTGCCTGTTTGTACATTTTAGGATTAATATATTAGATATTAAATCTTAGCTTGAGATAGAAAAATATTAAAATATGTATGCCTACATGTAGACAATTATACAAGAATACAATTATTTTTCTATGCATACATAGGTATATATCATTTAAGTGTTAACTACATATCTTAATATTTAATTTTAAAAATAATATAGTGTAAACCTTTCCCAGACAATATAGGGTAATTATTAATAATCTAAAGTTCACCCTTACACTTTTATTTCCTTTATTAACATTTTGGTTTGCACTCAAATAACTGCATTTTTAGTAGTCAGGAATAAGGAATAATATTTATCCATACAAATTATGATAAATAAAGCAAAATAAAATTGTTAAAAATAAAAGGCATTAGTAATATATACTATTCTATAACTTAATTGAGAAAAATATTGTTAAAGTTTCAGATGATGAAACTATCCAGACATGTTAACATTTTAAAGTTTATTTTTAAATTTGAGCATACACATACTCTATAAACATTTGCTTTGCTATTGCTATTCATATTATATAACTATTTTGTGGTATTCTACATTAAAGCATTAAATTTATACTTTCTTTGGAAGGGGAGGGAGTACCTGTATCTGATTTTTCAACTTTCAGATAGATTTTTGTGTTTGATTGTTTTGGTTTCTGTAATATAACATCAAGCATGTCAACTAAAACATAGAGCATCAGGAAAACCTCTGTCAGTAAAGTTGGGTTTATAAAAATTACTGCAGCTTGGAAAAACAACACTTTGACAATCTTAGTAGTTTTTCAAATGAAGTAATATAGGAAAGGGTGTTGATAAGATTTTGAGACCTTGGCATGACTAAGAGAAACCTTTCAAGGAGGGGCTTAAGAATTGGTAAAGTTCATAGGATAATTAGAAATGGTAAAATGAGGGTCTTGATGAATAATCTGATACAGAACCGTTTGCCAGCTGTGAAAATTTTTGCATGAATAATCTTGTATGAAAAAAATCTCAAATAAGTAAACAGTAATGTTATTTATTGGTTTTGTGTCTCATCTACTGGGTACAAATTTCCTGGAGCCAACATTTAAATTCAGTCCCAACAGCTAAGTTGTGTTGAAGCAAGTGTTCTTTGTTCTAACCATTTTTTTTCAGTGATATATAAGAATTTAAAGGAAATCTTCAGATGAATTTCACCCAACAGAGGTAATCCAAACTTCTGCAGGGTGTGTTTGGCAAGTATTTATGTTTATGATATAAGAGGAAGGGCTGTCAACAGAACTCCAAATGGTCCAGAAACTCTAGTCCAGGTACACATTTTAAGCCAAAAAATTGGAAAATATGTATATTCTTATTTAGAACTCTTTGTGGTAACTGTGATCTCTACAGTCTTCAAAATAAAATGCTTTTCCTCAAGATTCATTTTCTCTTTGTGTTGCAGAGTGAGGTAGTCTATGCCAGAGTTCAATTGTGTCTGACCTTTTGCAACCTTATGGACTCTAGCCATGGTGCTAAGTCGCTTCAGTTGTGTCTGACTCAGTGTGACCCCATAGATGGCAGCCTACGAGTCTCCCCTGTCCCTAGGATTCTCCAGGCAAGAACACTGGAGTGGGTTGCCATTTCCTTCTCCAATGCATGAAAGTGAAGATGCTCAGTTGTGTCCAACTCTTAGCGACCCCATGGACTGCAGCCTACCAGGTTCCTCGGTCCATGGGATTTTCCAGGCAAGAATACTGGAGTGGGTTGCCATTGCCTTCTCTGAATTTTTGTTGAAAGCTGTATTGGAAACAGCTCTCTGTGTGTGTGTGTGTGTGTGTGTGTGTGTGTGTGTGTGTGCACTCTCAGTCACTCACTTGTGTCCAATTCTTTGCAACACCATGGACTGTAGCCCAATAGGTTCCTTTGTTCATGGGATTTTTTGGGCAAGCATACTGGTATGGGTTGCCATTTCCTCTTCCAGGGGATCTTCCTGACCCAGGGATTGAACCTGTGTCTCCTAGGTCTCCTGCATCACAGACGGATTCTTTACTGCTGAGCCACTGGGAAGCTTGAAGTAGTCCAGAGTTGGTAATTATATCCAGTTGATTGATGTGCTGTTGAATTCAACTATGTCCATATCTTATTTTTACCTGCCTAATAGGAAAAGGAGTACGTCAAGGCTGAATATTGTCACCTTGCTTATGTAACTTTCATGCAGAGTACATCATGAGAAATGCTGGACTGGAAGAAGCACAAGCTGGAATCAAGATTGCTGGGAGAAATATCAATAACCTCAGATATGCAGTTGACACCACCCTTATGGCAGAAAGTGAAGAGGAACTAAGAAGCCTCTTGATGAAAGTGAAAGAAGAGAGTGGAAAAGTTGGCTTAAAACTCAACATTGAGAAAACTAAGATCATGGCATCTGGTCCCATCACTTCACGGGAAATAGATGGGGAAACAGGGGAAACAGTGTCAGATTTTGGGGCTCCAAAATCACTGCAGATGGTGATTGCAGCCATGAAATTAAAAGATGCTTACTCCTTGAAAGGAAAGTTCTTACTCCTTGGAAGGAAAGTTATGACCAACCTAGACAGTATATTCAAAAACAGAGACATTACTTTGCCAACAAAGGTCCATCTAGTCAAGGCTATGTTTTTTCCAGTGGTCATGTATGGATGTGAGAGTTGGACTGTGAAGAAAGCTGAGCACTGAAGAATTGATGCTTTTGAACTGTGGTGTTGGAGAAGACTCCTGAGAGTCCCTTGGACTGCAAGGAGATCCAACCTGTTCATCCTAAAGGAGATCAGTCCTGGGTGTTCATTGGAAGGACTGATGCTAAAGCTGAAACTCCAATACTTTGGCCACTTCATGCAAAGAGTTGACTCATTGGAAAAAACCTCTGATGCTGGGAGGGATTGGGGGCAGGAGGAGAAGAGGACGACAGAGGATGAGATGGCTGGATGGCATCACCGACTCGATGGACATAAATTTGAGCGAACTGCGGGAGTTGGTGATGGACAGCTAGGCCTGGCGTGCTGCGATTCATGGGGCTGCAAAGAGTCAGACACAACTGAGCAACTGAACTGAACTGAATCTGTCTATTATTGATAGTGGATATTCGAATCATCTATTGATAGTGGATATTCGAATCATCAGCTTTAATATTCGATTCATCTATTTCTCCTTGCCATTATATTTGTTTTTCCCTCTCATATTTTGATCCTTGTTTGTTAGTCAAATATGCATAAGGATTTTTATGTCTCCTTGAAGAATTGACTCCTTATCATTAAAGTATGCTACACTTTATCCCTGAAAACTTTCCTTGCTCTGAAGTCTTCTCAGTCTGAAATTAATATAGCTATTCTTGCTTTCTTTTGATTTGTGTTAGTATGGCATGACTTTCTCCTTTACTTTACCTATAATTTATATGTATTTTTATATTTAAACTGGGTTTCTTGTAGACAGTATATGTTTGGGTCTCGTTTATTGATCCACTCTGACAGCCTGTCTTTTAATTGGTATATTTGAACAACTGAAAGTTAGATGATTATTAATATATTTGAACTAATATCAACCATTTTTATTACTTTTTAAAATTTATTGCCCTTATCATTTGTTCCTATTTTTACATTTCACTTATTTTCTATTTTTTTTCAATTAAATTAATAATCTTATATGATTCAATTTTCTCTCCTCTGTTAGCATATTATATTTTTTCTTAATATACATTTTTGAAGTGTAGTTGACTTACAATGTTTCAGGTGCACAGCAAGGTCACTCAGGTATGCCTATACATATATATTATTTTTGAGATTATTTTCCATTATAGGTTATTACAAGATGCTAGCTATACTTCCTTGTGCTATACAGTAAACCTTTATTGCTTGTTGCATATCCACTTTTGATTAGAAATCTAGCATCCTATTCATAAGTGGAATCAAAATGTCACAAACAAGTGGAATCAAAATGTCATAAAATTTTTCAGTTGGGCAAAAATTCATGTTTTCTAATATATATATTATACATATTATTTATATATGTATACAAAAGGTTTTCTACTATTGTTGATAAGGGCTTGAAAAAGGACATTAAAAAAAAGAAGAGGTATAGAAATTGGAAAACACAAATTAATGAAATGGGAGCACTGAATATGAAATAGAAAAAGTGAAACAAACTAGGTAAGAGTAAAAGATCACCATTCATCACCTAGTCCATGATGGACTGGATGCCATGATCTTAATTTTTTGAATGTTGAATTTTAAGCAAGCTTTTTCACTCTCGACTCTTTTACTTTCATCAAAAGGCTCTTTAGTTTCTCTTCACTTTCTACCATTAAAGTGATATCATCTGCTTATCTGAGGTTGTTGCTACTTCTCCAGACATCTTCATTTCAGCTTGGGTGAGCTGAATAATGATCATAAATTGCACTCTAGTATTCTTGCCTATAGAATCTCATGGACAGGAGAGCTTGGTGGACTACATTCCACAGGATCACAAAGAGCTGGACACACCTGAAGTTACTGAGCATGCATATCTACCATTCTTAGACTAAGAGCCACGATCTTAAGTGGACTGAATTTTGCTGAAGCATGGTAGTTGACTAGTATGTTTGCTTCAATCTTGGTGGACAAGAGGAGGTTCTTGAGGTAACCATTATACACCTAGTAACTTGGTTTAAACAACAGGCCAAAAAATATTTAACTGGTAGGGAAAACTAAGAGAAGCAGGTATTATAGAAAATATTGTATAAATTGTAGGTGCAAGATATTTTAACTTAGGAAACCATATTAGCTATCAAGTAGAGAGTTTGAGATGAAATGTGCAAATCTGCAGTTCAGGGAAAGCATTCAGAGAAGTCTGGATAACCCAGGCATCTTCGACATGTGAATTATATCTATAGCCTATTTTATAGCAAGCAGTGAGGTTATAGGAGAGGAGAGAACCAGAAAGTGAACTTGTGTCAGAAGCTAGGTGAATTCTTCTCCCTGCAGAAGCAGAGTTCCTGAGGGAAGCTTGAGTTTAGAAACTCACAGTGGCATGTAAGTACTGGTGATTGCGGCTCATGGTGGCTTGTGATCATGGTGGGTGTGAAAAACCCAAACCCACCAGGAAGTCTGCTCTACTCTCCTTATCTGTTCAGAACAGTAAGCAAAAGCAGCTAGGCTGGCTTTGGTTGTTAGCCATGCAGTCGTGTCTGACTGTTTGCGACCCCATGAACTGTAGCCTGCCAAGCTCCTCCGTCCGTGGAATTTTCCAGGCAAAAATACTACAGTGGGTTGCCATGACTTTCTCCAGGGAATCTTCCTGACCCAGAGATTGAACCTGGGTAACCTGCATTGGAGGCAGATGTAACTTTTATCCTTGCAATTCTATAGGTAAGGTGTCCCTCCCACCATCCCCCCCCCCACCTTTCTTCATGCTTCTATTACTTATCTTTGATTTTCTGTAATTTGAATGTGATAAGCTTAGGCTTAGGCTTTGAATGAGGGGGTGGGGCGAGGAGTGGGTGGAGAGGTTTTTATGCAGCTTTCATTTCCTGAACATCTTGAATCCCTTATTTGGTGTTTGATGTTAATTTGGAAAATTTTCACTCACTATTGCTTCAGATACTTCCTCTGTTCCTTTTTTTTTTTTTTTCCTTTCGACACTCCCATTACGTATATGATATACCTTTCCAGAGGTCCTACAATCCTTGGATATTCTATTTGTTTTTTGTTTATTTCAGTCTTTTTATCCTTGCTTTTATTTATTTTTTTTAATTTAAATTTTATTTTTTTACTTTACAATACTGTATTGGTTTTGCCATACATTGACATGAAACCACCACAGGTGTACATGAGTTCCCAACCCTGAACCCCCCTCCTACCACCCTCCCCATATCATGGCTCTGGGTCATCCCAGTGCACCAGCCCCAAAAATCCTAAATTTGTCAGTGTCTCCTGGATGTACTTAAGCTCAAAGATTCTTTCTTGAGGTGGTCTGGTCTACCATAAGCCCTAAGAAGTCACTCTCCATTTCTATTACAGCACTTCTTTTAGTACTTTCTTAGTGTTTCTATCCCTCTACTTACATCTGTTTTTGCTGTATACTTTATCCATTAGAGTTTCTATCATATTAATAAAAGCTGTTCTAAATTCTCAGTCTGGTAACTCCAACAACCCTGCTTTATCTGGTTGTAATGGTTGTTTGTGTATCTTTAAACTGTTTCTCTCCCCCCCACACACTTTTTTTTTCTTCAGGTTTTAGTATGCTTGCAATTTTGTTGAAAGCTGTACTGGGTACATGGAGAAGGCAATGGCAACCCACTCCAGTACTCTTGCCTGGAAAATCCCATGGACGGAGGAACCTGGTAGGCTGCAGTCCATGGGGCTGCAAAGAGTCAGACACGACTGAGCAACTTCGCTTTCACTTTTCATTTTCATGCATTGGAGAAGGCAATGGCAACCCACTCCAGTGTTCCTGCCTGGAAAATTCCAGGGACAGGGGAGCCTGATGGGCAGCCATCTATGGGGTCACACTGAGTCAGACACGACTGAAGCAACTTAGCAACAGCAGCAATACTGGGTACAGCTGTGTGTGTGTGTGTGTGTGTGTGTGTGCGTGTGCATGTATATGAACTCAGTTGTTCAGTTGTACCCAACTCTTTGCAACCCCATGGACTGCAGCCTGATAGGCTTCATTGTCCATGGGATTTCCCAGGCAAGAATACTAAAGTGGGTTGCCATTTCCTTCTCCAAGGATGCTTTCAACCCAGGATCAAACCTGCCTCTCTTGTGTCTCCAGGCATTGGCAGGCAGATTCTTTACCACTAGTGCCACCTGGGAAGTTCAACTACAGTGAGATACTGAATAAAAGAGCTTCTCTAAATAGGCTTTTGTAATGTGGTTGTAAGGTGTGGAGGGAGGTGAAACAGTCTATAATCTGATTCAGTTCAGTTCAGTTCAGTCGCTCAGTCGTGTCCGACTCTTTGCGACCCCATGAATCGCAGCACACCAGGCCTCCCTGTCCATCACCAACTCGTGGAGTTCACTCAGACTCATGTCCATCAAGTCAGTGATGCCATCCGGCCATTGCATCCTCTGTCGTCCCCTTCTCCTCCTGCCCCCAATCCCTCTCAGCAATAATCTGATTAAGTCTTAGTATTTCAAAGAGGTTGTGCCTATCGACTGTGAACTTCACAAGAGTTTCTCAATTTTCTTTTTTGCTACCACATCACCCACATCAATGGGATGATTGGAATGGGTTGTGGCTGAGTAACTCACACCTCTCCTCTGAGTGGAAAAGTGTTATTTGAAAGAAAATTGGATGTGTTTTAAATGTGTATTGCAAACTCTAGGTCATCACTCAATTCAGTTCATTCGCTCAGTCATGTCTGATTCTTTGTGACCCCATGAACCACAGTACGCCAGGCCTCCCTATCCATCACCAACTGCCGGAGTCTACACAAACCCATGTCCACTGAGTCGCTGATGCCATCCAACCATCTCATCCTCTGTTGTCCCCTCTCCTTCTCTCAATCTTTCCCAGCATCAGGGTCTTTTCCAATGAGTCAGCTCTTTGCATCAGGTGGCCAAAGTATTGGAGTCTTCAGCTTCAGCATCAGTATTTCTTATGAACACCCAGGACAGATATCCTATAGGATAGAATAGTTGGATCTCCTTGCAGTCCAAGGGACACTCAAGAGTCTTCTCCTACACCACAGTTCAAAAGAATCAATTCTTCAGCTCTCAGTTTTCTTTATAGTCCAACTCTCACATCTATACATGACTACTGGAAAAACCATAGCCTTGACTAAACTGACCTTTGTTGACAAAATAATGTCTCTGCTTTTAAATATGATGTCTAAGTTGGTTATAACTTTCCTTCCAAGGAGTAAGCATCTTTTAATTTCATGGCTGCAATCACCATCTGGAGTGGTTTCAGAGCCCCCAAAATAAATTCAGCCACTGGTTCCATTGTTTCCCCATCTATTTCCCATGAAGTGATGGGACCAGATGCCATAATCTTCGTTTTCTGAATGTTGAGCTTTAAGCCAACTTTTTCACTCTCCTCTTTCACTTTCATCAAGAGTCTCTATAGTTCTTCACTTTTTGCCAGAAGGGTGGTGTCATCTGCATCTGAGGTTATCGATATTTTTCCCAGCCATCTTGATTCCAGCTTGTGCTTCATCTAGCCCAGCATTTCCCGTGACATACTCTGCATGTAAGATAAACAAGCAGGGTGACAATATACAGCCTTGATGTATTCCTTTTCCTATTTGGAACCAGTCTGTTGTTCCATGTCCAGTTCTAACTGTTGCTTCCTGACCTGCATATAGGTTTCTCAAGAGGCAGGTCAGGTGCTCTGGTATTCCCATCTCTCTCAGAATTTTCCACAGTTTATTGTGATCCACACAGTCAAAGGCTTTGGCATAGTCAATAAAGCAGAAATAGATGTTTTTCTGGACCTCTTTTTCCATGATCCAGCAGATGTTGCCAATTTGATCTCTGGTTCCTCTGCCTTTTCTAAAATCAGCTTGAGCATCTGGAAGTTCACAGTTCATGTATTGCTGAAGGCTAGCTTGGAGAATTTTGAGCATTACTTACTAGCGTGTGAGATGAGTGCAATTGTGTGGTAGTTTGAGCATTCTTTGGCATTGCCTTTCTTTGGGATTGGAATGAAAACTGACCTTTTTCAGTCCTGTGGCCACTGCTGAGTTTTCCACATTTGCTGGCATATTGAGTGCAGCACTTTCACAGCATCATCTTTCAGGATTTGAAATACCTCAGCTGGAATTCCATCACCTCCATGAGCTTTGTTCATAGTGATGCTTCCTAAGGCCCATTTGACTTCACATTCCATTATGTTTGGCTCTAGATGAGTGACCACAACATTGTGGTTATCTGGATCATTAAGACTTTTTTTGTATAGTTCTTCTCTGTATACTTGCCCCCTATTCTTAATATTCTCTGCTTCTGTTAGGTCCATACCATTTCTGTCCTTTATTGTGCCCATGTTTGCATGAAAGTTGTAGTTACCTCAAGAACCTACTCCTATCCACCAACATCAAAGTGGACACACTAGTCCACTACCATGCTTCGGCAAAATTCAGTCAACTTAACAGTGTGGCTCTTGCAGCCTTAGGATGGTAGATATGTCTGTGTGCATGTTCAGTCACTTCAGTCATGTCCAACTCTTTGTGACCCTGTGGACAAATATGGATAGCATATTAAAAAGCAGAGACATCATTATTTGGACAAAGGTCCAAATAGTCAAACCTTTGGTTTTTCCAATAGTCATATACAGATGTGAGAGTTGGATGCTAAAGAAGGCTAAGCACCAAAGCATTGATGCTTTTAAACTGTGGTGTTGGAAAAGACTCTTGAGAGGCCCTTGGAACGCAAGGAGATCAAACCAGTCAATCCTAAAGGATATGTGTCCTGGGTGTTCATTGGAAGGTCTGATGCTGAAGCTGAAGCTCCAATACTTTGGTCACCTGATGTGAAAAGCTGACTCATTGAGATGACCCTGATGCTGGGAAAGATTGAAGGCAGGAGGAGAAGGGGACAATAGAGGATGAGATGGTTGGATGGCATCACTGACTTGACGGACATGAGTTTGAGAAAACTCCAGGAGATAGTGAATGACTGGGAAGCCTTGTGTGCCACAGTTATGATATCACAAAGAATTGGACATGGGGAAGGCAATGGCAACCCACTCCAGTACTCTTGCTTGGAAGATCCCATGGACAGAGGAGCCGGGTGGGCTTCTGTCTATGGCGTTGCACAGAGTCAGACACTACTGAAGTGACAGGAGCAGCAGCAGCATAGTTTACAAGTGATGACAGATGGAAATCAGAATGGAATAAGTTCAGGCATACAAAGTGGATTTGGGCAGCCTTTGAGAATTTGGCCTCAGACCCCTTCCTACACCAATGAAAACTTTCAGACTTGCGCCATAGCTCTCAAGAACAGGCTAAGCCTTTTTTTTTTTAGAAGATTGTCTTCTAGCTTCAATCTTGTGGTCTCAAAGTCCCCCTTGAAACTATGTAACCATTCAGACCTTAACCAAACCTTTTTAAACAAGTACTCTTACTTCCTACCAGCTCCAATCATGATTGTTGACAAAAAGCTCATATAACTAGCTGTAGCCTTGAGGTTTTGCATTTGTAAGATTACTGTGTTTTGTAGTCTGGTGGAAACATGATTCAAGTGTTTCTGGAATCTGTGTTTCTTTCCTGAGCTGCAATCTTAACAATAAACAAATAAGCATTTCTTTATCTCCATAAAGATATGGAAAAAATTTTTTCAGAAAAAATTTGGTGAACAAAAGTATTTCTAATACTATTAATAGAAAATACTTGCTATATCATGTTAGCAATGTTTTCTTCTATTAATTAGACTTATAAAGAAAATAACTGGAAATTAAGTCTTTCAAAATTATGTTAAATAAAACTGGTAACATATCTTCATATACAACTAGCTTAACTCTTTTGATCAAATAGTGTAACTAGTCCATTAACAGCACCAACTAGGTTGTTGTTTGAATAATCATTCATAAATAGATGCATTTATGAAATATGAAAAAAATATTAAAAATTTTGGAAACTTAGCACCTGAGTTCTGTTATATCTCCACTTTCTATTTAGACAGAGATGAAATGTGTTATTTTTGAAGATCTAAAATAAGTATAGAGTTAGAAGCACCAATATACATAAGAAATATAGATGAAAGCAACTAATATTTTAGATAGCTTTCAAATACTCAAACTATTCATAGGTTTGCATTGTATAACTTACTGCACCCAACGGATCTTTAAGTGAAAGGTACATTAAATGTGTCCAAATTGTATATAAGAAAAAATAAGACCAAAAATGTAGATCACTTTGCCCAGCTTCCTTCAAGTAGGAAGGGATTTAGCCTAGGCCTCTGATGCTCAATGAACTGCTCCACCTTTTCTGCTGCAACCATTAGCCCAGTCTTCCAAAAGAGAATGTCTTGTGAAGTCTTCTCAAAAAATAACTTGAGGATTTCACAATATTAGACCTGCTGAAAAAGCTATAAGTTCAAAACAGAAATCTGTAGAAGCCAAAACCAAAATAAACAGACAAATAAATACGTAAAAAGTACTTAGAGCTATTTAACTTCACACTATGAAACTATAAAGCAGCTATTCAAAAGAGAAAATAATCAAGTAAATATGCAAGAGCTGACTCATTTGAAAAGACCCTGATGTTGGGAAAGATTGAGAGCAAGAGGAAAAGGTGACGACAGAAGATGAGATGGTTGGATGGCATCACCGACTCAATGGATATGGGTTTGGGTGGACTGCAGGAGTTGGTGATGGACAGAGAAGCCTGGCATGCTGCAGTTCATGGGGTTGCAAAGAGTCAGAGATGACTGAGCGACTGAACTGAACTGAACAGAACTGAAATATGCAAGAAGCTTACTAAAAATTAGGAATCACTATAGATCGAGTTAGTATGGAATTTGTAGTGATGTATGAAAACTCACATAATAAGCAATTATTTGTAGCTCTGATATTACTACGAGTACAAATTTGAAAACCTCAGTGTAACACACACATAAATATTAATATAAGCATAAATCAAGTAGTAAATGACTGCTATATGTAATATACTTATACATGGAAATTCATTCTTAAACTTTTGCCAGTCTTACCTATTATATTTAAACACAGGTGCATCAGACTAAAGTATTCATGAATGGCACTCTCTCATAGGACCTTATGCAATGACAGATCTTTAGATCTGAAACTTTCCCAAATGATATCCAACTGCCACCTGTGACCACTGAGCACTTGAAATGTGACTTTTGTTTCTGAAGAGGAATTTTAAATTATTTAAATTAAGTTTAATTTTTCAATAGCCACATGTAGACAGCAAATGTTTAAAGAGCTGTCCTACTGGACAATGCAGTTTTTGTATTACATGAAGCAAAAATCAAAAATTCCAAATGAAATCTTTTGTTTAGATTTATTGTCTTTCCTCCCTATTTTAACAAAATCAGATATAAATGACTTTAGAAATTGAAAAAAATAACAATTTATTCCCTTTAAAGCCACAAATTTTCAGTTTAAGGCAGGCTATATTTGCAACAAATAGAATTATATAATGGAAATGGTTCTGTTTCTGCATTTATTGATTGTCAGAAGGAGCTGGTGCATGCCACTGGTACTTACCACTTCCATATGTATGTCCATATATTCATTTACATGTACATGAACTGTATTTTTAGAAACTGGTTGCTAACTATGTTTCTTATGCAGTTTGTGAGGTTTATCTTAATGTACTGAGGCTAGTTCATTTAAGATAAAAATGGTGTTTAATTTTCCATAAACTATATTTTTAATTCTCTCATAGCACATTGAACAGAGGTTATATTTCTACATATATTTAATAACTTATCTTAAAAGTCTAGCAGATACTGGCACATAGTTGATGTTCAATAAATATAAGTTTTTCTACATTTCACTCCTTATTTCTTTCTCAATATAGTGCAAAATGTTTAAAAATGTAGTAGATATTATAAAACTATAAAGAAAATTTTCAACTTAGACAAAATTAAATGGATCAAAGAATATAACAAATACCTAAACATGAAAGAGTAGAAATATGAGTTTGTTTCTTTTGTTTTATTTTTGAAAATATGAATCCAGTCTAAGATTTAACTGTTAGTTCATCTTGCTAAAATAAGTTGTATATATATTATGAAAAATAGGATGTTGGGAAAGATTGAGGGCAAGAGGAGAAGGGGACGATAGAGGATGAGATGGTTGGAGGCATCACTGACTCAATGGATATGGGTTTTGGTGGACTCCAGGAGTTGGTGATGGACAAGGGGGCCTGGCATGCTGTGGTTCATGCGGTCGCAAAGAGTCAGACACGACTCAGCGACTGAACTGAACTGAACTGAACAGAATAAGCTTCTCTCTTATTACAACCATAATTTTTCTTTTGGTAGAATTTCATCTCAGAAATAGTGAGGAAACACAAGATCATTCTACTGCTAAATATGTCCTATAGATTTTCAGCAATGATGAATACAAGCTGCCAGAGAGGTATTCTTTTCTATTATTAGTGATTAGATAGAGCAGATTATCTAAATAAAATTTATGAATAAACTTGAATCACATCTAAAAAAGAAAATTGAAAAAAATATTAAAATCATTTTTCTATATTTTGGTGAATTTTACCTTTTCTTACAAAACAAAGTTTCTAAAAGTAAGACAACTTAAAGTCAAAATTTTTAGAGCTTGTGACGCTTTAATGATGACTAATTTAGGTAGTTATCTAAACTCACTTAAGACAACCCTGGTTTAGATAAAAGAGGTCAACTTGAAATGGCAATTTTCTTTTTCATCTATCAATGCCATATGTTGTAAGCACTCCTAAATGACATTTAAACCTGGCTCAGCCATCTAAACAATAAGAGCTATGCATGCTCTGTTTGTTTAATAATGATTTCACTTACACAGAAAGAATATAAAAAGCCAGTTCCATCAGGGTTTTAAAACTAACCAGCATTTACTCTCTGTACTTATTTTCTTATTGTAATAATATCTAATTCATCATTATCAGCCCCAAATTCTCATATTTAAAGATATTTGTGAAGAATACAAAGAATATTCTAATTGACTGATTTTTTTTTTATTCATATCATAGAAGATACAATAATTTTACCTTCTCCCTTTGATGTATTTTCAAAGTAAAACAAAGCAGTAGCAAATTGGTTGATGCAAAATAATGTCTTTTTTTTTTTAAGCAGCCTAATTTTAAGTTTTATAAATGATTGATGAGTAATTTTTCATACAACTGGCAGGTGGAGTTCACCCATTAATAAGCTTTCTGGGATGATGTGATAGGCTGAATTCCACAGCACTTCTATGGATAGGCCTATCCTTTCTCCTGTGAGCTTCCCATGTTGTGCAGAGGTAAAGAATCTGCCTGCCAATGCAGGAGATACAGGTTCAATCCCTGGGTTGAGAAGATCCCATGGAGTAGGAAAACGTAACTCACTCCAGTATTCTTGCCTGTAAAGTCCATGGACAGAGGAGCCTGGCAGACAACGCAGTCCATGGGATCACTAAGAGTGGATGCGGCTTAGCAACTGAACTTGCTTCTCTGAGTAGGCCATTATATTAAACACACACAAACATATAACAGTACTTCACTTACACAGTTTTTCATTAGATGAAAGATCACAGGGACAAGGATCCTTTATCCTGCATGGTTCTGAGTAATAGAGGGAAAGTATAGAAATTCCAGCTCTTCATTTAGACATTACAGATTCGAAGATTTATTTTTTCAATCTTTTCATACATCTATTTAGGAGATATACTTTAACCTCCATCAGCTTTTGATTCTTATTTTTCTTGTCATGTGCATAACTATGTTTTGTAAACACAAAGAACTAAATTTCAATATTTACTTTATTAAAGTAAATTATATAGTAATTATAATACACAAGATATAGGGGTGAATGGGCTTCCCTTGTGGCTCAGATGGTAAAGAATGTGCCTGCAATGCAGAAGACCTGGGTACGATCTCTGGGTTGGGAAGATCTCCTGGAGAGGGGGATGGCAACCCATTTCAGTATTCTTGCCTGAAGAATCCCCGTGGACAGAGGAGCCTGGTGGGCTACAGTCTATCAGGTTGCAGAGTCAGACACGACTGAGCAACTAAACACACACACATATAGGGGTGAATATATCATTATGTATGCTTTTCTGTCCTAAAGTTAAATGTAATTTTATATTTTATATTAAATAACCCCAGAGTGGTAGCTCAACAGATATAAAATACTAAGTTTCAGCTGGTTAATGACGGTGTTCTTAAAAGAAAAAGATGCATCTACTATTCCCCTGTTGCAGTATACACGATTTATTGTTGATTATTTGCTATAGATACTGAGACATTGAGTGGACATACCAGAGATGCTGAGACATTTAGAACTTTTAATCTTTAGGAAGGAAAATGGCAGAAATTGTAGGCGTGTTGTGATAGGTAAGGAAAAAAGCTATTATCCAGAACCCTTTGATATATTAAGATTGATTTTAGTAGTTAAATATAGGTGAACAGAGAAAAATCTGAAGTGTTTTCTTTGTCTCACATATACCTAAGCATTACCAAAAATGATTAACTTTATTATTATTAATTTAATGATAGCCTATAAATATAACTTAAAGATTCCACCAAAACAAATGCTATAAAACACAAAGTAATTTGTCATAAATAAATTGTCTTAGATCTATGTAAACTGTCTTAGATCTATGTAACTTTAAATGTTATGAGATAGGTGGAACTTCATGACACCCGATTACATAGAATTTGCATGCTTTCTGTTTCAGAGGAGAAGGGGACATACAATACCTGGTCTTTCAAATTTTGATGATTTTCCTATACCGTTATATCTTGATGTTTCATATCATCACACAGAGTTCTGCTTCATAATTTATAATGATTTTTGAGGTAATACAAAGAATCAGATTCACAAGAATCTTATACCTTATAAATCTTATGAAGGATTTCAAGGATGAAATTCATCTCAAGATACAGGTGAAGAAAGGATTAATTCAGGACTGTCAAGATCACTCCAGAGACATGCACTTACTGCATTAGGACGCACTCCTGCCCAGGTTTAACTTATGATTTCACGAAGTAATACATGCAGTTTTATCGTTTATGCAGATGTGAATTGTTTTAGAGGTGAACAACCTTTGTTTCCTACTCCAGTACATATTTCAGGAAACTATAACAACCCACAAATCCATAAATTCCAATTAGTTGTTATTATTAATTATTATTATATGCAACCCTAGCCAGCCAAATACATCTGGCCAAAATTATTCCATGGTAAAGGATTCTTCTGTTGGTAAATTCCATCAGTGTGTTGGTCAGAAGGTCTGTCATTAGCATATATATATTAGATGTTTGAACAAGTCATATCCCTTACTAATTTACTATTGGTTTACAGGTTTAAAAAAAATGTTTGAAAATATTCAGAAATAAGATGCCTATCTAATGCCTGTGCGGTGCAGGGTACAACTGTATAGAATTTTAGAGATTTCTGTAGACTATTAAAAACTTAATGCAACTGAAGCTGTTTTTCTCTATGTGATATTTTTACCAGAGCAAAGAAATGGAATTCATGGCAATTTCTAGAAAGCTACTTATTTGGAAAATACTGTTGTTGGTGTTATTTCTATATAGCAACTTTCAATAACCACCACAAATTAATTTTTTATCTCATATAGTCAATAATATAATTTTAAAATTTTGTCTCAGTTCCATGCCAACGTTTTGCTCTCTGACATTCTAGTCTGAAAAGATCACGATGCATCACATAAAACATCACAATGATACCCTATATCAACAGCACAAAGCTGAATATTCTAGATAAGCATAAGTTATCAAACATCTTAGAATTATTTGAGAAACATTCCTTGAAAATAGAGAATTGAATACAAGAAATTTCTTAAGCTGTCAATGAAGAAATAAACAGTAAAAAAGAGTCAATAGGCAAATGCTGAAATAATACCTCCAGATGCCTCTGGGACTGTAGGGCCAAGAAGGGGAGGAAGATTAGAGTTGTCAGAACATAGACTCTTAGGAGAAAGTTCCTGAGATCCGGGGCTCCAGCCTCTGAGAGTGATATTGTGGCAGTATCTCAACAACTTCTAGAATGTCAGTGCCAAATGTTAGGCTGCAGAAATCTAAAAAAGAGTTTCTAACCAGCTGGTGCAGGAACCTCTTAAGGTACAGGATAAAGTTGGTTCTATGAGTGCCAAAGAAAAGTAGATACTTAGTGAATAGAATCAATTGTCATATGCATTACTAAAACAATGATAACATGATTGCACAATAATTTCACAAAGGAAGAATTGAATCCCTTTGCTCCTACTCATCCCTCCAGCCTCCCATTATTGAACTCAAAGGGGATCAACAGGCTACGAGAAATAAGATTTTCAGCATCTCAGCCTCCCAGCATTTCTAAGCAGAATACAAAAAGATGTATTTAAGAATGCTAGACAAAAGCATAATGATTAGTACTTCATTAAAAATTGGGTTACTGACCTTGTACTTCTGATAACAAGGGATTAAGATCGTACTGGGTGAATACCCTCATAAACCTATCATATAATCCAAGAGCAAAGCAAAAGGCAAGTGTCTGAAGTTGCAGGAGAAAGAACATGAACTGACAGGCTCTAGTTAGGAGCACACACTCAAAGGATGTGAGTAGGAGAGCTATATGAAATACGTTTCCATTTTGGGAGCTAGTCTTGCCTATGTGTCATTAACAAGATACAGGTGATGAGATGTTGATGCCAATTATATATATTTATATTTATATATATATAAATGGACAGGAAATCAAGAAACTAAAGTTTGAAAACTTGGTCCACTACAGAGAATAGGGAAAGCCTATAAGAGAAAGAACCAGAAATGAGATTCCCATATCCTGTCTGTTCTCATTTCTGACTCATAGTTGAATGTGTGAAATACACATTAACCATGATAAAGACAAAAAGTCTGAACTGAAGCTGCTGCCCAAGATAAAGAGTTTTCAGTGTTGAGTTCTAAAAGGCAGTTAGGATAACTGCCTGATAAAAGCCAACACTTAATCAGAAGAAAAAGAACAGAATCTAGAATCTCCATAATTTTGCATCCTTAATTTCCAGGAAACAATCCCAATTAAACCAACCCATGAAGAACCAAGAAAATAAAACATATTCTCAAATAAATAAATAAATAAATAAAAATTCAACCGAGAGTGATTCTGCTATGAACCCAGTGTTGAATTCAGCAAAGAAAAAGTATTTTTAAGAAACTCTTACCCTTGCCTTCTGTTAAGTAAACAAAGTAAGAATGTAATAAAATCATATACATATATTTGTATATGTAATATTTTATGTCCATTTATTTGTGTATGTTGGAATTCTAAAGGTAGTATACAAATTACAATAAATAGAAATCTAGAAATGAAAATTAAAATGGTTGAAATAAGATAATCACAAAATAATCTTAATAGCTGAAAAGAGATAACATAAAAATGAATAAGTGCATTTGAAGATAGATCAATTAAAATAATTCAATCTGAAAAATAAAGAAAAGAAAAAGCATGAAAAAAGATAAGCTTACCCACAGGACCTATTAAAGAATGTTAAATTGCCCCAGATTTGAAGGGTGATATTACATATATGAGACACGTTATATCCAAGCTATTGAAAGCCAAAGATAAGAAATAAAATTGTTAAAGTCGTATTGGAGAAAAACAGCTCCCTACAAACAAGGGTGTAGTGATGAAAAGAATAACTGAATCCTCATAAGCAACCATGAAAGCTGTAAGAAAGTAGAACATCTTTAAAATGCTTAAAGGGAAAACAAACTAAACCAACACAAAGTCCCCCAAAATGTCTGATCTTACTAACCAAAAAACAGGAAAGGGGTGTCTGGCAAGACAGAAAATTTTCACATACAACCATTATATTTCAGCCAAACATGATGGAAAAAACTGTGGCCACATGCCCCTTACACCAGAAAAGGTTATGTAGAGGTTATATATGCTTAGATTCCCAAAATAGCAAGGCTGTGCTGAGATCTCTCAACACTCTTGCCAAGGTGGTAGCAGAAAAGGCCAAGCTGAGAATTGGAACTTTCATCCCAAAGACCATTAATGAAACTATTCCCCAATATGGCTTCAGTAGAGACCATGCTGTGATCCTGGAATTCCACCCAAACCCCCAAATAAAAGGCTGCCCTCCCCATGCCTGCTGTGATAGTGTCATAGGAGGAGATTCAGGAATTTTACCTTGGCCGATTAGTAAGGACCTCAGTCCCCTCATAGAATCAGTAGAGAGACCATGTAGATAGCCAGAACTGTTACCTCCACCCAGACATAAAGAGGAGCTCCCCACTTTGGTGTCAGTGGAAGTCAGAAGGGGACCCTGGACCTTTATCTTTGTCTGACAATAATGAGATAGGGATTCTCTTTGTGACCCCATGGATAGTAGCCTGCCCTAAGCTCCTCTCTCCATGGATTTTCAAGGCAAGAGTACTGGAGTGGGTTGCCATTTATTTTTTAGGGAATCATCCCAACCCAGGGATTGAACCCAGTTCTCTCACACTGTAGACAGATGCTTTACCATCTGAGCCATGAGGGAAGTCCAATATGAAATTTTAATTAATATCTAATCTTAAAACATGATACAAAAATATATGTTTCAGTTGGAAATCATATGCCATTCTAAAGCCAGAAATCTCTCAAACTGAATATGAGACAATTAATAGATATTAGATATAATAACTGCAATGAAATTGCATAAATGAGAAGAAACTTACTCAGGCATTTGGAAAATTAAGTCTTATATCCTGACTAGAAATTTAAATGGCAGAAAAGAGGATTAGGAGAAGGACATTTCACTTAAAGAAAGTGCCATAAGCAAGAGTAAATGAATATGAATGAGAGAAAGAGAATGGAAAACTAATGGGTTTTATTTAGTTTATTTAAATTTTGCTTTCATCTGACTCGAGGGCAGTTTTGGAGACTAGGTGTAAGTAATTAAAATTAAACTGGGAAAAATGGAATCGAATCAGTATGCATAGATTGAAGGCTGTACTTAGGAAAACCAAAGGGAAATAGTGAACCATCAGATTGTTTGAAGCAGGACAGGAGTTCATTGTGCAAAATGAATGTCTTCAAAAGATTATTCTGGCAATAATATAGAAGAGAGATTGAAGGGGCAAATACATTGCGGACCATAAGAACAATTATATTTAGGTAATATAGTTGATAAGAAGAGAAGCCTTGAGAATGGCATTGGGAATGGAAAAGAGGAAAATTGTTCAGTTGTGTTTTAATTTTGTGCATAGTGCCTAAAATGTAAATCAACTAGAGATTATCATTTAGGGAGATACACGCTTCAACAAAGACACGATATGCTTCCAAGGAAACTATGCTTTCTCCCTGAGCTCTTCAGCAGTTATCAGGACATTGCCCCATCCATGGCCATCTATGCAGATATGCACTACTTGACTTTGGGGTGTAGGCCCCCTGTGAAGAGATGATTCTTATATCTAGGGAATCTGTGGGCTTTCATCTGACACAGATGTTAAATAATGAGACAGCCACCTTATTTCAGGTAGCTTGAGCTATTCTAAGTCTTCTTGACAACTTTTGCCTGTGATGAGAACTGTCTGTTACTGAAAATAGAGAGCACTAGCCCCTTGTCAATTCCACTTCTCGTATGTTCTCTAGAGATTGAAAAATGAATAGCAAAGTGTTCTGTCTGTAAGGCTTCACTTCTAGAACCCTTTGCGTAAAAAAGCAGCTGCAGCAGGTTTTAAGTTCATAGCTTAGGACTTACATAAAGTAGACTTGGCAGGATTTTGCTTAGAAGCTGAGGAATCAAACTTACTGACCTGTGTGAAATTTGATTAACTAAAATCTCATCAGTCCTCATGCTGACCACATCCCCAGAAACAGGCAGCTGGACTCCTGGGCAGCTATGTGACCAAGCAGAACTGAGCCAGCTGTCAGCTTGTTCACAGAAAGGAGCCTCTGGAGTGGAGCACAGCTCACTCAGCAAAAGCAGCAGTGCCTTGGAGTGCACATCCAGCTTTAACCGCTCCGTGGGTCAGCATCTCGTTGATTTCCTATTCAGTGCTTAAACATCTGATGAAGGTATTTTGACTTTGAAAAGGAAATTGTCAATATTAGCTTGATTTTCAGATATTTCGAATAGGCACACCTTCTTTCAGAGCCTGAAGATATTACATGTGTAAATCACACACAAAAAGATCTACTAAAAGTGTCTTATCCTACTAGAATGCTCTCAGAGAGACTCCTCTGAACCTGTACTTCATTCTGACAGTCAAACTATAGGCACAGATAGTTGAACTGGGGATATGGATGTATGACACTCAGCAATGTTTGTCAAAGGCTTTTAAAAGGATGACTTGTTTGAAATCAGAGCTCATTTGAAGAGTTGGTCAACAATGAAAGTATCATTTTAAAGGCGGTTAAACTTAACCCCTCAATTCACAAATTTCAATTATCATCACTTATTTGGAGGAAAAGAAATTATTCAGTGTGAGTCATTATCTTTATTTCAGTAAGATTTTTTTTTCCCTCTGAATCTAATCAAGTCTCAAAGATTACAGCATAAAACACAAAAAATTAGTAGAGGATTAAACTTCATGGAGTTTTCACTACTGGTTTTTATTATAAGTAGTTTCTATATTATATTTAAATTGGTTTGCATTTCTTTAAGGAATCATTAACATGCTGAGAGCCAAATCATGTGGCTATAAACAGTCACTGTGACTTTTACTAGTTGCTAATGTTTCAACCATTATAAAATATTTCTAATCAACACTTGGAAGGAAAAGACATTATCATAAACTCAAAACCAGCTGATTTAATAACTATTTTAACAGGAAATATAACAAAAATATAATTTCATAAGCTTTACTTAGTGACATAGTAGGTTACCTCTTATTCTGAGATCACTGAAACAAAATTAATAATCAGACTTGATCTGTCTACTTAGGGTTTCACTATTATAACATTAAAAAAAAAAAGGAACAGGAAGCAAGCTAAGAAATAAGTTCCAAGTCCAATATTAAGAATTATTTCACTTTTTTTACTAATTTAAAATTAATTAGTATATGTTGTATCTGTTATAAATTTGCAAATGTAAGATGTTAGGGAAAAATGTTCTGCCCACTGTTTTACTTTAAATGGTGGAGCCAAACACCCAACTATGTAGGTTTGACTACAGCCAAGGTACCTTCTCATGAAGCTCATGGAAGACTGGAAATTTTCTTCCTTCTCCACAGCAGTTTGGTAGTCAGTGAGACTATGTGCGAGAGTCAGATTTAGACTCCCACCAGAAATTCCCTCCTTTTGCTCTTACTGTCTTACAAGCCAACCTCTGGGCATGACTTTGCATTTTGGGGAATGGAAATTCTTTATTTTTTTGAAGCAATATTATTGTTTTCAATACAATTCAGCCTCATTATTATTTGCAAAATGAACATGTTAAAATACATTAAATAATAAATATCTGAGGAACTTCAGAAGAGGAAAATAAAGTCATATGAAATACCAAACTCATGTATAAAAATTAGAAGTGGGCCAGGGATCGAACCCAGGTCTCCCACATTGTAGACAGATGCTTTACCATCTGAGCCACCAGGGAAGTCCTACGGTTTCCTAAAGACAGAGTCAAACATAATCAAATATAAGATTCTCAGTTAATAGGATGAACGAAAACAAGTGCTTAGAAGATAAATTTTTACTAGAACTGAACAGTGCCTCGTAAGTGTGGCAAAGTATCATGTTCATGTACATGTACTATAAAAATAGTATGTGTTATTCAACTCTGTCACAAAGTTACTGTATAACTTCCAAGTATAATTCCATCAAATTCATCCCACAAAAGAAGAAAGTAATTCATAACTTTCTGTTTTCATTTCTGAAGTTGTAAACATGTAATGTATGATTTAAACTCTTTCAAAAATATTCCAGTAGTATGATTCTTAAACTTTTATATTAAGAATGGGTCATTGGAGTGTAAATGTCTAAAATTTCTGTGATGAACTTGAGGAGGAGATAGTTTTCATTATTAACTAGGAGAAGATAAAAATGTTTTGACAGTTAATAGAAGAACTGGTGTGTCATTTTATGAGAATGAATAGAATAGTTAAGGGTGTCTCTCAGTATATGGCTGCTGTTTCATCTCACATAAATTTGTGAGGTATAATAATGTGGAAAGGGACAAAATATGCCTGGGAAATAGTTGCTCATCTAATTTGACACAGATAAAGATGGATACACTTTTGTACCAAAGCGTCAAAGAATATTTTTTGCCTAGATATTTTTAAAAACAATGTGCTACAAATTACTATCCATCCCAGTACATTTTGTTTTTTTATTTATTGTACACTATATAATTTAATAGGATGAATCTTTTAATGCCATCTCAACAGTTTTCGGTTTGAAAAAAGTTTTGTTGAAAACTGATGTGTGTCTGAACAACTCAGAGTTTACTATCTGCATTTAGTTTCCTGAACTGCAAAGTTCAAATTCTTCTTCAATTGTGATTCTACAAAATAATGAACTACTATTGAAATTGTGCTTCAGTCTTTAGCTGAACAAACTCCTGGCCTACTTCATGGAACTTTTTTGTATTTGTAGTTTCTAACTATTTACTTGAAAGTTTGGAAAATATAGGCTCTATACACAGCATGTTTGAATACTATAAAAGTTATTAGCTTTCATTAGATATTAGTTGCATGTCTTAAGAAAAAAACGGAAGAAGTAAAAGAAAAAAAAATCTTAAAGCTATTCAGTTTTTGAAAGAGCTAAAAAGACATATAGTAGATGAAAGTATTTCTAAAATATATTAAATTATTATAAAAGGTAAACTTCAGAAAATGTGAATACAGTTGGTAAATTTTCAATTTAATTTTTAATTTTATTTTTAAATCTTTGAATTAAATAAGTAGTTCTTATATAAAAATATTCTTTTAGATTTTCATAAAACATAATCCCACTTTTCACAAGATTTTCACAAAACATAATCCCACTTTTCACATCACTCCGTCTTGTGACGGAGAATCTTTCTTTCTTGACACATAGAAGAAAGTGTCAAGTGAACAAATAATTTTGATATAACAGATTAAGTACTATTCAAGAAGTATTCACAGGATAGGATTACATACAAGAGATATACAGTCAACCAGGAGAAGATGGTATCTACATTTAGTATAGTAAATAGTATTCACATAAGGAGAATCCCAAACTAGCCTCTAAGAGTATTGAATCCTCACATTTTACAAATGAAAAAATGAGCAGAAATGTAATTGCCCCCCCTCCCCCGCAACCCCGCACTCTTCATGTATTTAGTTAAGGGCAAGCAAAGACTAAAACTCAGATTATCTGCCATGTTCTTTCCATGTCTTTCATTTAAAAGTTGGAAAATGTTTTAATATAATCACATTGTTTTATGAGAATAATTTTTTTTTCAGAAATGTTGACTGAATAGCATTATAAAACAGAAAAGCAGTCAAAGAAGGCTATTTGATTCAACTGACCTTTACTTTGATTGTTATAGCCAATTTAAGCACACATTCAAATAATTTTGCCTGCAGACAAAATTTAAAAGAGCTATTTAAGGACTAAACAACTCCCTCATGCACTGTGTCCCAAAGTATCAATGGTTATTTTTTTTCTGTATATTATAAACTAATTCTTTAAATACAATAAAAATAAATGTCTAGGATTCCTACCTCTGTGAGCTGGTGAGGAGCTTTATGGACCTACTCCCCAGGGCAACTGTTGAAAATTACAAAGTAAAAACAGCCTGTAGAAATGGCCCTGAGGACATATAACAAATAAAGGAAATGTATTCAGGATTACCTACTAAAATTTTCTTAGAACTGAGTCCTGAAATTATTTTCCATTATGGGTTATTACAAGATATACACTATAGTTCCCTGTGTTCCCTTGCTGTCAACCAGAAACACTGCAAGTCAACTGTACTTCAATAAAATATATATATTTTAAAAAAGTACAATGGAAAAAAAATTAAGAAATAAATCTTCATTGAGAAAAAAGAAAAAAAAAAAAAAGTTGTGATATTTGAACCAAGAATCATGCCTTCCCAACCCCCTCCAGGCTCAATGAGGTAAAAACACTCTAGACTAGTTCAACAAAGAACATGGGGCTCCCTTTCCCAAATTCTCTGTCATAGGTATTATGCTCATGTTTGGTCCATAATTATGTGACATGCTAAAACTATTTAATGCAAACTTGCTTCAACTGGAGAAAGGAAATGTAAAAAGAGTTTGGTTAAAATAATTTTAATAACTTGTTATAATATATTTTGATTTAAAAAGAAAGGACTGGGAACTCATGTACACCCGTGGTGCATTCATGTCAATGTATGGCAAAACCAATACAGTATTGTAAAATAAAGTAAAAATTAAAATTAAAAAATAAATAAATAAATAAAATTAAAACTTAAAAAAAATAAAAAGAAAGGAAATAAAAACCTTTGAGGCAAAATAAGGTTGTTATGGGTATAAAATTTAGCTAATGTTATATGAAGGTGTGACTGAATCGAGAATCAAATTTTAGGTAACATACTTCCTGTAAAGCATAGTCTGTAAAAGAAATAATATAGAATTACTCATATCATACATTGGAGTAATATAGTTTAAGCTGCCCAGGGTGACTTAATTGTTGAGAAATAGAAGTAATTCTAAAGAATATAGTGAGAAGCCACAATAGAGAAAGTCAGTTTAACAGTTAGTTAACTGGTTTCTAACTAGTTAACAGTGTTTAAATCTGGCAAACAGTAGTGACAGGAATTAGGAATATTCAAAAGCTAGAAGCATTGTTAAAATCCAGGTAAGAAGTGGTTATCAAATTTAGGTGGTAATAGCAAATATGGAAAAAGAACACATCCACATCCAAGAGATATTTTTTACACTAATAATGAGAATAGAAAAAGAAATTAAGGAAGCAATTCCATTCACCATTGCAATGAAAAGAATAAAACACTTAGGAATATATCTACCTAAAGAAACTAAAGACCTATATATAGAAAACTATAAAACACTGATGAAAGAAATTAAAGAGGACACTAATAGATGGAGAAATATACCATGTTCATGGATCAGAAGAATCAATATAGTGAAAATGAGTATACTACCCAAAGAAATCTACAGATTCAATGCAATCCCTATCAAGCTACCAGTGGTATTTTTCACAGAGCTAGAACAAATAATTTCACAATTTGTATGGAAATACAAAAAAACTTGAATAGCCAAAGCAATCTTAAGAAAGAAGAATGGAACTGGAGGAATCAACCTGCCTAACTTCAGGCTCTACTACAAAGCCACAGTCATCAAGACAGTATGGTACTGGCACAAAGACAGAAATATAGATCAATGGAACAAAATAGAAAGCCCAGAGATAAATCCACACACCTATGGACACCTTATCTTTGACAAAGGAGGCAAGAATATACAATGGAGAAAAAATCTCTTTAACAAGTGGTGCTGGGAAAACTGGTCAACCACTTGTAAAAGAATGAAACTAGAACACTTTCTAACACCATTCACAAAAATAAACTCAAAATGGATTAAAGATCTAAATGTAAGACCAGAAACCATAAAACTCCTAGAGGAGAACATAGGCAATCACTCTCCGACATAAATCACAGCAGGATCCTCTATGATCCACCTCTCAGAATACTGGAAATAAAAGCAAAAATAAACAAATGGGATCTAATTAAAATTAAAAGCTTCTGCACATCAAAGGAAACTATAAGCAAGGTGAAAAGACAGCCTTTGGAATAGGAGAAAATAATAGCAAATGAAGCAACTGACAACTACTCTCAAAAATATACAAGCAACGTATGCAGCTCAATTATAGAAAAATAAATGACCCAATCAAAAAAATGGGCCAAAGAACTAAATAGACATTTCTCCAAAGAAGACATACAGATGGCTAACAAACACATGAAAAGATGCTCAACATCACTCATTATCAGAGAAATGCAAATCAAGACCACAATGAGGTACCATTTCACACCAGTCAGAATGGCTGCGATCCAGAAGTCCACAAGCAATAAATGCTGGAGAGGGTGTGGAGAAAAGGGAACCCTCATTGTTGATGGGAATGCAAACTAGTACAGCCACTATGGAGAACAGTTGGAGATTCCTTAAAAAACTGGAAATAGAACTGCCTTATGACCCAGCAATCCCACTGCTGGGCATACACACTGAGGAAGCCAGAATTGAAAGAGACACATGTACCCCAATGTTCATTGCAGCACTGTTTATAATAGCCAGGACATGGAAGCAACCTAGATGTCCATTAGCAGAAGAATGGATAAGAAAGCTGTGGTATATATACACAATGGAGTATTACTCAGCCATTAAAAAGAATACATTTGAATCAGTTCTAATGAGGTAGATGAAACTGGAGCCAATTATACAGAGTGAAGTAAGCCAGAAAGAAAAACACCAATACAGTATACTAACACACATATATGGAACTTAGAAAGATGATATGGTAATGATAACCCTGTATGTGAGATAGCAAAAGAGACACAATGTATAAAACAGACTTTGGGACTCTGTGAGAGAGGGAGAGGGTGGGATGATTAGGGAGAATGACATTGAAACATGTATACTATCACGTAAGAAACAAATCGCCAGTCTAGGTTCGATACAGGATACAGGATGCTTGGGGCTGGTGCACTGGGATGACCCAGAGAGATGATATGGGGAGGT
>NW_024070188.1:34150391-34172355 GCF_014754425.2 Oryx dammah | reverse complement strand
AAATAAAATAAAATAAAGCACTGTCAACATGGGCAAATATCTCAGAGTATTTAAAATATGGATTCACCCAGAACAGTTAAATGTATATACCAACAATAAGATTAGATTCATCTTTAAATATTGGTTTCTTTGCAGGTCTAGCTAAAGGAGTTCTCAGGAAGTTTATTTCTGTCAATTAATAGAATAATAGAAACATTAACTTTTGTAATTCAAATCCTAAAACATTTGATAATTTATAACAAAAGTTTTTCAACTCTCAAAAAATATTAAAGGCCTTTGTAGACTTCTTTCTCAAAGAAAATTTTTAATGCTAACCTAAAATTTTAGGTTACTTTGCTGACAAAGAGATTAGTCCTGAGTGTTCATTGGAAGGACTGACGTTTAAATTGGAACTCCAATATTTTGGCCAAATGATGCAAAGAGCTGACTCACTAGAAAAGACCCTGATCTGGGAAAGATTGAAGGCAGGAGGACAAGGAGACAAGAGAGGATGAGATGATTGGATGGCATCATTGTTTCAATGGACATGAGTTTGAACAAGCTCCAGGAGATGGTGAAGGACAGGGAAACCTGGCATACTGTAGTCTGTGGGGTCACAAAGACTTGGACACAACTGAGTGACTGAACAACAGCCTAAAATATCATGGGTTTACAGAGCTCCTATGGAATACAAATTTAAAATACACTTTAATCAAATTATGCTGATATTATGTTTATTTTTAACAGTGGTCTTTTAGTGACTGAATTATGATTTGTTCAGATTAACTTTTATATTAGTATTTGTACAGTTTATATGCAGTGTTTTTATGCTGTTTTATATTCTGAGAAGGAACTGTATTATGTAAATGTCTTTTAATCTAGATTAATAGGGCCATTCATGTGTGATTTGGAAAGTAATTATATGTTCCACTGAATTTAAATAAAATGTTATTTTTAGACTTCCCTATCATATAAAGTAAATAAACATACCTTACTAACTTTGGGAGATAATGTTCAAATTTATCATAAAAGTGCACAGCAGCTGCTCTAGGTAATATTTCTTGAAAAGTGATATATAGATCTATATTACATTATATCTTTTATATAGTTGATATAAATCATTGACATAAATCTTACCCACTTGATATAACTGATATCAAAATAATCTCATCAATGATTATTAGCTCTATAAGCTATAGATATCTATGTAGAGCTATAGATATATATAATATTCAGTATTAGTTAAAAGCCTTAAAACAGCAGAAAATTAACCTTCTAATAATAATTCAAGCTGAAATAACAAGAGAAAGATTTAGAAAGCCATTGTCCTTATTTTTCAGTTTTCCTGGTGGAGATGGTGACGAATCCACCTACAATGCAGGAGATCTGGGTTCAATCCTTGGCTTGGAAGATCCCTGGGAGAAGAGAAAGGCAACCCACTCCAGTATTCTTGCCTGGAGAATTCCCTGGACAGAGGAGCTGGTGGGCCCACAGGGCCACAAAGAGTCAGACATGACTAGAGACTTTCACTTTAATTTCTTTGCTTTTACAAGATGTATTATCTTGTCATGTTTATATTGAATTGACTTCACAGGTGTCTGAATATTCTACTGTCTCCTTGTCCATGATGTCTGTTGTAATTCCTGGCTTGTGACCCTGTCTAATTACTTCTGAAGGGAACTGCTATAACGTGGTAAGTGAAATATAAAAATAGCCAAATCCCTTGATAACTCCCTAAGGCAATCTAATTTGTAAATAGAGCATTGATTCAGCTCACTAATAGTTCCTGCAGGAGGATAAATGTTTTTGAGAGGGGTATTTCAGAGTTCATGGAAGCATGAGAATTAGGAAAGGAAAGAAAGAAGTGCTATAGTAGAGAGAAGCTATATGAATTGTATACATATATATGTGTTTTTAAATAGCTTGCTGTGATTATATTTTGCTTAAATAATGTTTTTTTCTTCTCTATATGTCCAGTACACAGGTCTAATTTAGCACTTAACCATGAAGGCTCTGAGAGAACAAAAACCAAAATTATACTATTATTTCTTTATGTGTTCAGGTGCAGAATATCTAATGCAACCAGGCTCTTTATAACTGCTTTATGATCGTGATTACTCCTTAAAAGTTTCAGAAAAAGATTTTGGTGGTAAAACTCCAGTTTCTTTAAGACATATCAGCATGATTTTCTAGCAATTTAATTTCACTTAAGAAGCGCTGACATTTTGGATTTCTTGAAATTCAAATTATGTTTCATCTAGAAGAACAAGACTTTAAATCTGAGTCTCTTCAATTAGTACTAATGTGATATAGTGACAAAATTAGTCTGAAAGATGTTCAAAATTTGAGAAATAAATCATGCTAGGAGTTTCACACTTAAAAACACTAATTCCTCCCTCTTATCTACTCAAGTAAATGCTAGCAAAATCACAGAGCAAATTCATGCTCTCAATTATTGATTACAAATTCAGGTCAACTGTATGTTTTACAACATTAAAAATAATTAGCCATATAATCAGAGAGATTATTTGTCTTCATTTTTAACCAATTCATGTTTGGGAACGCATGTACACCCGTGGTGGATTCATGTCAATGTATGGCAAAACCAATACAGAATTGTAAAGTAAAATAAAAAAAATGCTAATAATTAAATGAAGTAAAATGTGAAAATACTTTGCTTTAAACTTAATGGTGATCTTGAACTGTTTGCAATCTAAATTTAGGGAAGCAGAAAATAAAAGTTAGTTAAAACTTTGATAATCAAAAATCACTAATTCAGTTTAATCATATGCATTTTTGTATCATGGCAATCAACAGATATTTAATAAATGTATATTATGTGGTCTTTCATTTTCTTACTCAATAAGCACAGTATAATATAAAAACATATCAAATCTCCAGTCCTCAAATCACAGCAGTGTGTTCATATTTTTAATATCTATTCTGGCCTAATTGTCTTCACTACTGATCCATAAGTACAAGAGCTATCACATTACTTACTCTCTCTTTACCTAAAATGGCTTTCTATTTCTTTTTTTTTAATTGCTACATGCTTGAGTGCATGGGTGCTAAGTCACTTCAGTCATGTCAGATTCTTTGAAACCCTATGGATTCTAGTCCACTAGGCTCTTCTGTCCATGGAATTCTCCAGGCAAGAATACTGGAGTGGATTGCCTGTGCCTTCCTCCAGGGAATCTTCTCCACCTAGGGGCACAATTATGTCTCCTGCATTGGCAGGCTGGTTCTTTACCACCAGCACTATCTGGGAAGCCCTTTTGTTACATATGCTCTGCAAAATCACCATCACTACAAATAATCTAACCTGTATAGATTTCCAGCACTTTTCTCAAGCCACAGGAACACAAATAAAACACAGAAATCTATGTACTGGGTTCACTACAATTAAAATCCCTTCTCTATCTCCTAGCTTAGCCTTAAAAGTGGCCTGTAATATTTTTATACTTCCTTGCCAGCTCTCTTTTCCTTAATTTGTACTCTAAGTTCATCATTCTGTTTGAACTGCCTCTATCTTCTTCAATCCAAGAAGAGAAATTTACATTGTAAATCATTGACACAAATCTTACCCACTTGATAAAAACTCTCTCAACTTCCTTCTGTACTACTTTTAGATTTATTTATATCACTGCTTTTACATTTTATAATTATAAATGCCCCTTTGGGGGTATCTTTTAAAAATCAGGATAACACTTGATAGCTAGTCTTGGTATTTGTTTTGTTTATCTGTTTGTTTTCAGCAGGGGGAAGGTAGACTTTTGGACCTTTATTTTGAAATTAACTCAGGGAACATCTTGATATATAGAAGTATTCAAATATGAAATTCAAATGTCTGCAAATTGAGAACCATTGAGCTTCTTTAAGCATTCCACAGAGAAAGTACACTTCTAAAAACACTATTGGAACCATTTGGATATAATTTTGGTTGGCTCCTTAGTTCCTATAAGAACAGATGATACAAATATGAAAATGAAAATGGGGTGGAGAGAAGTTAAGTAGCCTAGGTGTCAATTTGTAAGACACATTCATCTCTAACTCTCTAAGTAATTTTTCAATTTTAATAACTGTAGAACAGTTTTATATTTGTAGGTAGTTTTTGGAAACTAGGTTATTTGAACTGATCTATCCACAAAAAAGGAAGTAAAAATGCTGAGTAAAACATTTTTTCAAAAAAATCTTCAAATGTATCAATAACTGGAAAAATAAGAAGTCCTACCATATCAAATTAACAAAAATAGGAGCCCACAGTAACAAGACTAATAATTACTGAGGCCACTTTTATCCCAAAGGCCTTTGTTAATACAGATGAGTTTAAGCTTGACTGTTGAGGACTACATTGGAGAAGGAAATGGCAACCTACTTCACTGTTCTTGCCTGGAGAATCCCAGGGATGGGGGAGCCTGGTGGGCTGCATCTCTGGGGTTGCACAGAGTTGGACACGACTAAAGTGACTTAGCAGCAGCAGCAGTTGAGGACTATACGGAGAAAAGTAAATGGGTCCAGCATCCACAGTGCAGAGTAAAGTAGCAGCCTCCCTAGTAAATGGAACCAACAAAAAGCAATATCCTCAAGATAAAGGTAAACAGGAATTGCACTATCCTCATTCCAAGAACATCCCTCTGCACCTCCAGACAAATACAATACATATACGTCAACTTTGAGCCAAAAAAGAGAACAAAATCTTCCTGAAAAGTTGTAAACATGCGTCAGCTCATTTACCAGTCTGTAAATCCTAAAAGATGATGCTGTTAAAGTGCTGCACTCAATATGCCAGCAAAATTGGAAAACTCAGCCTCATAGCTCCTGTGGCCTTGTAGGCCACAGGACTGTAAAGGGTCAGTTTTCATTCCAATCCCAAAGAAAGGCAATGCCAAAGAATGTTCAAAGTACCACACAGTTGCTCTCGTCTCACATGTTAGCAAAGTGATGCTCAACATTCTCCAAGCCAGGCTTCAACAGTACATGAACTGTGAAATTCCAGATGTTCAAGCTGGATTTAGAAAAGGCAAAGGAATGAGACATCAAATTGTCAGCATCAATTGGATCATCAAGAAAGCAAGAAAGTTAGGGGAAAACATCTATTTCTGCTTTGTTGACTATACCAAAACTTCTGACTGTGTGGATCACAAAAAACTGTGGAAAATTCTTAAGAGAGATGGGAACACCAGACCACCTTGCCTGCCTCTGGAGAAATCTATATGCAGGTCAAGAAGCAACAGTTAAAATCAGACATGGAACAACAGACTGGTTCCAAATCAGGAAAGGAGTATGTCAAGGCTATGTATTGTCACCCTGTTTATTTAACTTATATGCAGAGTTCAGTTCAGTCACTCAGTCATGTCCAACTCTTTGTGACCCCATGAATTGCAGCATGCCAGGCCTCCCTGTCCATCACCAACTCCTGGAGTTCGCTCAGACTCACGTCCATTGAGTCAGTGATGCCATCCAGCCATCTCATCCTCTGTCGTCCCCTTTTCCTTCTGTTCCCAATCCCTCCCAGCATCAGAGTCTTTTCCAATGAGTCAACTCTTCTCATGAAGTAGCCAAAGTATTGGAGTTTCAGATTTAGCATCAGTCCTTCCAATGAACACCCAGGACTGATCTTCTTTAGGATGGGCTGGTTGGATCTCCTTGCAGCCCAAGGGACTCTCAAGAGTCTTCTCCAACACCACAGTTCAAAAGCATCAATTCTTTAGTGCTCAGCCTTCTTCACAGTCCAACTCTCACATCCACACATGACCACTAGAAAAAACCATAGCCTTGACTAGATGGACCTTGTTGGCAAAGTAATGTCTCTGCTTTTGAATATGCTATCTAGGTTGGTCATAACTTTTCTTCCAAGGAGTAAGCGTCTTTTAATTTCATGGCTGCAATCACCATCTGCAGTGATTTTGGAACCCCCCAAAATAAAGTCTGACACTGTTTCCACTGTTTCCCCATCTATTTCCCATGAAGTGATGAGACCAGATGTCATGATCTTCGTTTTCTGAATGTTGAGTTTTAAGTCATCTTTTTCACTCTCCTCTTTCACTTTCATCAAGAGGCTTTTTAGTTCCTCTTCACTTTCTGCCATAAGGGTGGTGTCGTCTGCATATCTGAGGTTATTGATATTTCTTCTGGCAAAGTACATCATGTGAAATGCCCGGCTGGATGAAGCACAAGCTGGAATCAAGATTGCTGGAAGAAATATCAGTAACCTCAGATACGCAGATGACAACACCTTTATGGCAGAAAGCAAAGAGCTAGAGATCCTCTTGAAAAAAGTAAAAGAGGAGAGTGAAAAAGTTGGCTTAAACCTCAGTTTTCAGAAAACTAAGATCATGGCATCTGGTCCCACCACTTCATGGTAAATAGATGGGGAAACAATGGAAACAGTGAGATACTTTATTTTGAGTGCTCCAAAATCATTGCAGATGGTGATCGCAGCCATGAAATTAAAAGATGCTTGCTCCCTAGAAGAAAAGCTATGACCAACCGAGACAGCATATGGAAAAGCAGAGACATTACTTTGCCAACAAAGGTCCGTCCAGTCAAAGCTATGGTTTTTCCAGTAGTCATGTATGGATGTGAGAGTTGACTATAAAGAAAGCTGAGTGCTGATGAGCTGATGCTTTTGAACTGTGGTGTTGGAAAAGATATTTGAGAGATCCTTGGACTGCAAGAAGATCAAACCAGTCCATCCTAAAGGAAATCAGTCCTGAATATTTATTGAATAGACTGATGCTGAAGTTGAGATTCCAATACTTAGGCCACCTGATACGAAGAACTGACTTATTAGAAAAGTCCCTGATGCTGGGAAAGTTTGAAGGCAAGAAGAGAAGCGGACGGCAGAGGATGAGATGGTTGGATGGTATTACCGACTCAATGGACATGAGTTTGAAAAAACTCCAGGAGTTGATGAAGGACAGGGAAGCCTGGCATGCTGCAGTCCATGGGGTTGCAAAGAGTCAGACATGACTGAATGACTGAATTGAACTGAACTGAACTACTTGTGATAAATCAAAAACTTTAAACTATAAATTTAGTGATTTACATAGTTAACTTTTTTCTCAGAACTACATTTTATTGCTTATGTGAATACTATTATAATAATATTAATATTAATATGTATAAGTAATATTATTAATATTATGTATTATATTAGTTGGGCTTCCTTGGTAGTTCAGCTTGTAAAGAATTGACATGCAATGTGGAGACCTGGGTTTGATCCCTGGGTTTGGACTATCACCTGGAGAAAGAATCATCTACTCACTCCAGTATTCTTACCTGGAGAATTCTATGGACAGAGGAGTTGGCAGACAATAGTGAATGGGTTTGCAAAGAGTCAGACACAACTGAACCACTTTCATATTATATTAGTTATTCTAAAGTCCATTTGATTATGCACTTCATTGTTTTTATTTTTCATCAGCATTTTGAAGGCATTACTGCATTGTCTCTAGCTTTTAATGTTGGGGATGCAAAGTCTGATGCCAATAAGACTGCTACCTTTAAGGTAAATCATCTACTTTTTCCTTATCAAAATTATGTTCTTTTTTGTTGTTGGTTTTATCCATTGGTTTTGTTAAATTTCATTAAATTGTGTCTATTTTTAAGTCTTTTTTTTTTACTCTTATTTATGGACACTCGCAGACACTATTATATATGAAGACTTGGGATTTTCTGATGTTATTCTAATCTGTCATTTCCTTATTGATGTATTTTTCAATTTCCACCTTGCTTTTTGTTTCCTAAAATCATTATTAGTTATATGATATAATTTCCAGAATGTATTATCTTTGAATATTATCTTTTCATATTTTAAATTGAGTGATATTTGCCCTAAGAGGAGAGTCTTATCAATGTTTTCTTTTGATCATACCTATTTCAGGAACTGAAATTTTTCATAGTATTATTAAGCTAACTTCCATATTTTTTCAAATTTCCTTTTTTTAAAAATTATTTGTTTGTTTATTCCTAATGCCATAGTTCTGTTACAGTGTCCCATCAAATATACCACATTATTTTTAGTCATTATATCTCTTTAATGTCTTCTTGGCTGTGACAGTTTCTCAGACTTTCCTTGTTTTGATGACCTTGGTAACTTTGTGGAATACTGGTCAGGTATTTTGCAGAATGTCCCTCTATTGAGATTTATCTAAGATTTGTTCTCATGATCAGACTTTAATTATGTCTTTACCACTGAGGTGAATTGCCCTTCATCATATATAAAGAGTACAAACTATGAACATGACATCACTATTTATACTAACTTTAATCAATGGAATCAGTGTTTGTGAGGTTTCTCTACTGTTAAATTCCTTTATTATCACCACTTCCATACCATATTATTTGGAAGTCCTCTTTAGAAGGAAGACCCTTTGTGTGGCCCATTCTTAAGGGGTGAGGGTCTTCCTTCTACATCTTCCTCAAGATATAGTATCTACTAAGTTATTTGGAATTCTCCCACATGGAAGTTTTGTCTCTCTCTCTCCCACTCAGGAGATTTCCAAATAATTTAGTACATATATATTTAGATACATGTACACACACACACACACATGCATTCACACATGCTCAGTTGCTCCAGTCCTGTCCACCTCCATGACTCCACTGACTGTAGCCCACCAGGCTCCTCTGTCCATGGGGTTTCCCAGGCAAGAATACTGGAGTGGGTTGCTATTTCCTCCTACAGAGGATCTTCCCAACCGAGGGATCAAACCCATATCACCTGCACCTCCAACATTGGCAGGCAGATTCTTTACCACTGAGACACCAGGGAAGCCCATATATGTATGCTGCTGCTGCTACTGATAAGTCGCTTCAGTCATGTCCAACTCTGTGTGACCCTATATTCAGCAGCCCACATATTCAATTATTCATTTGTTTATACTAGTGTTGCTTCCATCTTTATTTATTTATCATTTATTTATTTATTCATCATGGTGTTGCTTCCATCTTTGGTTGATTAAGGAGAAGTTTGCTTGCTATAAACATATATATACAGGTTTTTTCATGGATACACATTTTCAAGTTAATTCAGTAAATATTTAGAAAATTTAGTTAATAATGAGATATTCAAGGAAAGATGCAACACCATAACCAGATATTTGCTTCAAGATTTCATCAGTTGAATCAGATCTTAAAATATGTTTTTTCAGAGTCAATAGTTGAAAATCTTGATGTGAAAGACCTAACAAATCACAAAGCTAGTAGTTATCTTTAATAAATTCAAAATGGAAAACTGAATAAATGGTGATGGAATAAGGAGGAAGGTAGGAGTAATTGTGAATGAATTTGTATTCAGTCTATTTTTTCATTCTCTTAGTAAAAATTATCTACAGGTCATGTTGACTTCTGTTTCCTCTATAAGGCATAATGAAATAATTTTAAAATTATTAAGTAACTTACCTCTATTCATACAACAAATTAATAGAATAAATAGATGTATCATGTCCAAAAACTTGTTTTTTCCATGAAGACTCACTACTGTTATGTTATCTATATAAAGAGTTTCAAGATGGATATATCAATGGTTGATTTTTGAAACTTGTTTTTTTCTTCTAGTTTTCCTAATATTCTTAGCTATGAAATATATTAAAGACAACCAAAAGCAAATAAATATAGTGATTATTAGTAACAGCAATTCATACACCTAATAATTTATAAGAATTCTAGATGATACTGCCACTTTTTATGTCACTTTTTATTTTTATTTATTAAAATGTAAGCTAGTATTAAATTGAATATGTTGTTTTGTAAATTTCAGTTTAAAGAGAAAGTGAAAATTGCTCAGCAGTGTCCAACTCTTTGTGATCTCATGAACTGGCTGTAGCCTGCCAGGCTCCTCTGTCCATGGAATTCTCTAGGCAAGAATGCTGGAGTGGGTAGCTGTTCCCTTCTCCAGGAGATCTTCTGGACCCAGGAACTGAACCAGGATCTCTTACATTGCAGGAGGATTCGTTATCAGCTGAATTACCAGGGAAGATCAGGTTTAAATATTTCCTCAAAAATTATAAACTTAAATGTAAATAATAAGCAACATTTTTATGTATTCCCTGTGGTGTTAAAGCATATATCAGTCATCTAATATGGAAGTGCTGTTCTGGAAACATTTTGCTGATAAATATGCATATGATTGTCAGGAAAATCTGTGTGTAAAATTGTATACTTTACTCTTAGTAAAGGTTGTGTCTGCATTTTTTTTATAATTGTCATTGTTTAATAATTTAATTTACAGTAGCCTGAAACTTGGTGTTCAAATGCTTCAAGCAAATATTTCACACTTAATGACTTTAGTTCACCTCTACAGTATTCTAGACAAAGAAAGGAAGAAAGTAAAATAGCATGCAATGTCTTATTCATCTGAAGTAATTTAAATGTCTAGCTCACAACATGAAGACGGTATATCATTTACAATAACTCAAGCAGTTTTTTCAGTCAGTAAGGAAAACAATCAGAATTATGTGGATGTTATGAGAGATGAAGAGGAATAAGATAGTCAGTAAAAAGAAAAGAAATAGAGCATTAAAAAGTGGGAAAAAGAAAGATCACTGCCTGTGTAACCTTTAATAACAGTATGGGGTAAAATTGAGAATGATGGCTTTCTTATTTCCCTCCAGCATAATCTCCCTATTTAAAGTTCACTCTGCTTCGTGTGAATAATGTATGTGGGCTGACATTCCAGAGAGGAAGAAATAACATGAGCCATAGTTTAATAAGCTTTAAGTGAACAGTACTGTCTCTTAATATACTAGAAAAGTGGAAGTAGAGTTCATCAAATCAGGCACAGTAATTATTCAGCTTTTTAAACTATCAGTACTTGGATGAATTGGAGCCAACATTTTGCCATTGTATTTAAGTATGAGGAAAGATATAAAATATTATTCTTTAAATGGCCATTTTTGGTTTTTCTGTTTTCAAAAACCTGTTTTGTTGAGCACATGCAGCAAAACTGCATCATTTACAGAAGTCCTGTGCTCTAGGTAAAACCGATTATTAACACCTAGAAAAAAAAAATCACAGGATAGTTTCAAATACAAAAGACCTTTAGGAAGTTAGGGCTGTAACACCTCATGTATCAAGCATTATAAAGCAATAGGAATACTTAACACAGACAAATTTTCTAAATAACTGAGGCTTCTAACTTAAATTACACTTTCAATGCACACTCCTTAATATGTCTATGGAGTGTGCATTGAAAGTGTAATTTAAGTTAGAAGCCTCAGGTAAAAAAGAAAATTTGTCTGTGTTAAGTATTTCTATTGCTTTATAGTCCTTAATACTTGTATTTTATATTAAGTTTTGCTATCTTACATTTCTGCACTTGCAACTCTCTTTCAAATTATTAGCTAGTCTTGACAATTGAATTTCCATATATATTTCAAAGTCAGCTTTCCTATTTCCACTAAAAACCTGCTGTCCTTTTTATTATGATAGCATTTAGTCTATCATAATAGGAAGGAAATTGACATTTTTATAGTATTAAGTTTTTCATTACATGAATGCATACAAATATTTTAAACAATTCAAACAATTCATAATTTACACCTATAATAGTTCACTGCTCTCTGTATACCTGCTTTGTGTATCTTTCACTTGATATAAATTTTTTTTTAAGTTTTCTTTATTACCGTTCTAGACTTATCAGTCTTTCCCATTCTGTTCTTTTCCTCTATTTCTTTGCATTGATTGCTGAGGAGGGCTTTCTTATCTCTGATGCTGGGAGGGATTGGGGGCAGGAGAAAAAGGGGACGACAGAGGATGAGATGGCTGGATGGCATCGCCGACTCAACGGACATGAGTTTGAGTGAACTCTGGGAGTTGGTGATGGACAGGGAGGCCTGGCGTGCTGCAATTCACGGGGTCACAAAGAGTCGGACACGACTGAGAGACTGAACTGAACTGAACTGACTTATCAGTAAAAAGGTCTTATGGTGAGATCCCATGAAGCTTTCCAATGTAGTATTTTCCTATCCCACGAAAGATGCAGATATGATGTTGAACATTGGAAAAGGAGAGCAGATCACTGTACAATCGCTCTTTTCTCATCCTACCAAAAAAGTATCTTCCTATAGGAGTAATATAGACTAAAGTCACCTTGATAAAATCCAGATATTTGAAATAAAACAGAAACAAGAGTTCTTTAAAAGAAACTTCAACACTTGATTTAAACATAGTTTTTTTTTAATAATTCTTGCTCCTGTTATGTACAATATTGTATTAAAATTTCTTTTCTGCCATTTATGACATGCTATTATTGTTTTATGCTTCAAATTGATACTTTATTAATGTTAAAAAACCTATCTTACACTCTTCTGCATTTTTTTTTATAAATAAAATTTATGGCCCTGTGTGATCACCAGGTAGTGTTACTTCTAATCCTTTCAGTGATTGCAGACATGCTCCTCACTACCTTCTTCACCTATATTTTCTGATCAGCATTAAACTCAATACGTAAGGGAACCCTCTGCAGGCCTCCAGAGTTCTCTTGCTGTTCTGCTTTCTCCTTTATGGTGTTCTCCCCTGTAAACTCTAAGTACCTTGTTTTGTTGTTGTTCATTCGCTACGTCATGTCTGACTCTTTGAAATCCCAGGGACTGCAGTGTACTAGGCTCCTCTGTCCTCCACTGTCTCCTGGGGTTTGCTCAAATTCACATCCACTGAGTCTGTGATGCTATCTAACCATCCTCTGTTGCTTTCTCTCTTTACCTTTCCCAGCATCAAGGTCTTTTCCAGTGAGTCAGCTCTTTTGCATCAGGCTGCCAAAGATTTGGAGCTTCAGCTTCAGAAATGGTCCTTCCAATGAATATTCAAGGTTGATTTCCTTTAGGATGGACTGGCTTGATCTGCTTGCATTTGAAGAGATTCTTAAGAGTCTCCTCCATCGCCACAGTTGGAAAGCATCAATTCTTTAGCACTCAGCCTTCTTTATGGAACAACTCTCACAACCATAGATGGCTACTGAAAAAACCATAGCTTTGACTATATGGACCTTTGTTTGCAAAATGATGTCTCTGCTTTTTAATATGCTGTCTGGGTTTATCATAGCTTTTCCCCCAAGATGCAAGCATCTTTAATTTCATGGCTACAGTCACCATCCACAATGATTTTGGAGCACACAAAAATAAAATCTGTCACTGTTTCCACTTTTTCCCCTTCTATTTGCCATGAAGTGATGGAACCAGATGTGATGATATTAGTGTTTTGAATGTTGAGTTTTAAGCTGACTTTTTCACTGTCTTCTTTCAATGTCATAAAGATTCTCTTTAGTTCCTCTTTATTTTCTACCATCTTCATGTCTGAGGTTGTCGATATTTCTCCTGGCAATTGATTCCAGCTTGTGATTCATCCAGACTGGTATTTTGCATGATGTACTCGGCATATAATTTAACAAAGCTGGGTGACAGTATGCAACCTTGTTGTACTCCTTTCCCAATTTTGAACTATTTAGTTTTTCCATGTCTGGTTCTAACTTTTGCTTCTTGGCCCACATAGAGGTTTCTCAAGAGACGGGTAAGCTGGTCTGATACTCTTATCTCTTTAAGAATTTTTCAGAGTTTGTTATGATCTACATAGTCAAATGTTTCAGCGTAGTCAATGAAGCAGAAGTAGATGTTTTTCTGGAATCCCTTTGCTTTCTTCATGATCCCAGGAATATTGGCAATTTGATTTCTGGTTCCTCTGCTTCTTTGAAACCTATCTTGTACATCTGGAAGTTCACACTTCACATGCTGCTGAAGTCTAGCTTGAAGCATTTTGAGCATAACCTTTCTAGTATGTGAAATGATTGCAGCTGCACAATAGTTTGAACATTCTTTGCATTGCCTTTATTTGGGATTGGAATGAAAACTGACCTTTTCCAGTCCATTGGCCACTGCTGAGTTATCCAAATTTGCTGGCATATTGAATGTAGCACTTTAACAGCATCATCTTTTAGGATTTTACATAATTCAGCTCCAATGTTGTCACCTTGTTTACTCAGAACCCAAGCTTTGCTTTCTAGCCTCAGGGTATCTACTGGATTCAGCCTTGTTTCCCATTCTCTCCCACTTGTTTTGGAAATTCTTTCACAGTAGTCATCAGTGAAGAAACCTTGGTTTTAAGAGGAAACCAGGGGTTGATGTAGGAGCAGATACATGAAGGGGATTAAGAGGTACAAACTACTAGGTACAAAATAATAATAAATAAGTTACAAGGATATACTATACAACAGAGGAACTATAGCTACTATTTTTAATAACTTTAAGTAAAGTATAATCTATAAACTATCAAATCCCTATGATATACACCTTAAACTAATATAATATTTTAACTCAACTATAATTCAATTAAAAATTACCTTATAAATATTTTTAACATTTATAATTATCTTTCAAGAATGGTAAGGTAAAAGCATATCTTAAGTTTCTTTAAATCCTAAAACAAGTTCCTAAAACACATGTTCATAACATGGAATAACATGAAATCCTAAGACACAGGCTAACAATATTGTAAACATTATATGATGTTATTCACAACAATTTAGTGGTAAAATTACTAAAATATTTAAGGACAAAAGTAGGGATAATTTGCAGGTAGGATGGCCTTGATTGATAACTCTAGTATATAAGCCAGCACTGTAATTATGTAAAAGTAGAGCTTTAATGAGCCTATGTTTTCACACAATAAATAAGGGAAAAAAAAATGGTAATATTACCAAAGTGTGTAATGTTTAGCACTCAGAGGAAGTGATTAAAGCATCTGTGATGTATACTGTGATATCTGTGTTATGAACTAAATAAAGCCTTAATTATATCTTTTGAAATTCTTTAATAGTCTTTTAATTTAAACTTTTAAAGTGATTATTGAAATTGAAAATAAACTTATTTTTTAACAAGTTATTCAAATTTACTCATGTTTATTTAAATTAAGTATCAGAAAAGTTTCTTCCTTATGACAGTCCCAAAACCATCATCACCCTGTGAATGTGGGAAGATTCATGGATTTGAGAATGTATTGGTATAATTTGGTTATGGCTCAAGAAACAAAAGCGATAGAGAGGAGATGTGGAACACGGAACAGAGTATAACTGGAGGAAATGCAGATAAAAATTGGGTAGATGTCATCTACACAAAGGCCAGAGTGTCAGAATGAGAAGGAGGGAGTGAGAAAGGAAAACACCAGATGGTGAGCAAGTAAGCAGGAGAAATGCAGAAACAACCAACAGATTGAATAAGGATGATACCAAATACAGGAGGTGAAATGTTGAGGTGTAAATGTACTCTAGCCAGTATTATGAAGTGGAAACTCAAAATATCTGATAAATAATTTAAATAATAAAATGTTACAGGAAAGTGTTACAGTGGAAGGAAACTATTTTAAAAAGCAAATAAGAATTAAACATTTTATGAAAACTGTTTCTCATTTAGTTGAATCCAGTGAGAATTATATACCTGTTAAATAGAGATACTTATTTAAGCAAAAGTAAAACTGCATACCTTATAGAGTGGGTTAAGTCTAAAACATCTTTGGTTACTAAAGTCAAATATTAATAAAAATTATTCATTACATACATTTTTACTTTTTGTTTCCCTTTTGTTAACTATAGATTAGTAAACATATATAACACCTCTTTTAGTTCAGAAAGCTATACATTGACTCATAAGACTTGAAGGGAATTTAAAGGTCAACATAAATGCTCACTTATTTAAATGAGAATTTATTAATTATAATACACAGTATAATCTCTCATGAAAATTAAGTGGTACTACAAATCCTTATTGAGGCAAAGGGACTATTAACATTCCCACTGGTTATTTATGCAGTCACCAATGAGGTGTTCTTACACTTTTTAATTGCTTTATCTTTTGAGCCCCACACTAATTACTTACATTTATAAAAGTATATTCATTTCATGCATAATTAAATTTTATTAGCCATGTTTTTCACTAAAAATAAAATTAACTTATAAATAATTTGAAAAATTATCAAAATACAATCAAAGTCACAATATATTTGTTCTGGGTGTAGGGGATGCACTGTGGTACATGTGAAACTTCCCTGACCAGAAAGGTATCGGTCCCCCTCCCCCTTTAGTGGAAACACAAGATCTTAACCACTGAACCACCAGGAAGTCCACAATATTCTTTATATATATATAAAGACAAGACAATGTTAAATGAGATATGCTAGTATATTTATAATATTTTTTCTAAGTAATCTCTTTGAGTATCCTTATAATTGTGGGAAATAGTTCTCGCTTTTGAGTAACTTATAATTTAAATCAATTCATACTGCCTTTATATTGAACTAAAAAAATCATGGGATCACTCTTTCCTATCTCTAGATCAGATCTACACACTGAATATAACCTCCACATTCAAGCAGAACTACAAATTCTAGCTAAGGCAATGGCATCCCACTCAAGTACTCTTACCTAGAAAATCCCATGGACGGAGGACAACTGAAGCGACTTTGCCGCAGCAGCAGCAGTTCAAAAACTTATCATTTACACATCAGTTCAGTTCACTTCAGTCGCTCAGTCGTGTCCGACACTTTGCGACCCCATGAATCACAGCACGCCAGGCCTCCCTGTCCATCACCAACTCCCGGAGTTCACTCAGACTCACGTCCATCGAGTCAGTGATGCCATCCAGCCATCTCATCCTCTGTCATCCCCTTCTCCTCCTGCCCCCAATCCCTCCCAGCATCAGAGTCTTTTCCAATGAGTCAACTCTTCGCATGAGGTGGCCAAAGTACTGGAGTTTCAGCTTTAGCATCATTCCTTCCAAAGAAATCCCAGGGCTGATCTCCTTCAGAATGGACTGGTTGGATCTCCTTGCAGTCCAAGGGACTCTCAAGAGTCTTCTCCAACACCACAGTTCAAAAGCATCAATTCTTCGGCGCTCAGCCTTCTTCACAGTCCAACTCTCACATCCATACATGACCACAGGAAAAACCATAGCCTTGACTAGATGCACCTTTGTTGGCAAAGTAATGTCTCTGCTTTTGAATATACTATCTAGGTTGGTCATAACTTTTCTTCCAAGGAGTAAGCGTCTTTTAATTTCACGGCTGCAGTCACCATCTGCAGTGATTTTGGAGCCCAAAAAAATAAAGTCTGACACTGTTTCCACTGTTTCCCCATGTATTTCCCATGAAGTGATGGGACCAGATGCCATGATCTTCGTTTTCTGAATGTTGAGCTTTAAGCCAACTTTTTCGCTGTCCTCTTTCACTTTCATCAAGAGGCTTTTTAGTTCCTCTTCACTTTCTGCCATAAGGGTGGTGTCATCTGCATATCTGAGGTTTTGATATTTCTCCCAGCAATCTTGATTCCAGCTTGTGTTTCTTCCAGCCCAGCGTTTCTCATGATGTACTCTGCATATAAGTTAAATAAGCAGGGTGACAATACACAGCCTTGACGTACTCCTTTCCCTATTTGGAACCAGTCTGTTGTTCCATGTCCAGTTCTAACTGTTGCTTCCTGCATACAGATTTCTCAAGAGGCAGGTTAGGTGGTCTGATCTTCCCATCTCTTTCAGAATTTTCCACAGTTTATTGTGATCCACACAGTCAATTTACACATATGTTGTATATTTTTTCAGTTACAGCAATTACAAAATTAAGACCAAGGTAGATTTGAGAGTTATTCATAGAACAGTTCATTTATAAACTCACACAAACCAGATCAACATAGTTGACTTCACTTACTTATGTATCTCATAAGCTTCTGGATATTCCAGTTTTTGTGTATCTCCAAGGATTCAAGCCACCATATATTCCCTATTTTGCACTTGATTTATACTTTTCTGTTATTAATTTTATGAATCCTGCTATTTAACTTTTGATTACTTAATTTTTGTCAAGTTTATTTCATATAATTTTGATTTTTCTTTATTACCTAATCTGATTATTTATGGGTAGATTAAAATCAACATTTACTGAAATAACAGGATAGTTTGGGTCTCAGTTCTGTTATTTTGTATTGTGATTTATATTTCATATACACCCAAAGTATTTTATTACCAGCTTTTTTGCTGTTCACCTTTTAAGTTTTCTACTGTTAGAAAGAAAGGCCTTATGTGCCCAGCAGTTTCTTTGGCATCATGTCATTATATAATATACTTGGGTCTCTCCTTCTTTAGGCACTATTTATTAATTTTTCAGTAAATAGTAATAAGCTTGTATCCTATACTTTAACCATGATTTTCTCTTTTTCACAACTTGATTTTGTCTATAGCATTATTTTCATTGTATTCATTTGTATTCCTTAGATACACATATGTTGTTTGATGTTTCCATTTAAGTGAGATCTCTGATATCCAGCTTTTATAGAACAATAATCAGCAAGCTTATTGTTCTTCCCAACTTTTCACCATCTTCTCCTGTTTTCATTTAGTTGGGTTATTTCCAAAATTGTCAGACATTATATCAATTACATTCCCTTTTGTGATACTTATCGTCACCAATATGTTTCCCTGACATCTAAAATTACCTATATTCAGTGTTAAGGTCCAGTCTGTTGATAAAGACATCATCTTTTAGTGGAGGCAGCTTTTCTAAAAAGATATCTGAACCCCTGTGTTCACAGTAACATTATTCACAACAGCCAATATACATATAAACATACTGTCTGTTGATGGATGAATGGATAAAAACAATATGGTTGTCTCCATACATATACAATGGAACAATACTCAGCCATTAAAAAGGAGGAAAACCTATGATGTGTTACAACATGGATGAACCTTGAGGTCATTAGCCTAAGTGAAATAAGTGAGATATGAAAAAAAAAAATACTATGTGACCTCATTAAATGAGGAAAAAACTCAAAATCATAGAAACAGACAGCATATTGTTGGTTATCAGAGTATATGAGCTCATAGAAATGGGGAGACACTGGTCAAAATATGCACACTTTCAGTTATAAGATGATTATATTCTGCGGATCTGCTATACAGCATGGTGGTGAGAATGAACATTACTGTATTGTTTATTTGAAATTTCCTAACAGAGTAGATCTTAAATGTTTTCCTCCTGATATTTTTGCCTGGGAATTTTTCCTTACACTATACACAATAATCATAACTGTTGTGATCACTCACCTAGAGCAAGACATCCTGGAATGTGAAGTCAAGTGGAGGTGATGAATTTCAGTTAAGTTATTTCAAATCCTAAAAGATGATGCTGTGAAAGTGCTGGACTAATATGCCAGCAAATTGGGAAAACTCAACAGTGGCCACAGGACTGGAAAAGGTCAGTTTTCTTTCCAATCCCAAAGAAAGACAATGCCAAAGAATGCTCAGACTACCACACAATTTCACTCATCTCACATGCCAGCAAAGTAATGCTCAAAATTCTCCCAGCCAGGCTTCAACAGTGCAGGAAATGTGAACCCCCAGATGTGCAAGCTGGATTTAGAAAAAGTGGAGTAACCAGAGATCAAATTGCTAACATCCATTGTATCATTAAAAAACAAGAGAGTTCCAGAAAATCATCTACTTCTGCTTTATTGACTATGCGAAAGCTTTTGCGTGGATCACAACAAACTATGGAAAATTCTTAAAGAGATGGGAATACTAGACGATCTGACCTGCCTTCTGAGAAATCTTTATGTACGTCAAGAAGCAACAGTTAGAACTGGACATGGACCAACAGACTGATTTCAAATCAGGAAAGGAGGTTCTCAAGGCTGTATATTGTCACCCTGCTTATTTAACTTACATGCAGAGTACATCATGAGTATGCTGGACTGGATGAAGCACAAGCTGTAATCAAAATTGCCGGGAGAAATATCAATAATCTCAGATATGCAGATGACACCACACTTATGGCAGAAAGCAAAAAAGAACTAAAGAGCCTCTTAATGAAAGTGAAAGAGTTGGCTTAAAACTTAACATTCAGAAAACTAAGGTCATGGCATCTGGTCCCATAACTTCATGGGAAATAGATGAGTAACAATGGAACTAGTGAGAGACTTTTTTGGGGGGAGGGGCTCCAAAATTACTGCAGATGGTGACTGTAGTCATGAAATTAAAAGACACTTGCTCCATGAAAGAAAAGTTATGACCAACCTAGACAGTATGTTAAAAAGCAGAGGCATTACTTTGCCAATAAAGGTCCATCTAGTCAAAGCCATAGCTTTTTTTCCAGTAGTCAAGTATGGATATGAGAGTTGCACTATAAAGAAAGCTGAGCACTGAAGAACTGATGCTTTTGAACTGTGATGTTGGGAAAGACACCTGAGAGTCCCTTGGACAGCAAGGAGATCCAACCAGTCCATCCTAAAGGAAATCAGTCATGAATATGGGTTGGATGGACTGATGCTGAGGCTGAAATTGCAATACTTTGGCCACCTGATGTGAAGAGCTGATTCACTGAAAAGATCCTGATGCTGGGCAAGATTTAAGGAAGGAGGAGAAGGGGATGACAGAGGATGAGATGGTTGGATGGCATCACCAACTCAATGGACATGAGTTTGAGTAAGCTCTGGGAGTTGGTGATGGACAGGGAGGCCTGGCGTGCTGCAGCCCATGGGGTTGCACAGTTGAACATGGCTTAGTGATTGAACTGAACTGAACTGATACATGGTCTGCTCTTTGTCAGCCTTCAGGTCTTCAAAGGCATCTCCCCATAGAGCCATTTTCTGTGACCTTTCTTAAATATGTCTCCTGGTTCCTTGTTGATATATTCAACATATTTGCTTCATAGTCTAGCAGAATGCTTCACATATATTAGTAATATGATCAGCAATAATTATCATTTGATACTTATATTGAAAGAATACCCGTAAGTAACTAGAAATGAATAGCAGGGCAATCAAATTATATGTTATAAAGATTACAGTTAGCTTTGAGTGGCATATTTTAGATGGTAATATAGTGCCATTTTGAAGTTATTAATACAAATTTGAGGAATATTCCTGAATATTTTACTGTATAATTTTTACTTTTTTTTTCTTTTGATATCCTTTACTCTAGAAACTACTTTACAATATATCTCCTAAATTAATTTTAGCAAAGTGTAAGTTATATGCTAGATTTATATAGTTCATAAATGCAATCTTTTATGTATTTTATGTGTGATTTACTAATGAAGAGTATGAGTAATACTAGTAACATCATTGAATATGCAATTTTTAATCAATGGAACACTTAAAAATAAAAGCTAAATGCAAATCTGATGTTATTCTCCACAATTTATTCAATAATTTATTCAAACTATGTAGATTTTTATGGAAAATTACCCTCAGAAAATAAATAAAAAGAAGCTTATTCAATAAAAAGCTTCTTTATGCAAGACTTTTCTAACTTTTAATGATTTAAAATGATTTTAATAAATCAATTTTAAGAAAAACTAACTTGGAAAATATAATAATAGTAATTGAAAGAATTATAATCAAATAATTACTGAAATAATTGTTGGAACAATAATTTATGGTCTTAACCAGGTTAAATTCAATGTATTGTTATGACTTTAAAAAGAAATATAACAAAGCAAGTAGTTTGTTACTAAAATACATGCATCAAAATATTAAAGCATCTGAATGCACTTGTTATAACTATACTACTCAGGATAAATTTATTTTGCTTCCTATTGTTAATGTTACTATGGCTTCTTTTCTCATGGTACTAAACTACTGAGAATGTGTGAATGATAAATGAATGAATCTAGAGATAAAAATCCACACACGCTAGTTCAAATGAAAAGCAATTTCAGTTTAAGTGTCTAGAGGACTCTAAATTTAATGATAAACTAAACAACATGATTCAGGAAAATAGAGAATATGAAAACCCTAACAGTGTAAGTATCCAGACATGTAGCCCTTTATTCACAGGCTTTACTTTTACTATTACCATTAATCAGTAATCCAAATGTGTGCTTCCAGCCCAGAGAATTTTAAACCTCCAAGAAGAACATCTTACTGCTACAAATAACCAAAATATACAAGGCAGTGACTGGAAGCAAATTCTCCACGTAAAAGTTTTTCTTTTGACATATAGACAAT